>NC_090922.1:1052523504-1052826535 GCF_040938575.1 Ambystoma mexicanum | reverse complement strand
TGGCCAATAGATGGTAGCCACAGTAAGAGAATGGCTAGGAGAGAGAGAGAGATTCTGCAGATGAGGCATTCAAAAGAAGAGTAGGCCTGTGTAGGAATGAGAAAGGCAGGAATCCACTCGGGGAAGATCAGGGGTACACCCACTCTGGAACCATTGGACCTGCCCATGGAGAGGATCTTGTAGCCATCAGGGAGGAGAATCTCAAAGCTTGTGACAGAGATGGCTGTGAACCATGTCTCAGTGAGACCGAGGATATCAAGGTCAAGTTATTCAAGGAGCCAGCAGATGTCAGAGGAGTATTTGACAGCTGAGCAAGAGTTTGGAGTAGCAATTAGGAGAAGGTTGCCATCCTTGAAAGACTTCTGGGGATCGGTACAGATCAGCGGTATGCCCTGCGTAGGTGTGGAAGAAGCATAAGGTGGGGCAGAAGAAGAAGGAAGAGAGGCCAAGGTAGCCAAGCAGGAGGCAGCAGGGAGAGGCAAGGAAGCCATGGAGAGAAGAGAGGGGAAAGCAGGAGAAGGAAGGAAAAGGATGAGGCGCGGGAAGCGTCTATCAAAGAGGAGAAGTTGGCCTGAGAGACTTGGACCAAGAAAGTGCCATTCAGGTAAACATTAATGATGACCTTAGAGGAGTCGAAGGAGTCCAGGAGGGCCTCCCATCGGGTGCTACCATTAATGGGAGAAGAAGAGAGAGGAGAGAGCACAGAGACCATATGAAGAGTCCATAAGTCTGCCAAGGGAACAACAAAGAGAATGTCGGTAAGGGTTGCCTAGAGGAAGCACTGGTATAGGTGTCAGCGATAGGGAGGCCTGGGTTGGAGACCTGGATGTCCTTTTTAAACTTCTTCCCATCAGATTTATTGAGGAGAGCAGGATAGTCGATAGAGAAGCAGTTAGAAAATATAGGAGAGACAGAGAGAACCATAGAGTAGGTAGGGAGAGGAGAGAAGCAGAAGGGAAGAGTGAGAGGGGTCACAGGGGCGGGGAGAACATTAGTGTAGGACGAGAAGGAGGTGCAAGTAGACAAGACAATAATAGACAATTGAACAAAAAACAACAGGGGCTCAGACAGTAATAGAACAGGTTGCTGGGTGAACACTTTGCTAAGATGCAAGAACCAATGACAGCACTACTTTACAGTGTAATTTAACAACGGAAAGAATTCGAACAGAGAGAGCACACCTACGTCTGAGAGTCCTGTAAAGTGGGAGAAAGGCCTAGGTTTCACAATGCAATTCAAATACTTTCACAGTGCAATTAATTAAAAACACACCTAGGTACAAGAGTCCTATAAAGTGGGAGAAAGGCCTAGGTTTCACAATGCAATTCAAAAACGTTCACAGTGCAATTAAATAAAAACACACCCAGGTCTGAGAGTCCTATAAGACTCTCTACATTCTAATTGGATGTTACGTATCTGATGACTCCACCTGAGACCAACTCTAAAATGATAATAGTAAATACATGCTATCTCTACAGTATATAATTGGTGGTTGATGCAACATGTACTGGGAAGCATGGCACTGAGGGTTCTGTTTGGTTGGCATTATACTGACCAACCGTGAACAATTGACAGGTTGTCAACACATGAGCCAAAATGGGAATGGGTGGAGAGAGGTTTGCAGACAGCTTTGCTTTAAATTAAAAAAGATACTATCTCTTATTCCTGGTCAGAGCAATACTATCCCTTATTCCATGAGCCAGAGCAACCTCTTTGTAGTTGACCTTTTAAGGAACCTCATGTCTGGGAATATACAGGAGGAGTAAGGCATGTGCCCTATCTGGATCTGGGTCTAATGAATAGAGGTTTTTCTTCAAGTTGATCATGTGTGATGAGTTCACATTTGGAAATTATTTCCCCCAGGCATTTATTGGAATTTGAGCTAATATATGTGTGAGTGTTATTACTTTTCCGCCCACTAGGGACTTGCTTGGTCCATTCTCTATGAAGGTTTTAGCTTATAATTATCCTGCACCTGGCTTTCAAAGGCTCGTTGTTCTTTAATCAATGTTAGGAAAATATGGCTTATGTCTTGGGAATCATTATCACCAAATGAAACCCTCCCTAATTTCTCTGTAACCTTGGCTTGAGTTGAGTAACTACTTTCTGTGCCTTGCACGGGTCTGTATTTCAGCTAATTCAGCAGTTTGATTCTGTGTGTAGTCTCGTTGCTTTTCATTCTCTTGAATATCAGTTGCTACTTCCATTTCTATGTTAGTATGCTATATACGTGTGTTGTTCATATTGAATCCAGCTTATACATTGCTTATGTTAATATTCTTCATGTCTCAATGGATGCACTCGATATTCTTCATGAATAAATGCATATTTGACCTAATGTTCATTCTTCTCGGTGTGTGAATATTTGCTTTGTGTCTATTGCATGCATGTGTGTTATTTCACTTTGAGTTTGTTTATTCTTGTCATCCTCATATACAATAGGTCCATTTTCTGCTGTTCCTGTCTGGGATAAGGGTGGTACGGTCGCCTTAGTAATATTTTTCACCTGTGCGATATTGAAGTGGGGCAGGGGCAGTAGCTATGAATGATGTATTCATCTAGCTTTCAACAACCCTATTGTCCATAAGTTGCTTTATGATGCAGAGGAAAATAATCATGGTGACTGCTTTACAGTGCATGTTTTATTTTATCTTTGTAATTTGACAGTGGGGACCCGTTACTTGTGCAACTTCATGTACATGGATCCCCTCCTCCAAAATAGCTTAATTTGCATGGCGGGGTGCAAAGAAGGAGGGCAAAAGGTGGCATACAATTGTGTATGCTGGATGTTGCCCTTCACCTTTGCCCTCTGTTGTATAAGCAGGGCAGGAAGTGTTTACAATGGATTCCTATGGTGTGTGACTGCTTTTTGATGGTGCAAAAGGCCGACAGACACCCCAGCAGATGTGCCAACTGGTGCAAATGCTGGAGCGAAGAGGAAGGGTAGCGGCTGATACATAAATTAGGTTCCGACCCTCCTCTATGCCATACAACTAATTGAATGTGTAAAAGTCTTGATTTCACGCTTTCTATTCACGGTGAATCCAAGGTCAAAATGAGCTCCATTGTAGTGAATGTGTCGCTGCATTACATTATTCTGGAAAACGTTTGCTTACAAACGTTTTTGAAAAATGGGATTATTGTTTCCATAAAGCTTTACAAAGCTGTTTAGTGTGGTGGTGGTTATTGTGGCATGCATCTAAATTATTAAAGTAGCATATGCTATTTCTTCATAATTCAGACAATGGCTCATTACATCTTAACTAAAGCAGTATTTTTTTTACCAGTGCTGTCTTGCAAAAGTTTCTCACGCCTACCATCTTTTTTTGTAGGCTCTATGATAATGTTTCTGCTCAGCGTGTGTGTCTTTTCTTTTTGATCTGTGTCATATAATGGTGTAGTGTCTCTGAATTATATAATAGGAGAACATTTTCCACTTCCGGAAATGTGATGTGGCAGCTTCACTGTTATTAACAGCAGCTGTTGATGTTCATATCACTGTATTGTAGTAAATACTCTTTCTACTGCAGATTGAACTTGCATGTGTGTGTGTGTGTGTATATGTTGCACTATTTACAAACAAATGTAACATTTAGGTTGAACATGTTAGTTCTCACACAACTAGCCATCTACTCCTTATTCTCTGCCTAACCCTTTTAAATGATTTCCAGGAATGAAGCAGCAGTGTTGAAACCCAAAAACGGGTCACGTGTATGCAAATGAAGCCGGGCTGATTCCTCGCGAATACATGATAGCTGCTGATCAGGGAGATTAACATTTAACAGGGCTGAAAAGCAAACAGGGAGCTTGCTTGAAATTATCAAGCAGAATCATTGGACATTCTCTTTAATGAAAATCACAATAAGAAGCCTTGGTAAAGTTCATAGGCATCCATTTGCAAAAGTAGAGTGTAAGGCATTTTAGTCTGGAAGAGGGATTAGAAAAAAAGTCTTGCCATCTGCATTCACGAAGTCAGAGCTATTTGAACGATTAGGTTTTGTGTTGGGACAGACACAGCATGTTGTATACCACCATCCTCTATCTAACATCTGAACACGCCGGTGGCACAGGCCCGAATGTTATTTATGTATGTTCTGTTGTATACTTGAGGTATGATATGATATGATAGTTTATTTATGTAGCTATATACACAATGTGTTTCAAAGCGCTTCAAGGCAAGGAAGGGAACAAGGGAAAATACAACGACATTCTTACAGGCCATGAACAGTAAGGATGTGAAATTAACTATCGTACTCGGCCTGACGACATTTCTGGTAGAGCCGGAGGAAAACAAAAGGTGAGGGAAAGGGGTGCAGAAAGGGAGGGGAGGAACAAAACAACAGACTATCGTACTAGGCCTGACAACGTTTCAGATAGTGCTGGTGGGATGGGAGGGGGGGCAACATTAAAGGGATAGGGGAGCGACAGACGAGGTTGCTATCATAGTAGGTCCAGGGACAATTCTGATAGAGTAAGTGCATAGAAGAAAGTAAGGAGAGGAGATAGGAAAAGGGAGAGGGGAGGAGAGGACGGAACAGAGAGTAAGCAGTCAAAAAAGTGGAGAAGCAAGAGAGGAGAGGAAATACAATTGTAGAAGTCAGTAGTAACACATAATGTTGCAAGCCAGGATACAAGATGAAGATGGAACAGCATGATTCAGGGCCACCATGAATACAAGATGCAAAGGAAGTCCAGCATGAGAGTTGAGAAAGGGTGACGCACCGTGAATCAATGAAGTCCATAAAAGTAGAATCCAGCATTGGCCACAAGACGGGGATGGTGAAACCAGTATGTGTCAGGACAGACTCCTGTGTCTAGGAAGGGGGGGTGCACAAGGGAACAACACAAGGGGGTGAGAGGGGGTGGGGATGGCCTGTTGGGGCAGAGGGTGTAAACACATGTTAGTGCATGCTTACCTGCTGTCTTAGCAGGGGGTTGGACCCTGGATCATCCTGGTCCGAACAGGTCCAAACAGCAATATTGCGAAGCAAATTAAAATGCAATGTTTAGTATTCATATATTTAAATAGTTACATCAAACACAGTGGGCTAAATTTATAAAAGCCTTTTCTTCCATATTTGAATTTGACAACTGCAAGGGTAAGTAGCAAATGACTAATCCATTTTCTCAATGAGTGACCATTCACAAAGAGAAAGATGTTATGAACTATTGCTGTTGTTAATGCAGTTGGTCCCTTATGCACAATTCGAAAGATTTAGGAGTGGTAGCGCTAGGGAGTGGTCGTCTCGAATGTATTGAAGATGGCACATCCTTCCAGCACGTGCCGAGCACATTCTACCTGCTTCCCTGGCTACCTCTTGGCGGACTCTGCCCCCTCACCTATACCCACAACTACTGTGAAGTAGGCTCCATCAGAGGTGACCCAGCCCAGAACACTGAGTGCACATGTCCCTGTCCATTGAGTTGTGCATCAAAGTCTCAGGCTGCCTGACATACAGCCACGTAGTGGCGTTGACCATGAAGGTAGAGGCGTTGACCATGAAGCTCTGGATCTCTACACTTCCTGCTTTCTCTGGCTCTCTCTTGGGGCACTGTGCCCTCCCACTGGATCCAAAAACTTCTTCACTGAGTTAGATTTCTAAAGAGCTGACAAAGACAAAAACACCAACTGTCTGTGTGCAGCAAGTTGTCCATCATAACCCAAGCTGCCTGTCCATAGGTCTGTACAGTAACATGAGGGGGAATCAGGGTTTTTACACTGTTTGCTTCTTATGGGTACATCCTGAGTCACTCTGCCTTCCCACCTGGGACCATTAACGTTTTCAGTGAAGCAGTCTTCTCTAGAGCCAACCCAGGTCAGAACACCTCCTCACCCAATCAAGGGAGGGAGTCCGCCAACCTATCGATAGGCTTCCTTCCCATTGGCCTGGTGATAAAACTAAGGGCAGCACAGCAAAAGGAAAGGTCTGTTTGGCACTGTTGAGGCCTGCTGGGCCCTTGGACGACTCCGTCTGCCTCTAACACGCTATCACCCCTTCCTGACCTTCCTACTCAGTATTCCCGTCCCTCACACCATTATCATGTTTAGCCACTTGTACTATTTGAAGATGCAATGTTGGTGACACTGATAAGTGTATTGCTGGTTGTGCTGCGGTCATGGTTGGGTGCCTGTCTCAGCTACTACAGCCTCCTTTTAAATGTATTAGAAAAAATGGTGTGATGTTAAGGGAACAAAGGGTGTCTGGAAGCACAGAACTCTAACTTCCAGGCAGCGGGCCTGCAGAGTGAGGTTTGTTGTTTTAGTGACTATGCTGTTGCCATTATTGGCTGCCACTCAGGTGAATTGCTGCCTCTTAGTACATTTCTTATCAGCAGAGAAAATATGTGTTTTTCAGGAAGCAAAATGTATCTGCAATCCAGCATGCCTACTTCCAGGCAGGTGGGCCGGGGTGTGTGGTGTGTTGTTTATGCATTTAGTATTTATTGTATAACTGTATGACAGCAGCCCTGGCTCCCAACTGCAGTTGACAGGAAGTTTGACTGACACCAGGCTCATAGCTTACGTGCCACCACTTGCAATTTGTAAAGGAAAATGTTGCTAATGGTAAATGTTTTCACTTTCTTTTTTATTCCATTCTCCAATTGAAATTATTTGACAAACATAATTCTTGTCCCTCATGGGTATTTATAAATATCTGTATATATGTCATAAATGCATACATTCCAACATGTTCATATAGTTCAGGAGATTCTCATCAGGTCCAGCTTTTTTCTTTGCACTGTCGGGCATGTAGTTTACCTATTCAATTTAAAAATCTAGCACTGCAAGTCCCAGAAGTCAAAGAAGGAATAGGACTGGATGACCATATCCAAAATGACATAGTATACATTGGCATTTATATGACGTGAGAGTTCTTCAACTGTAAATTACCATGTACACATTACCTTTTCTATAGGGTGATTCTGACTCAGGAGGGTCTACAGCCACACTCTAGTTCACTGTACCTTTCACAGAGGAGAGATATCAGTGTGTATATCAGTCTGTGCCTGCCTGGAAGGGCAGGCCAGCACCAAAATGCTAGACAATTCTCCTCTGAACAACAATACGACTAACAACCCCAGGCATGTGTCTTTGTCTTGTTGGATGTCATCAGTTAATTGACACATATGCAAACAGATACAGACCTTGCGGTCCAATACATGCCTCATAGTCTTATTCCTCACACAATGATAACAGACACTTACCTCACAGACCAACACAGAACAAACACAGTCTGGCATTCAACAGATAGGCAATATTTCCAAAGACAAGTACACAATCCAAATGACATTGACATCATGATCAAGTCAAATCAAAATAAACGATATACTACTTTATATCGAAAAGAAACAGATAGGAATAGTATTTTACAATTCCAAAGTCAACATCCTAAAGCAATGGGTGAAAATATTCCCTAAGGACAGTTCTTGAGAATTAAAACAAACAGTAAAACGAAAACAGAATATTTTTTAGAAGCCAGTAAATTAAAACAGACAATGATTGATTTGGGCTTTCCCAACAAATTGATTATTAAATCCCTAAAAAGAGCATTGCTTTATGACAGAAAAAAACTTCTTAGACCGAAAAATTACTCAAGTTTAAACCATGCAAAATAACATATTATGTAACTGAATTTCTGAATTCGTTATAATAAATTCGGATCTAAAATTCAAGCAACCATTCTCAAAAACTAGCACATCTTAGCAATACTGATCTTATTGTTGGAAGAAACCTAGGTTTGCCTTCAAAAGAGCTATGTGAAAGAAACAATAGTACACGCATCAAGAACGAATGATTATTGAGATACTGGTACACTCATTGATATCAGGGGCCTGCCAAAATTGAAGGGCCATTTCCCTTGCGGAAATTGCACAGCATGTCAATATACTAAGAGGAGTGAGATTTTCACACATGGTAATTCCCACTTTAGACTCAGAGGGCCTGCTTTACAAAAATGTTTTCAATGGTAGTTTCCCATGTTAAAATGTTTTTGTAAATCAGGCCGCGGGAGTTTTCGAAATGTAAAACAACCAATGTTATTTATGTAATCAAATGCCCATGTCAAAAGATATACATTGGAAAACCAACAGATCCATGAATAAGAGAATCTTAAAACATAGATCTCGAATTCAAACACAATCTGAGAATGCTCCTCTGGTGAATCATTATATACAGCAATCACATACTGTAGATGATCGAGAATGGAGCATTTTGGAAGTTGTTGAACCAAGATCCGATCAAAATATTCATACCATCCTAAATAAAAAAGAACAACTTAGGATTCTGAAATGAAACTTGCATCTGACATGTTTGAACAAGATGATTGAATAGTCCATTTTAATGAGATGAACTGAAGGGATGTCCAAACATATTAAACACGTTATGCAAAATGGGAATTGAGTTCCAGCCACATGTGGCTATGTAGATGTGCAAATAACTTGTCTATGCACACCCCTACAAGTGGGTTGGCACCTGTACGATATAGACTCACATAGACTCACATAATGGAATACATAATTAATTCCCTAATAAGATATTTGACAATTTCAAGCAAATGTAAATAAGAGGTTCACAATGGTAATTGATCATAATTTGTTTACTAAAAATGATCTAATAAGAGCTGGAATTAGGCATTGATATGTAATACATTTTTTTTGTACAATACAAAAATGCACGCACAATAAGCTAATGATGAAAGTTGGTTTACCAAGATTAAAGAAGGGAAACTTGACATATATTTCATTGTAATTCATATTGGTAAAAAATGAGTTTGTAAGAGCACGCATAATAAAGTCATGATGCTCATGTGACGTCATCGTATTTGCGTGACCCACAATGCAGTGATGTCATTTGCATTAATTAAATAATAAATATGTTGTCAAACACGTGAACACCATCTATAGATACAGAAGGATCCACATTAATCCTTACAGAAAGGTAAGAGACATTGGTCTGTTACTAGCCCTTTGTCAAGCCACTGATCAGTATCTTACATAATACAATGGCAGTGATAGAATAAATCATAGGTGCATTAATATGCTTGAATGCAGACTAAAGAAAGAATACTGAAAAACATTCCCAAAGATATGCAGCACACTGAGGCTTTTGGGCATGTTGCGCCTTATACGAATTCAATAAGATAACATAGCAAAGACCACATGTACAAAATAATTTTTCCAAGTACATCTTTTTAAAAAGAAGGTGGCATATCATTCCATATACATTAAATTGCATATTTAGGTTATTTCATTTAGGTCTTTCCACATGCTGAAAACTGGAATTAAAAGATGTTAAATTCATAGGCTAAGGAATATCCACTATCTACATCAATGATAATGGAAACACCTAATTTAAGAGAATTAGCACTCTATGGAAAATAAAGGAAAACCTGGAGGTTGCATTTATTACAAGCAGTGAAATAAGTAATTACTAATCAAATACCCACAATGATTGAATCCTTAAGTAACTACATTTTTCTGGATTTATTTTTCGTAAAGGGAGTATTGATTAAACCAAAAGCTGATTTGAATTAATCAGCTCATGGACATTATTAAGACAATAAATTATGATTTGAACTGATGAAATGGAAACTAAGTGAAATTGAACAAGGAATAAATAATCAGTACACAAATGATTGCACTGTTGAATATGTTGATCCTGAAGAACACCTAATGGTCATACAAAGAAATTACCACAATTAAAGGTTTGACACAGGTAGATCTGTTTATTTATTAAAATAATGTATATAAGAGTAACAATTGAATACCTATGGTATTTTCCCTACATCCACTACCAGTCCCACATTCTTCTGAAGACATTGGGCCTCCTTACACGGTAGGCGGTAAGGGATAACCGGCACCGGTAAGGGCACCGGTGCCGGTAATCCCTTACCGCCCTACTACGAGGTCCCTTAGTGGGTCCCTCTCCTAACGCCTTATGGAAGGGACCCGCTAAGGGACTTCAGAGCTAATAACGGTACTGCAAATTGCGGTACCGTTATTAGCTCCTTCCCCATTCCCATTGAGCCATAAAATCGGAATTGGGAATGGTTCCCGGAGTGGGGACTTACCGGGTCCTCCAGGGTCTGTAAATCCCTATTCCGGGAACACGGACCCGGAATGCTATTAGCGCCATGGCTACCGCCTACCGTGTAATGAGGCCCATTGCCTTGTATGCTACCACAACTGTTCCTTCCTGCTTTTTCTAGGGTTTCCAGGGGTTGCCCTTCCTCCTGTGACCGTCCTTCACCATCAAAGATTGTCTCCAGCACTTAAGTAACCTTCTTTGCTGCATGATTCAAATTGGGTAATATGTTGTACGTCACTGTTCACGTCCATTTCCCATACATGTGGATGCATTAAGTACACAGTGCAATAAATGCAGCAGTTTTCTCCATAAATGCCCCAGGGGTTGATCCCTGATTGAGCCACACTGCTGGTTTTGTGGAGGAGGGTCCTTTCTTGCTTGCAACAGTTTGCTTATTTGGTGGCATTTTGTAATCAACATGGTCTCCCTGGAAATGGAATTTCTTTATTGACTAATTGGTATACCTGCATGGACGATAACAAAATATAAGTATGCATGCACAATGTACGCACCTGTTTGTATTTCACTATTTAGGATTTGTTTTGGAAAATACAAATACTCAGGAACATATTGCATTCATAATTCAAATACTTTTGTTTAAAGATGCATCACATATGCCCGTGAATCATACTGAGCTGCTGGATGTGGCTGCAGCAGACGTTCCTTGAAAGTCAAAATAGATAATTATTGATGTGCCAATTTCAGGAATGCATCTTCACTACTGTAAATGTTATATACATACCCTAGTTTTAGAATTTTGTTTTCTTCTCTTTTTTGACAGAGCGTGGACTGGGTAATTGTGTGCATTGTTCATCTGCCATCCTCCCTTGTGATTCTTTACTACATTCACCCACGTCCTTGTTCCTCTAAAACCATCAAGGACCACATTGACACCCTTGCTCCAGCCCTTGCTGATTTTTGCAACCACTCCTTGCCTCAGGATCCTTCCCCTCCACTCTGAATCACTCCCTTGGGCATCCTCTTCTCAAGAAACCCACAGCTGATCCTTCGTCTCCAGCTAACTATCACCCAATTTCCATTACTCCCTTTCTGGGCAAACTCCTGGAAAAGTTGGTCATCTCTCAGCTTAACCTTCATTCCAATTCTGTTGGCTCTCTCCATGACCACCAGTCTGGCTTCAGAGCTGCCAGAAGCACGGAAACTGCTCTCCTGAACATCCGTGAAGATCTGCTTTCCAACCTTGACTCTTACATTCCCCTCTCCTTATCCTCCTCGATCTCAATTCTGCCTTCGACACGGTCAACGATAACATCCTGCTCAACCGTCTCTGTGAAAACCTGAGTATAACTGATCAGGCTCTGGCTGACCTCTTTCCTCTCTGATCGACCCTCCAAGGTCCAACTTGGGTCCTTCCTATCATCTATCTTCCTCTCTACCAGGGGTCTAACCTCTTGCCCTGGCTTTTCAACCAATGCCTGACAACTCTCACCCACTGCATTGCCATTTTCTGCTCAAATGTCCAGTGCTACGCTGATGACAGTCAACTCATCTCTGTGTCCCTCTCTCATCTCTGATTGCCTAACTGCCCTTCAAGATTGGTGTGCCGCCAATGATCTTTGTCTGAATGCCAGCAAGATGGAGATCCGCCTCATCGACACACCTTCCCCATCCTTTCCCTCACTCTCTGGCCAGTTTCCCTTGGCCCTTCCCCAACCCCCACCTGCGAGGCTAAGAACCTCAGGGTCATCTTTGACTCCACCCTTTCCTTCTCCGCCCACAAAAAAGTCAAACTTCCTACTACACCTCTCCTTCACCCAAATACCCCCCCCTCGAGCTCTTTACTCCTCTACCTCTAACTCCCTCAGGGTGAGTCGTTTTTCAAAGAAACGAGCTGGGGGTAGATCTCGGTCTTCGGCTGGGGCCTCACTCTGGAACAGCCTCCCTGCCATGCTAAAACCTGATGAGAACTATCTCCAGTTCCAGAAGCACCTCAAAACCTTGCTGATCTGTTCTCTCTTGCATCGAGCACCTGGCCACCCTCTGCCCTCGGGCCCAGGTACCTGCTCACCCTGCCACCCTCCTGCACTGCCTCCGGGCCACCCCTTGCACTGGGATCTGTATCTGTACCCATATAGCCCCCCTTTTTCTCCCTGCACTTATCAGACCTACCCTGTCTGATGCCTTAAACCTAGCACTTGCAAATTGCTAGCTGCACTACCACTGTTTGTTGCCTTTATTATTTATTATTATTTAAGTTTCTCCTCTGCTTTGCACTTTCCACTTCTCCCCCCCTTCCATGCACTTTTCCCCTCCCCCTCTCCCATGCATTTGCACGTTCTCAATGTCACTAGGCCTAGTAAGATCGCTGTTTTGTTCTCCCCTGTTGCCCTCCCTTACCTTGTCGCACTCTGAAACACTTGTGTACGAGCATGATAGAAATAAAATATCAACATCAATATCAATACCCATTATTTATTTATTTTTTAAGTAAATAATTCATGAGAATACTATAGTGCCAGACTGTTTTGATGAGGAACAAATAATCAAGGCTAATAAAAACACTGACATTATATTTCAAATGGATTGTGTCCTCCCACGTATTCCTCATCTATGATATCTCCTATATCCAGCTTCATTTGCTTAGGAAAAATGTTTTGGCAGAGGGCCCTGTGCGTCGATGCGGTCGACTCAATGTCCCTCGAGGTCCTCCATCTCGTGGATGAGATCATCGAAGTTATATATGGAACGCGCAGCACCCGTTGGCTTCAGTTATGTTTTTTCGGGTTTTTTCTTACAGTAGAACTACAAGCATTAATGTGGTTTAGACCGTACTAGATTCTGAAGGAGCGTGGACTGTAACATGGAAATTCTAGTGCGGGGTAGGCTGGGAGGGGCAGTGAGGAATACGTGGCAGGAACATCCAGTTGAAAGAATGTTACCAGGGGTAAGTAACTTGTTCTTCGAATGGATTGTGTCCTCCCACATATTCCTCATCTATGATAGACTCCCAAAGCAGTATTAGCTCTGGCGGAGGGAGTAAGAATTATTTCATATGGGGTTGTTATGAACCGAATGAAGGACTGCTTTCCCAAAGCTCCCACCCTGACTTAAGGTGGAATCAAGGCAGTAATGATTTGATTATGAATGGTAGACTAAGTGGCTGCCTCACAAATATGTTTTATTGTAATCCCTCTTTGCAGAGAAGAAGAAGTAGCCGTGCCCCTACTGGAATGGGCTCTCAGGCCTTATGGGGGATCTTTCCTTGCCAGTCTGTAGCATTCAGTAATAGCTCAAATAATCCATCTGGACATGTTTTTTTTAGTACAGCCTGTCCCAATTTATGACCAGTATAACCCATAAACAGTCAGTCATCAAGACAAAACTTTGACAAACTTGAAATGTAGAAACTTAGAGCCCTTCTCAGGTCAAGTCTGTGTAACCTTTCTTCTTCCTTGCCAGGATGAGGTGGTGGGTAAAAGGTACGTAATACTAACTTTTGTCCCAGGTGAAAATCTGATATAATCTTAGGTAGGAATGAAGGTTTGACCTTAAGGATGAGCGTGTCCTTTTAAAAAAAGTAAAATATGGTTTAGAAGGTAGTGCCTGAAACTCACTCACCCTACGGGCTGAAGTTAATGCTACTAACAAGATGGTTTTGAATGCTAATAATCTTAAAGGACATGAATGGAGTGGTTCAAATGGTACACACATGAGACATTTCAAAACAAGATTAAGGTTCCAAACAGGAGCCTGAAAAGGAGATGAAGGGAACACATTAGTGAGTCCCTTTTTTGTATCACCAAAGTTATTTTAAAATATGACGTTTCCTCAGATGACCTCTTGATGATGGAAAGTGCCTATATAACCTGTAGTGGTTCCAAACTGGAGCCCCAGATTGGCCAAACGGAGCAGAAAAGATAAAACAGTTGGTGTTTTCCATAGAAAAGTATTCACATTCTTATCCCTGAACCAGCTGCAGAATTTGTTCCAACGGCAGTGGTACAAAGACTTTGTTGCTGGCCTTCTGGCAGAAAGCAAACTCTCCATTACAGCATCTGGGAGATTCCAATCCTTGTACCTATGCCTCTCAGAAACCATGCATGAACCCTAAGTGTCTTCACCTATGGATGGAGAACCCGACCCTGCTTTTGTGATAGAAGGTCCTCTCTTTGTGGAAGAATCATTGCAGGACAGATGGACATGTCCAAAAGGTCTGGGTTCCACGTCCCCCTGGCCCAATCTGGGGCATTTGGGATCATGGATTTCCCATTCCCAAACTTTCTCAACCTCCTGATCATGTGAGGAATGATGGGGACTGGAGGAAATGTGTATAGGAATGGAAACTCCCAGTTCACCACAAACGCGTCTCCTAGAGCTCTTCTTGGGGGAAATTCTCTGGAGCAGAACAGTTTGCACTTCCGGTTGCCACTGGTCATGAACAGATCCACTTGAGGTGCTCTCGAAAGGGTGAAGATCTCTTAAAGGACTTCCTGAGCTAGTTGCCACTCGTGGCAGACTGTGCCCTGTCTGCTCAGAGTGTCTGCCACCATGTTCTTCTTTCCAGCGAGGTGAACTGCTGATAGAGATATTCTTTCTTGTATTGCACAGTGGTAGTGACCCTACTCCTCCTCTCTTGTTGAGGCAGTACATGGCCAATTTGTTGTCCATCATTATCAGGGAATTATTTCCCCGTACAGAGGGCAGAAAGGCAATCAGCACTAGTCTGATTGCCCTCAGCTCCAAATGATTGATGGGCAGTTTGGACTCCAATGGAGACCAACGACTGCTGATTGTCAGATCGTTGGTGTGGGCTCCCCACTCCATGAGTGAGGAATCCGTCACTACCGTTATCTCCGGCCATGGTTGCCAAAAAGGTTCTCTCTTCAGATTGTTGTCCTTGCAGGCCCACAACAGGAGATCCTGTGCGACCCTGTTTGGAACCTGTAGTATGTATGTCATGTTACCTGAGAATTGAGACCACTGTGTCCTGAGAGCCCATTGGAGGGATCTAATTCTCAGGTGAGCCTCAGGCACCACGAAAATTCAGGATGCCATGAGGCAGAGCAACCTCAAGAAGTCGAAGCCTGGGAGATGCTGGGCACTCTGAAATAGGTGACCATCTGCAGAATGTGTTGAGCCCTCACTTCGGGTGACAAGGTCTTTCCCAAAGATGTATCCAGTAAAGCCTCAATGAATTGGAGCTTTTGAGATGGTATCATGTGGGACTACTTGTAATTGAGGGAGAAGTCCAGTCTGTGGAGAGAGTTGCAGGTCACGCTGAGATGATCCAGGACTTGTTCCATAGAGCATGTCCTGATCAGCCAATCATCCAGGTGGGGGTAGACGTGAATCGCCCCTCTCCTGATACACGCTGCCACCACTGCCATCAGTTTGGTGAACACCCTTGGGCTGGAGTTCAGCCCGAACGGCATAACTCGAAACTGATAATGAGATCCGCCAACTGTGCTTGTGATTGATTGGCACATGAAAATAAGCATCCTGAAGGTCCAATGACACCATCCAGTCCTGATGCTGGAGGGCCTGAAGGTTCTGAGAAAGTGTGACCATCTTGAACTTGTCCTTCCTGAGGAACGTGTTAAAGTACCTAAAGTCCAAGATGGGTCCTCCATCCTTCTTGGGGATTAGGACATATGGTGAATACCATCCTTTGTTCCTCTCTGTTACAGGCACTGGCTCCTTTCTCTAGCAGGCTCAACATTTCCTGCAAAAGGAACAGATTTGGAACCTTTAATGAATGACTTCCCGGTCGATGATTCTGAGGTCTCTGAAGGGGAAGCAGTAATCCTGGGTTGCGGTTTCCAAAGCCCAAGCATCTGAAGTAATACCTTGCCATTCTTTCAGATGCTGAGGCAGCCTGCCTCTGACTGGGGTGTTGTGAGACAAAACCTCAGAGAGGTTTTGTAGTGGCTGAAGCAGCATCTGATTGTAAAGTAGTAATTGCTTGGGTGGGCTTTGCACTTCATCCTCGTCCACCATGAGGGAATGTTCTTTGGTCTCTTTGACCAGCCATTCCTCTCACGCTTCCAACTGAGAAAAAGTAGCGAAAAAAATCTACCTCTCCAAGGAGGTCCACTAGGGTGAAAAGGCTGAGGCTGCCTGATGGCGGCACCTAGAGACGTGGCTGACACCTTAGAGGTCTGCAGCTTCTCAAGGCATTTGTCAGCCTTGCTGCCAGAAAGATGAGACCTGTCAAAAGGCATACTAAGGTCTAGACTGCACGCCCAGTACAAATCCCAGCTTCCTTAATAATGCAAACCTGCATATCATGTAGCTTGCCACCATTGCTCTGCTGATACTGCCAGCAGAATCCAAACCTGACAGTAGAGACTCACACATGGCCTCTTTCCCATCTTTTACAATGGCCAGGAAGCCATCTCTTTCTTCCCCTTTGGGAATATGTTCAGTCGCTAAGGATACACAGTCCCATGGGATGAGGTACATTTTGCGAACACATATGTTGAGTTCACAGACTTGAGAGCCATGCTCCCGGCAGAGAAGACTTTCGTTGACCAGGCATCTATGTCTATATGCTTATCATCCCAATCTGGTGAAATGGTCGGATAAGCAGCTTTCTTGGAGGTAGCAGTTGCTGATTGCACCACTAAGCTTTCTGGGGTAGGATGTTTAGACAAATAGCTGGGGTCACTAATTGACTGCCTATATTTTTTTGTCAAATTTGTACTGACTGCCAGACTTGATTCTGGTGCTTCCCAGTTTACACTTATTCTCTTTTGTAGAGTGACATGAAAAGGTAAGATTGGATCCCTTTGAGTACCTTTGTCCAGGATATAGTGAGGTATTCCTGTTCAAATGGGAGGGCAGGGCTGCTCCATCCCAGAAAATCAGTGACCATGGTCATTAATTGCCTGTAAGAGGCATCTACATGATCATCTGGGTCTGGCTCGCCAAAATCCAACTCTGGTGAAGTGTCCACCCCACTGGCTGTTTGTAAATGATCACGCAAGTCTTGCAACCTAGATTCCCCCGATATAAAACTATCAGGAATATTAGGTGTACCATATTGTAATCCAAAACATGGATCATTGTCGTCTGAAGGCTCAATGTCTTCAAAAATCGATGTGAGATATTTAAAACAATCCTTCCTTGGCAATGGTGTAAAGGATTTTTGAATGTTCGGTAAAGACGTCAATGGCTTTGATGGCTTTGAGCCAGATGCTGATGGAGTCGTCACCAAACTTGATTTTGGTGTTGATGTCTTCGATGAAGACATCTTGGGCATCGATGGCACTAATGGCTTCAATGGCACTAATGCAGTGGATGGCTTCATCATCAACTTATACGTGGACTTTTTCTGTGAAAGACTTCGATGACTCAACTGAGTCTTCGATGACTTTTCATTGTGTTGAGGCCTTGACGGCCATCAATGTGAATATGGCCTTCGTCCCGTGCTCGAGGGCGTGCAGGATTTGGCTCAAGCCCTTTCCTTACCGGCTTCAGAAGGTGTAAAGATCAGAGGGGGTGTCTGCACTTCTGCTCTCTACATGGTAGAGGGGAGGCACAGAGACCCCTGCCAAGATTCTCTATTATTGGTAACGTAGTCGAGCAATCAAGGCCTATCTTCTCAGGAGGTGATGCGAGCTGGTTCTTAAGTACAGTGTAGTCCCCAAGCACCCACAAAGGAATGTCCACACACTGTATCGGTTACAACACAGTCTTTATATAAGTAATGTTCAAAGGTGTATACAATATCACGATAACTCACTTTGTACTCCGAAAATCAGCAATGGTAAATACATACAGTTTCTAAAGTGGTACCACTAACGTTATTAGATCTCATAAAAGTGCATACGCTCAGAATGACATAGATCAGAATAAAGAGGAAACCAGCAGTAGAGAGAGGAAGGAAAGCAAGCTGGTTGAGCAATTGGCAGAATACTGGCTCCATACCAATAGACACAGTTCTGTGTATAGATCCCCCCACCTGGGCAACTTGTAGAAGAAAGATACAAGCCCAGTCCATATATTGTTCACACTAGACTTTCCAATAGTTCTGCAATCCCAAAGTACCTTGGTGTTGTATCCTTCCGCGTCGGGGAATTGACGGCCCTTCTTGAGTGTCCTCCCTTTCAGACAGGAGTCACGGGTCGTCGAACGTCCGATGAAGAATAGGTCGAGCTACAACAGTGAAGTGGCCGCGTCATTCCTAGCGGTGCTCGTTGACAGGGAAGCGTAAACGTCCTGCCAGGAAGAGGCGTGCAGGGCACCTCAGTGTCGATAGTTCTGGACCTCAAAGAGTTGAAGAACTGTGACCCAGCAAGGCCGTCGAGTCATCAGCGCCTCTGTGGTCTTTGGGTGGCGGGAAACCCACCGGTGGATGCACCTCGGTGCATCGATGGTCAGGCCTTCTCCAGCAGGATACAGCGGCGATGATGCGGACGAGAGCGTCCTTGGATCAATGAAGTTCTTAGGCAACGAGAGCACGGCAGCTCCAGTCGACGACGGCGGTCGTCGACAGTGGTGGACAACAGTCCGGGCGCTTCTCCTTGGAGTTCCGCAGCAATCCCTGTATCCGGTCGGCAGCCTGTCAAAGGTCTGTCTACCAGGGAGCTTAGGCAAAGATCAGCTGTGCACGATGGTCCCTCGTAGCTCAGGAAGAGGGCGCCTTGCCAAGTCCTCTCTGGGTCAGTTCTTGAAGCACAGCAGCTTTCAGATTGTGAAGGAGAGCAACAGCAATTCTTCTCGTCCAGAAGGGTTTCAAGATCAAGCTTCAGTTACTCCAGTTACTCGTCGTAGTGAACTTCAGCTTCTGAACACGATTCCTAGCAGTGAGAGGTCCCCAGATATACTGTTGATCTCCTATTCATTCCGCTGGGTCACACTCAAGCATCCAATCACGACTACAGTCATTCATGCAGGCAGGCAGCCAATCAGGCACACGGGGCATTCAGGCCATTCACTTCTCTCCAGACACTCACAACAAGTTATGTGTATTGGGACAAGTACCGAGCCATTCAACACTCCAAGCTCCATTCATACCGGTTTTGGGCAGGGCTGTCTCAACCATTGTGTCAACCACCAGATACTAGACAGCCACAACATAGAATGTATATTTGTCACACACTCCATTCACCCAGGTCCCACCCACAGGCGTACCCACAACATACAGTCGTTGAGATGGCTCCAGCCAGTCTGGTCGGCACTTCCCCACACTACCATATACGGAACGTCCACCCAACAGCCAGTCAGGGGGAAGGGACAGAGGCAGGGCTTCCGGGACTTCGGGAAGATCAAGGTAACAGGTGATGGAAGGCAAGAGGCCATGGGGGCCATTTTGTCTCCATCCGGAATCTACTGATTTCAATGACAGGGCTTGGGCATCCCAAAATGGAGGATGCTCAGGGCACCAGTCATTTCAGCACGGAGCTGTCACCATCCCGTACCCTGCTCTGTGGGTCACAAAAACATACACTAGGGGCGCAGGGTTGCACCTCTACCCATGGGTGCCATAAGGGTATCCCATGGGTCTGTTCACCAAACCAAAAGAGAGAGAGCTGCACCACCAGGAGTCCCAAATGAACTCCTGTGCAGAAAACATGACAGAACACACAATAAAAAGAAGTAAAGGACAAGAATACGGAGGCCCTGTCCCTCCGATGCATTTCCAGCATCACAGCCGCCCCTCCCAGACTGAGGTTCAGGTGCCTAATCTCCCACGGGATAGGCACCCTCATCCAGACGGTCAACATACCTTCTGGAAAGGCCATCTGCGTTATCGTGTCTAGTCGTTGCAGACTAATGGACCACCTGAGCAGTTTCGGGTTTTCACCCTTCATCTGCATAAGCCACTTAAGGGGCTTATGATCTGTTTGGACCTTGAAGGTCGACCCGGTAAGGTAGGGTCTAAACTGCCTACGGCTCCAAACTATACTAAAACATTCCTTTTCAACAGTAGCCCACCTAAGTTCCTTACCCTTGAGTTGTTTACTGATGAATATGATCAGATGTTCTCTTCCTTTGTCGTCTAACTGGGGCAAGACCGCTCCCATTCCGGTGTCGCAGGCATCAGTTTGAACGATAAAGGGCTTGCTGCAATCAGGCGCACACAACACGGGTGCCCTACACAGACTTCCTTTCAAGCCATCAAAGGCCCTCTGACAGTCTTCCGTCCAATTAACCTTCCTCGGTTGCTTGGGTGAAGTCAGAGCTGTCAGGGGTGCAGCTATGGTTCCATAGTCTGCCGTGAAATTGTGATAATACCCTGTGAGGCCCAAAAAGGCTCTCACCTGGGTTTGAGTAGTGGGAGTCTCCCAGTGATGTACATCCTGTACTTTACTGGGGAGAGGTTGGATCTGACCACCTCCTACCTCATGACCAAGATACGTGACTTTCCCCTGAGCTATCTGGCACTTGGTAGCCTTGATAGTGAGGTTAGTCCTTTTTAACGCCTGCAACACTTTATCCAGATGAGTCAAATGCTCTTCCCAGGTGGAACTGTAGACAGCAATGTCGTCTAAGTAGGCCACACAAAAGGCATCCATCCCACTGAGCGCATGGTTGACTAATCTCTGGAAAGTGGCAGGGGCGTTCTTCAACCCGAAAGGCATGACTCTAAACTGGTAGAGTCCCTCTGGTGTTGAGAACGCCGTCTTTTCCTTGGCATGGTCTGTCAGAGCTATTTGCCAATAGCCTGAGGTAAGGTCGAAGGTGCTCACAAATTTAGCAGCACCTATCATGTCCACAAGCTCATCAGCCCGGAGCAGTTGGTGCGTGTCAGTTTTGGTGACGGCATTGACTCCTTGATAGTCCACACAGAACCTCCAATCCTTGGTACCTGCCTAGGAACTTGCCTTGGGGACAAGGACCACAGGACTGGACCAGGGACTGGTTGATGGTTCAATAACACCCATATCCAACATCTTGGCGACCTCAGCCTGGATGTGGTTCTTGACGGTATCTGACATACGGTAGCACCTGCTTTTGACAGGCACATTGTCACCAGTGTCAATCTCGTGCCTACACCACGGTGTAAGGCCTGGTGTCAGTGAAAACAGAGAGGCGTACTGCCGGAGCAAAGCCCTGCAGGCCCTTTGCTGCTCTGTTGTCAGAATGAAGAGAGATGTACTCCCTCCACGGAGCCATCCTGATGGTTGCTATGTAGCAAATGACCAAGGGGCTCACTCTCATCCTCTTCTTGCCCTGAAGCTGGCAAGAGACATGAGACTTCGGCCTGCCTGTGGAAAGGCTTGAACCTGTTAACATGGAATACCTGAGGGGCTACCCCAGAGGCTCCCATGTCAACCAGATAATTAACTTTGCCCATCTTGGAGATGATCCTGAAGGGTCCAGTCCATTTATCTGCCAAAGCCCGAGGCTTGGTAGGCTCCATCACGAGGACCTCCTGTCCCGGAGTCCAATCCACTTGCGATGCTTTAAGGTTGTGCCAGTACTTATTCAATTCCTGGCTGGCCTTTAGATTCGCTGTTGCTTGACCCATCATCTGTGTCATCCTCCGTCTGAGGCCTAGCACATAGTCCCCCACTTGCTTGGCGGGACCTGGAGGGGTGGCCTCCCAACTTCTCGGATCAAGGCGAGGGGCACCCTCACGGGATGTCCAAAAAGTAACTCAAAGGGGCTGAAACCAACACCCTCTGGAGGTACCTCTCTGTAAGCAAACAGCAGGCATGGCAGGAAAAGATCCCACTTCTTCCTGAGGGGCTCTTCCAAAGCGCCTAACATTCTCTTAAGAGTTTTGTTAAATCTCTCAACCAAACCGTTGGTCTGGGTGGTAAGAGGTGGAGAATTTGTAAGATACTCATCATTCTTTCCACATGGTTTTCATGTAACTCGACATGAAGTTGGATCCTCTATCAGAGACAACCTCCTCTGGGAATCCAACATGGGTGAAAATACCCAGGAGAGCCCTGGCAACCACCTTGGCCGTAACCGTCCGAAGGGGTATAGCCTCAGGGTACCTGGTGGCATGATCTACCAAGACTAGGATGAACCGATGTCCACCCGATGTGGGAGGGTCAAGGGGACCGACAATGTCGATGCCCACCCTCTTAAGCGGTGTGCCACCCACTGGCAATGGTTGCAGTGGGGCGATGGTGCTGCCTCCAGTCTTGCCAGACAACTGACAAGTTGGGCAGGTCCTGCAGTGGGATTCCACTTCTACTCCCATCCGTGGCCAGTAGAAATGGGCCGAGAGCATCTGCTTCGTCTTCTTGGTCCCAAGATGACCAGCTAAGGGCACCTCTTGCACCAACTGCAGCAGGAAGGGCCTGTAAACCTGGGGTACCACCAACCTCTTGAGGGCACCAGGTTCAGGCTTAGTGGGCTCACTAACAAGGAGCTCACCCTCCCAATAAATCCAAAATGTCCTAGGCACTTCTCCTTGTGCCTGGGACAGGGCCTGTGTCCTCGGACCCTGGAGAGAGTGGCACTCTCTCTGTCCCTTACAGAAGTCCGCCCGGGAGGGTCCCCCTTCAGCCAACAAGCATTGAAGGTCGGGAGGATCCTCCGGGTTAAGAGCCTCTCCCACAGGAAAGTCTTCTGGCTCGTCTCCCACAGGAGTCGAGACGGGAATTATCACTGGACCCAGCCCGTCCAGAGTATGGATCCCAATGGGTGCTGTCGGAACAGCGGGACGAGCAGGGGCTCCCTTCACAAGGGCGGCCTTCTTACTCCTCCTTTTCTTTCGTGCCTTGGGTTTCCCCATCGGCAAGGGTACCGGGCTCGCAGCCGGACCCTGTGTGACCTGTGATCGGGTGACTGCCACAGCAGCCATGGGTAGACCATCCGTGATCATCCCCAATTCGACCAAATTGTTTCCCAACAAAATGTTTGCAGGTACGTTGTCCTGAACCAGGACAGGAAGCTTTGCTGTCTTGTCTCCAATCGTGATGTTGACTAAGGCTACAGGTGATAATTTGGGAGGCCCACCAGCTAACATGGTGGTTCTCAGATGAGCACCTACATAGTCCTCTGGCTTGAGCAGGGTCCTGTCCACCACTGTCATGCTTGCCCCAGTGTCTCTCAAACCAGTAGAAGGCTGGCCATTCAAGAGGACACTTCTCAAAAACCTACGAGTGTTTTGTGGGATAGTCGCCAGTACTTCTGCGTACTGGTCCCAGGCCCCAAGGGACACCAGCTGTAAAGACCGGAGGGGGGGTCTGCACTTCCGCTCTCTATATGGTAGAGGGGAGGCACAGAGACCCTGCCAAGATTCTCTATTATTGGTAACGTAGTCGAGCAATCAAGGCCTAGCTTCTCAGGAGGTGATGCAAGCTGGTTCTTAAGTACAGTGTAGTCCCCAAACACCCACAAATGAATGTCCACACACTGTATCGGTTACAACACGGTCTTTATATAATTAATGTTCAAAGGTATATACAATATCACGATGACTCACTTTGTACTCCGAAAATCAGCAATGGTAAATATATACAGTTTCTAAAGTGGTACCACTAACGTTATTAGATCTCATAAAAGTGCATACGGTCAGAATGACACACAGATCAGAATAAAGAGGAAACCAGCAATAGAGAGAGGAAGGAAAGCAAGCTGGTTGAGCAATTTGCAGAATTCTGGCCCCGTACCACTAGACACAGTTCTGTGTGGAGATCCCCCCACCTGGGCAACCTGTAGAAGAAAGATACAAGCCCAGTCCATATATTGTTCACACTAGACTTTCCAATATTTCTGCAACCCCAAAGTACCTTGGAGTGGTAGCGTTCTGCATTGGGCAATCTACGGCCCTTCTTGAGTGTCCTCCCTTTCAGGGAGAAGTCACGGGTCGTCAAACGTCTGACGGAGAACATGTCGAGCTACGACGGTGAAGTGGCCGCATAGTTCCTAGTGGTGCTCGTTGACGGGGAAGCGTAAACGTCCTGCCACCTCAGTGTCGATAGTTCTGGACCGTAAAGAGTTGAAGAACTGTGGCCCAGCAAGGGCGTCAAGCCGTCGGCGTCTCTGTGTCTTTGGGTGGTGGGAAACCCACCGGTGGATGCTCCTCGGCGCATCAACGGTCAGGCCTTCTCCAGCAGGATACTGCGGCCATGATGCGGACGAGAGTGTCCTTGGATCAATGAAGTTCTTAGGCAACGGGAGCACGGCGGCTCCAGTCGGCGACGGCGGTTGTCGACAGTGGCGGACAACAGTCCCGGCGCTTCTCCTTGGAGTTCAGCAGCAATCCCTGTATTGGGTCGGCAGCCTGTCGAAGGTCTGTCTACCAGGAGCTTAGGCAAAGATCAACTGTGCACAATGGTCCCTCGTAGCTCGGGAAGAGGGCGCCTTACCAGGTCCTCTCTGGGTCAGTTCTTGAAGCACAGCAGCTTTCAGATTATGAAGGAGAGCAACAGCAATTCTTCTCATCCAGCAGGGTTTCAAGATCAAGCTTCAGTTACTCCAGTTACTCGTCATAGTGGACTTCAGCTTCTGAACACGATTCCTAGCAGTGAGAGGTCCCCAGATATACTGTTGATCTCCCATTCATTCCGCTGGGTCACACTCAAGCATCCAATCACGACTACAGTCATTCATGCAGGCAGGCAGCCAATCAGGCACATGGGGCATTCAGGCCATTCACTTCTCTCCAGACACTCACAACAAGTTATGTGTATTGGGACAAGTACCGAGCCATTCAACACTCCAAGCTGCATTCATACCGGTTTCGGGCAGGGCTGTCACAACCATTGTGTCAACCACCAGATACTAGACAGCCACAACATAGAATGTATATTCGTCACACACTCCATTCACCCAGGTCCCAGTACAACATATGGTTATTGAGAAGGCTCCAGCCAGTCTGATGGCACTTCCCCACACTACCATATACGGAACTGCCACCCAACAGCCATTCAGGGGGAAGGGACAGAGGCAGGGCTTCCCGGGACTTCGGGAAGATCAAGGTAACAGGTGATGGAAGGCAAGAGGCCATGGGGGCCATTTTGTCTCCATCCAGAATCTACCGATTCCAATGACAGGGCCTGTGCATCCCAAAATGGAGGACGCTCAGGGCACCAGTCATTTCAGCACGGAGCTGACACCAGCCGTACCCTGCTCTGTGGGTCACACACAGGTGCCCAAAAACATACAATAGGGGCGCAGGGTTGCACCCCTACACATGGGTGCCATAAGGGTATCCCATGGGTCTGTTCTCCAAACCAAAAGAGAGAGAGCTGCACCGCCAGGAGTCCCACATGAACTCCTGTGCGAAAAACACGACAGAACACACAATAAAAAGCAGTAAAGGACAAGGAGACAGAGGCATTTCCAGCATCACAGAAGGTACGGTTGGAACATGGCCTACTTGCTTCGAGGGATTCTGACTCTCGAAAATTGTAATCATTTCCTGCTTGAATGATTCCCATTCAGATGGAGTGGAGGCCTTACTACGGCAAGATATACTCCTCTCTGGAGATGAGTCGGACAAGGAAGACAAAGTAGGTGATTTATGATGCCTTTTCTTTGATTTCCTCGATGGCGACGATGAGTGGTGAGAGCCACTCTGTGACCTAGAACTTTTAGTTTTCTTCCGTTGAGGAGAGCTATCTTTCGCTTCGTCGGAGGAATGTTTTTCGACGGGTTAGTCGAAGGGGAATTATTGGGGAGTCTACCTACTAACAATTTCCCTTTACGGTCCTTCAGAGCTTTTACGGTCATCAATTGACATTTCTGACAGAGTGCACAGTCCTGTGCTCCACATCAAGGCACCACAAGCACAACGGATGTGGGTGCGTCAGGGGCATTTTAGCACTGCAGTCTTGGCATTTCTTATACCCGGTCTTTAGGGTTTTCAAAGCCGAAGACAAAGCATTTTTCACAATTTCGAAGTAATAACATGAAATGCACCGTAGTTCAAGAAGCGAAAGCTTACTTGTAAAAACGGAACAAAAGCCAATGGGAGCTGCGTGTTCCATATATACCTTTGATGATGTCATCCTTGGATCGACCCACAGTGCCCTCTGCCGAAAAAAAAATTCTGAAGCAGCTGAAGCTTGAAATAGGAGATACCATAGATGAGGAATACGTAGGATGACACAATGCATTACAAATTTTATTTAGGTGTTTTTATTGAATTATTCATTTAATAAATAAATAATGGGCACATTTGTGGACGTGGGTGAATGTAGTAAAGAATCATAAAGGAGGATGGCAGATGAACACTGCATACAATTTTGCAGTGCATGCTCTATCAAAAAAAGGAGAAGAAAAAAAAATCCTGAAACTAGGACCTTGAGACTAGGATATGTATGTAATATTTAAAGTAGTGTAAATGCATTTCTGAAATTGGCACAATCAATAATTATCTATTTTGACTTTCATGGCGCATCTGCTGCAGCCACATTCAGCAGCTCAGTATGATTCACGGGCATATGTGATGCATCTTTAAACAAAAGTTTTTGGATTATGAAGACAATATGTTCCTGACTATTTGTATTTTTCAAAACAAATCCTAAATAGTGAAAACACAAACAGGTGCGTACATTGTGCATACATACTTATATTTTGTTATTGTCCATGCAGGTATACCAATTAGTCAATAAAGAAATTCCATTTCCAGGGAGACCATTTTGATTACAAAATGCCACCAAATAAGCCAACTGTTGCAAGCAAGAAAGGACCCTCCTCCAACAAAACCAGCAGTGTAGCTAAATCAGTGATCAACCCCTAAGGAATTTATTGAGAAAACTAAAGCAGTTATTGCACTGTGTACTTAATGCATCCACAGGTATGGGAAATGCACGTGAACCGTGAAGTGCTGCTGACTATGAGTCCAACATATTACCCAATTTGAATCATGCGGAAAAGAAGGCTTCTTACCCTTTAGTGCTGAAGACAATCTTTGATTGGTGAAGGACGGTCACAGGAGGAAGGGCACACCCTGGAAAAAAGCAGGAAGAAACATTTGTGGCGGCATAAAAGGCAATTCCTTCAGAAGAATGTGGGACTGGTAGTGGACGTAGGGAAAAGACCATAGACAGCCTTTCCTCACTATCAATGATTTTAGGTGCTAAGAATTATAATGCCAGTGACCTACATTGGAACCCTGCAGTCCTCCCTGACAAAAGGAAGATGCAATAATCAGGGATGCACTCTAGTGATGACAATGGGCCTCATTCCGAGTATGGCGGTAAGGGATAGCGGCCACCGCTAACGAGAGCGGTGGCGGTAATCCCTTACCGCCATACTCCGAGTTCCCTTTGCGCCATGGAGGTTTTAACACCTGCTTTTAGCAGGTGTTAAAAACCATGGCGCTAAGGGACCTTGATGTTAATTACGCCACCGTAATTTACGGTGGCGTAATTAACACCTTCCCCACTCCCATTATGCCCTATGGGGCAAGAATGGGAATGGGGAAGGGTAAATGGGGATTGGGGAATTACCGCCCCGCCAACCTTGGAATGGGGCGGTAATTCCGCCATCCACCAAGGCGCTGCCGGTCCGGGTACGGCGTCAACCAAGGCGTTAATAGCGCCATTGGTTAGCGCCGTACTCGGAATGAGGCCCAATGACTTCACACTTACTGTAAGTGGCGCCTAGATGGCTGAGGGCTTTGCACAGTGCTATAAATGCTAAATAAATAAATAACCCAGTTGCTGTTAGCCCAGGACATGTGAGTGCAAGTGCGACAGAAGCAAAGTACAAACCACACAACTAGTGTGCAGATCAAAACTATAATTTATTTGACAAGAAAATTAAATTAAGCCAGAGTAGTGTAATTAGTTCAAGAATGACTGGGAACACAGTACATCAATGGAAAGCAATCTAACAATGCTATGGGGTCTCCTGAAATGTCTCATCCAGCTTCTTTCATCTTTTCAATATGCTACTCAGTCTGCTACCAATGAAAACACTACCATCATTGATCTGATACTTATAATTCATGTGTACAAACCCAGATAGAGAGTACAGGGCAGTACATTTGGGAAGAAGCTGATTTTGAAGCTCAATATATACATATAAACACATGCCAATATAGAGATAATAGGCTCCGAGGAATACATATTTACCACAATTGTAAACCCAAGCTACAGATCTACATTGTCTGATTTTTTTTCCAGAGGATGATATGGCAAGAGATCTGGCAAGATGCAAGTCAGAGATCATAGACAGAATGTTGGCACATTAGAGAGACGGAGGACTTATCTGCAAGTACCTGGAATTGGACAATTGTCCTTTGCCTCCTCCTCCACATGGAACAGCCTCAGTTGGACCATCACCATCACTAACCTTGTTAATTTGTTACCACAATCCCAGTGAGCTTAACAGCACAAGTTTAAGTCCATCCCCTTGTACAGGTGTTTCCCAAGCAGATATCCCTGTTTGAAATGATTCAGCCAAATTTGAATTCAAGACAAAGACAACTAGTCTTGCACCTTGCACTCAGCACCATCTTCCTCCCAGCACCTTCCTCTCAGCTTCCCACGGCTGCCATGGAAAGTGAGGAGTGGCCCCACCTTCCCTTTCCATGGTGGCAATGTTATTAAAGGATTTTCCATCCTAGCGTTATTTCATTCCAGGTTTATGTTAGCCCCAACCGACTCCGATGTTGTGCTATGTTGGATACTGATAAACTCTGTTAGCCTATCTGGTACATTTTCAAAATTCGAATGGACTCCAATTCTAGTCAGAAAAGATGAATCTCCCTCCTACCGCCGCCCTCACATTTACACTGAGAGACTGTCTTCTTAAATTAATCTTTGCGTACCTACAAAAAACCATAAACCCTTATGAGGTCTTTTTGCAATGTATCCGGTTTTCCGTGCTACTTCGTACCATTCACTAATACATGTCTAGACACAGAGAAAGATTATAAGTTAAGTCTTTGTTCGCAGAGGGTTTCTTACTGCTCATATTTATTAGTGCAGTAAACATCTGCCTTCTGTCGTTGTGTGGAGACACTCCTCGCCCGACCTAGCTGTGTACGCTCTCACAAAGAAGCCATTTTATAAACTTTTTCTGAGTGTATCAGTGTGACGCCTGCGTTTGTCGTGTGACGCCCTTAAATCGGCAGTCAGTGTACCTCTGTGTTGACTGATAAAGCAACATGATGGCCATCTTGCAATATAGTGTGGCAGCACAGGAGTCCCTGAGATCTCTGTTGCACCATGCTGCGGTGGCTTTATCCATAGTTTTGACCCAACAGCTTGTAGAATATAATTTTCATGTACTAAACAGCAGTACATTTTTTGTAGTATGTGTGGACCACTGTCTAGTAAGATGATTACATAGTGAATGGATTTATCTGGATGCATGAAAAATATTAGATATGGTAGATATAGTTGATCTTCTAGTTTTCGAATTATTTATGTTAATTATGCGTGGGGTACAGCCCACTGTCAAGTGTCACCGTGCCGGACACCATACGTTTATGCAAAAGAAAGAGACTAAGGCTTGTTAGTTTGTTTGATACTCAAAATTCTTCAGGTAACAAAAAGATGTGATCATTTAATGATGTGTAAGTGAAAAATGTTTTAATTCAATAAGGTAAACCCTAAAATGGTTACAAGTTAGTAGCAATCCTGAGAATAGGTCTATGCATTTCGGACCATGTGTCCTTTGTCAGGGCCTTGTACCCTTGCTTGTCAAAATAATCCTTGTGTTATACAAATAGTGAAATCAATCATACAATCATCATGTCGGAATTAACCATAGCATTACATCATGCCATTACCACATAGAGCGACACATAGTTGTTGTTCACAATTGCATTTTCATAATACATTTACAGGGCGCCCACCAAGTACCATAAAACACACATTAACATAGAACATATATGTTTATGTTTATTGTGTTTATATAGCGCTTTACGCCAAAGCGCTGTACATTATAACAACAAGAATACAATAACAGTAGAAGCAATTACAAGATATGAGTCAAACCAGTAATACAGCAACTAGAACAATTTGCCAGTGGAGATAAATGAAGGAAGAAGGGGTGGAGAGGGGAATGGAGTGGGGAACAGGAAGTGAGATAAGCTGAGGCGAGAGAGGGGGAGAGGGGACATAAGAGGAGACAAGGCAGGGGGAGAGAGGCAAGATGAGGAGGAAAAAAGAGGGGCAGGGGAGAGGGAAGGGCGGAGAAGGATCAGAATATCAGAGAGGGGAGTGTAGAAGAAAAGATTTTAAGGAGACACGAAAGGAGGAATAAGTGGGGATGGAACCGATAGAGAGGGGAAGAGAGTTCCAGAGGAGGGGAGCAAGGCGCTGAAAGGAGCAAAAACGAGAGGAGGCACATGGGGACGGGGGAGCAAGGAGAAGGAAGTGATCTGCAGATCTGAGGGAACAGGAGGGAGTGTAGAATGAGATGAGAGAGGAGAGATATAGGTGAGCAAGTTCATGAAGAGATTTAAAGACAAGACAGAGGAAGTGGAATTTGAGTTGGGAATGAAAGGAAAGCCAGCCAAGCTATGAGAGCGAGGAGGAGATGGAGTAGTGAGGAAAGAGATATATGACAAGAGATATCAGAATAAAACAGTGAACAGTGGTTGCTTGCATTGCTTGCATTAAACAAAGATCTTGTTGAACATTAATGCCATTGCGGCTTTCCCACCATGTATATTGCTAAACATCATTCAAATTGTCAAATGAATTAGTAATATTCAGGGATCATGCTGCCAATGTGATGTGTCTACCAACACCCGGAACACATCGCTTATGTACATGTCGGCACTGTGACACGGTCATCGTGCCCGAGGAGTATGTTTACCATGAGAACGATGCTGCCATGCTTGCAGTAAAAAATGTTATAGCTATCAACCCAGTGTAGAATTAATATGTGATCCCTTACTAGCCCCTTATAAGCACATTCTTATGACGCGGGTGAATGTTAAATCCGGTGTGCTCTGGTATAGATAAGAACTGACCTGTGATTTAATAGTAGAAGTTATCCGCTGTGCGCTGCTCAGTGAAACGTGATCTAGGAAATAACATGAGTATGAGCTTAGATGTGTATTAAAATGAATAACAAAACATTAATATTGGTGTAGCCGTTGTAGCTTACCGTTGTATTTCATCCGAGTGGCGTGTGGGCATGGCAGCAGCAGCAGAAACTGAAGCTGTCGTGCCCGTCTCTATTTGAGTGACTGTTTTGTCATGGAGATGGCTACAGCAACTTGCCTGACAAGATGGCCGTACCACAAAAACAGCGGCGGCCATCTTGAGATAGTGTACTTTGTCTCTATATTCTACGTGCGTGTCTGCTACTTAGGAACAGTATGAAAATGCTCAATCATCTAAAAACCAAAACTGTTCTGAAACATATGACTAAACATATTTACTAATAAGCAACCGGTGCAGTCGAAATTAATTATAGTGACACATGCTCTTACCTGTACCATCATGTGTTTGTGTTACGCTCACCTGGTTCCCACGGGGGCGTCGACCGGAACTGGGCCGCTGTTATTTCCACCAGCGTGACGTGTAGCGCCGAGATGACTGACTGGACTGGCCCGCTCAGCCTAGTTTGTCTGGCTCGCAAGAATATTCTTCTGCAAAGGAGAAGAGGAATTAACCACCCGTGGAATTGAGTGTCAACCCACCTTCCCCACTCCCGATGTCTTCCCACTGATCACTCTTGATGTCCCCTCCTTAGTCTCACCTGATGGTTTGGAAGGATGAGCTCTCCATCCTGCGTCAACGCAGGGGCGCGTTGATGACCAGTTACTTCACTGGCATAGAGGAATTGGTGAATTCCAGTATTGACTCTAAAGTCCAATTGTTCATAAGAGTTCAAATGTCTGCTCTTCACTCTGTCCGATTCCTTGCAGGTTGCCGATTAATCCACTCGAAGATTTCCAAATGGCACTCGGTAAGATTCAGGTAAGTCTATTGTGTTTTTCCCCTTAGGGGCCGGGGTATGGCGATGAAGCAGAGTTGACTGCACCGACCCGAAATGAGGTGAGTACCTCCTGTGGTAAATCAAGTAAGTCCTTGGGGGTAGCTTGTATGGCCTTGAGAGTTCCCTTGCTCACCTTGCTGTCTTTGTCTCCTTAGGTGTCGGAGGGCGGCCGCGAGATGGAGAGAGCGTGATGGAATGCTGAAGTACCACCACGCAGGTGAGTTCAGCGCGGCGCCGTAGGAATGCGAAGCGATGCTTCAAAGACTTCTGTCTTTCAGTTCCGTGGCGAAATGGATCAGGATTCAGGTAAGGATTAAAGTTAAAACTCCTGTTCTTACCTTTATCCTTTTTGTCTTCTTGTTTCAGGAGTCCCAGGACTGAAGCGGGTGTGGCTGAAGACTGGAGCTGCTGAAAACACGGTAAGCATTACGCTGCAGCAAGCAGAATAACACGAAGCACGTGTGGCTGTCCGGGCGTGGTTTAAATAGCCTTGGAAGAAGATCCAGGTAAGTATTCTTCCACAGCCCCACCCAAGTAACAAAATAGTCCCTTCAGTAAAATAGTCCCTCCTAAGCCGCATTTGGCTTGAGTCTTCATGCAGCATGGTCTGCCTCAGGTGAGTATGCAGCATGGTCTGCTTCAGGTAAGTTATCAATAATGAGCCTGGTGCCATAGGCGCCAGGACTGTACCCAAACAGCCCCTAACTGGGGCTTTTGGGCATGCTCCAAGTGGTATGATGCCTGCTTCCGGGGCTGCTGGGCCTGGTCTGGTCTTCCGGGGGCAGGCATCATGACAGCACTCCCCCTCAAGGCCCCTCCTAAAGTCGTTCTCCCCCTTGGCCGTGGTTTGTCTGGAAATTCCCGATGGAACCTCTTCACTAAACGACATGCATGCACGTGGTCACTAGGTTCCCAAGACCTTTCCTGTGGACCATAACCTTTCCAGTCAATTAGATAAAAGAGTTTTGATCTCACTCTTTTTAAGTCCAAAATATTCTTGACTTCGAACTCGGGCTCCCCGTCTATTAGGATAGGTTCAGGTGGAGTGGTTAGCCTTGTTCCTGGTTGCACTGGCTTCAAAAGAGACACGTGGAAAACGGGATGGATTCGCATATGAGCAGGTAGGTCCAACTTGACAGCCACTGGGTTAATAATTGCCTTGACAGAAAAAGGTCCCAAATACCTGGGGTTAAAGGTCTGAGTCCCCTTGAGTGGTAAGTGCTTAGTGGCTAACCATACTTGGTCCCCTATTTGGTATTGAGGAGCTTCACTTCTGTGCTGATCTGCATCCTTTTTGTATTTTTAATTAGCCTTTTGCAAATGGATGGTTGCTTCTTTAAAGGCTTGTGTAATAACAGCGTGGAGATGGTCCACTGCGGGCATCTCTAAATGCTGGGGAGAGTCCAAATCCGAAGTTCGAGGATGGGGCCCATAATTGGTAAAAAAAGGACTTTGTCTAGTTCCTGAGTGTACGGAATTATTGTACGCATACTCTGCGATCCACAGAATGTCTTTCCAATTCCCCTCAGACTGATGTAGCATACAACGGAGGTACTGTTCAAGAGTCTGGTTGGTCCTCTCCGTTTGACCGTTGTTCTGAGGGTGGTGACTGGTCGAAAGCCTAACATCAATTTGTGCCAGTTGGCAGCATTTCCTCCAAAAATGTGAAATGAATTGACTGCCCCGATCTGAAATTAACACTGAAGGAAAGCCATGCAGGCGGACAACATTTTCAAGGAATTCCTTGTCCAAGATTGAAGCTGAAGGTATCCCTTTTAAAGGAATGAAGTGGGCCATTTTAGAAAAAAGATCTACAATAACTAGAATGGTATTGTAACCTTGATACGGGGGTAAATCCGTGATGAAGTCTAATGACAAGGTATGCCAAGGGGTAGGTGGTATGTCTAATGGTTGCAATAATCCAGCAGGTTTTTTCTTTTGCCCTTTATTTTGTGCGCAAATGCCACAAGACATGACAAATGACTTGACATCCTTTCGCCAGGTAGGCCACCAAAATTGCTTCCTAATTTTAGCTTCGGTTTTTGCAATTCCCGGATGCCCTTCTATTAAGGTGTCATGGTAATGGGAAATGACAAGTTCCTGTAGTTCCTTTTGTGGTAAAAATAGCCGGCCTTGGTAATAAGGTAAATCATCGATGACAGAGTACTCTGGACCTTTCTTTGCCCAGTCCTGTAGGGCAACGGAATCAAAGAGTTGGTGGATCTTGTTTTGAATGTTCTCCAGTGTCTGTATGGAAGTCAGGCCAAGGATTCTCTGTTCCGGAATTATGGGTACGGGTTCTAAAGTTTTTTCTGCTTCTCCCATTCCAATCTGGGACAAGGCGTCTGCTTTACCATTCTTACAACCTGGTCGATAGGTTATTACAAAATCAAGCTCGGCGAAGAACAATGCCCAACGGAGTTGGCACGAAGATTGGGCTTTGGCTGTCTTTAGGTATTGTAAGTTGCGGTGATCGGTGATGACCATGATGGTATGTCTGGCACCCAGTAGATAGTGCCGCCAAGCGTTGAAGGCGGACTTGATGGCCAGCAGCTCCTTGTCGGTTATGGCATAGTTTAATTTGGGGGCTTAAAATTTTCTTGACCAGAACGCCACTGGGTGAAGCTGGTTAGTTTCGGGATCCTTTTGGGAAAGGACTGCTCCCATGGCTGAACTGGATGCATCTGTTTCCACTATGTAGGGAAGCTCGGGGCGCGGGTGCCTTAATATGGGAGCAGATGTGAATTTAGCTTTTAACTCTTGGAAGGCGTTCTCGGCTTCCTCTGTCCACACAAAGTGTTTGTTTTTTCGCAATAGTGTTGTGATGGGATGTACAATGTGCGAGAAGTCCAGGATAAACCTGCGGTAGAAATTGGCAAAGCCAAGCATGCTTTGAACTCCTTTGATTGAACTTGGCGAAGGCCAATTAAGAATGGCATCCACTTTTCGTGTATCCATCCGGATTCCTCTCGGGGTCAGAATAAATCCAAGGAATTCCACTTCCGTAGTGTGGAAGATGCATTTTTCCAGTTAAGCATATAATTTATGCTGGCGTAACTTCTCCAGAACTGCTCGGACGTGTTTTACATGCTCAGATTCTGATAAAGAGTGTACTAAGATGTCGTCGATGTAAACGACCACACAAACGTTGATAAGCTCTCGGAGGACATCGTTCATGAAGAACTGGAAGGCTGCTGGTGCATTGCATAGTCCGAAGGGCATCACCTGGTACTCAAATAGTCCGTACTTGGTGCGAAAAGCAGTCTTCCATTCGTCACCCTCTTTGAAACGTACCAGATGATATGCCCCCCGAAGGTCTAGTTTCGTGTATATACAAGCGTCCTTCACCTGGTCTAGTAGTTCTGGGATCAAAGGCAGTGGGTATCGATTCTTGATGGTTATCTGATTCAGTGCGCGGTAGTCTATACATGTTCTAAGGTCGCCTTCCTTTTTCGGTACGAAGAACAAAGCTGAAGATGCAGGGGATTTGGACGGCCGAATGAAGCCATTAGCAAGGTACTGGTCTAGGTACTGGCGCAAATGAAGATTTTCGGGTTCCGTAAGGGCATAGATTCTGCTTCAAGGTGGTTGTGCTCCAGGTACAAGATCTATTTGACAATCATAAGATCTGTGAGGTGGTAAGGTGTTTGTCTGTTCCTTTTGGAAGACATCCTGAAAGTCTTGGTATTCAACAGGTAATTGCATGGCTACTGGAATTACTGGGGCCAGGACTGAGTTTTGAGTTTTCCTTGGGTAGCAGGTGTGAGCACATTCTGGGAAGTTAATCTCTTCTCTCACCAATCAATACAGGGATTATGTTTTTCCAACCAAGGTATCCCCAGTATCAGCTGAAACTGTGGGGCCTTGATTAAGTCAAACATCATAGCCTCTCGATGCCCATCTTGACTCAGCAATGTCATCTCTGCAGTGGAATGAGTTACGGGTCCAGAGGCAATTTCCGTTCCATCTACAGTGGTGACAACATCGGCCGTGGTCTTGCGGGTGAGAGATAGATTCATCCTGGTAGCCAATTCCCAGTCCAAGTAATTTCCTATGGCTCCACTGTCTACGTACGCCTTTACCGCGTGCATGCGTGATGGCTGCTCTGGATCTACAAGGACCATGGGTATGGTGAAATGCGAGGTCAGAGTGTCCTTCTTTAAGCTCGGCAAGCGGACCTCTACGCATGCCGGGCGTGGTCGTTTCCCGAGTCAGATTTCACATGGTTTTCGTCTGCTGCTCCTATAACTTTCTTGGGTGGTTTTACCGGGCAGTTCCGAAGAAAATGACCAGCAGTTCCGCAATATAAACATAATTGCAGTTGCCGTCTTCTATCTCTCTCCTTTTGGGTTAGGGGTCCTTTAACCCCCCCGATCTGCATTGGTTCTGAGACATCTACTCCCTTGGAGCTTACGTGGGTCCTGTAGGGCAACGGAATCAAAGAGTTGGTGGATCTTGTTTTGAATGTTCTCCAGTGTCTGTATGGAAGTCAGGCCAAGGATTCTCTGTTCCAGAATTATGGGTACGGGTTCTAAAGTTTTTTCTGCTTCTCCCATTCCAATCCGGGACAAGGCGTCTGCTTTACCATTCTTACAACCTGGTCGATAGGTTATTACAAAATCAAGCTCGGCGAAGAACAATGCCCAACGGAGTTGGCACGAAGATTGGGCTTTGGCTGTCTTTAGGTATTGTAAGTTGCGGTGATCGGTGATGACCATGATGGTATGTCTGGCACCCAGTAGATAGTGCCGCCAAGCGTTGAAGGCGGACTTGATGGCCAGCAGCTCCTTGTCGGTTATGGCATAGTTTAATTTGGGGGCTTAAAATTTTCTTGACCAGAACGCCACTGGGTGAAGCTGGTTAGTTTCGGGATCCTTTTGGGAAAGGACTGCTCCCATGGCTGAACTGGATGCATCTGTTTCCACTATGTAGGGAAGCTCGGGGCGCGGGTGCCTTAATATGGGAGCAGATGTGAATTTAGCTTTTAACTCTTGGAAGGCGTTCTCGGCTTCCTCTGTCCACACAAAGCGTTTGTTTTTTCGCAATAGTGTTGTGATGGGATGTACAATGTGCGAGAAGTCCAGGATAAACCTGCGGTAGAAATTGGCAAAGCCAAGCATGCTTTGAACTCCTTTGATTGAACTTGGCGAAGGCCAATTAAGAATGGCATCCACTTTTCGTGTATCCATCCGGATTCCTCTCGGGGTCAGAATAAATCCAAGGAATTCCACTTCCGTAGTGTGGAAGATGCATTTTTCCAGTTAAGCATATAATTTATGCTGGCGTAACTTCTCCAGGACTGCTCGGACGTGTTTTACATGCTCAGATTCTGATAAAGAGTATACTAAGATGTCGTCGATGTAAACGACCACACAAACGTTGATAAGCTCTCGGAGGACATCGTTCATGAAGAACTGGAAGGCTGCTGGTGCATTGCATAGTCCGAAGGGCATCACCTGGTACTCAAATAGTCCGTACTTGGTGCGAAAAGCAGTCTTCCATTCGTCACCCTCTTTGAAACGTACCAGATGATATGCCCCCCGAAGGTCTAGTTTCGTGTATATACAAGCGTCCTTCACCTGGTCTAGTAGTTCTGGGATCAAAGGCAGTGGGTATCGATTCTTGATGGTTATCTGATTCAGTGCGCGGTAGTCTATACATGTTCTAAGGTCGCCTTCCTTTTTCGGTACGAAGAACAAAGCTGAAGATGCAGGGGATTTGGACGGCCGAATGAAGCCATTAGCAAGGTACTGGTCTAGGTACTGGCGCAAATGAAGATTTTCGGGTTCCGTAAGGGCATAGATTCTGCTTCAAGGTGGTTGTGCTCCAGGTACAAGATCTATTTGACAATCATAAGATCTGTGAGGTGGTAAGGTGTTTGTCTGTTCCTTTTGGAAGACATCCTGAAAGTCTTGGTATTCAACAGGTAATTGCATGGCTACTGGAATTACTGGGGCCAGGACTGAGTTTTGAGTTTTCCTTGGGTAGCAGGTGTGAGCACATTCTGGGAAGGTTAGTCTCTTCTCTCGCCAATCAATACAGGGATTATGTTTTTCCAACCAAGGTATCCCCAGTATCAGCTGAAACTGTGGGGCCTTGATTAAGTCAAACATCATAGCCTCTCGATGCCCCTCTTGACTCAGCAATGTCATCTCTGCAGTGGAATGAGTTACGGGTCCAGAGGCAATTTCCGTTCCATCTACAGTGGTGACAACATCGGCCGTGGTCTTGCGGGTGAGAGATAGATTCATCCTGGTAGCCAATTCCCAGTCCAAGTAATTTCCTATGGCTCCACTGTCTACGTACGCCTTTACCGCGTGCATGCGTGATGGCTGCTCTGGATCTACAAGGACCATGGGTATGGTGAAATGCGAGGTCAGAGTGTCCTTCTTTAAGCTCGGCAAGTGGACCTCTACGCATGCCGGGCGTGGTCGTTTCCCGAGTCAGATTTCACATGGTTTTCGTCTGCTGCTCCTATAACTTTCTTGGGTTGTTTTACAGGGCAGTTCCGAAGAAAATGACCAGCAGTTCCGCAATATAAACATAATTGCAGTTGTCGTCTTCTATCTCTCTCCTTTTGGGTTAGGGGTCCTTTAACCCCCCCGATCTGCATTGGTTCTGAGACATCTACTCCCTTGGAGCTTACGTGGGTTTTAACCAACACCCTGTTCTCAAACTTGGTTCGGTCAGCCTTCCTGGTTTGAAGTCTGTGATCGAGCTGGACCACTAGATCTATATATTCAGCACAGTCTTGAGGCGGGTTCACGATTTGGGCCAAAACATCTTTGAGTTCTCCTCGAGGTCCTCGATGGAATAATGTGATTCGCTTGGCTTCAGGCCATTCGGTTTCCACTACTAATCTATTGAAAGTTGCAATGTAAGATAAAAGATCCTGGTTACCTTGACGTAGGGATAAAAGTTCGTTGTCCAAAGCCTGTCCTCGGGAGTGTCGGGCGAATAGTCTTTCCATGCTTGTTCGAAAACCCTGGAAATCTCGAAGAATAGGGTCATCCTGGTTAACTAGTGGAATGGACCAATCCGCCGCATTGCCGCTGAGATATGACAGTACAAAGGCTACCTTGGCCTGATCGTTTGGGAAAGCTCCAGGTCTACATAAAAAGTGCAAGCGGCATTGATTCATGAATGTTGCAAACCCTTTTGGGTCTCCGGCAAAGCGTTCAGGCGGAGCCAAAGGAACGGCTCCAGGTAAATTTATCTGCACCGGGTTACTCGATGGTACAGGAGCTGGACTTGCCCCAAGTCCTGGTAGAGGTGTTTGTCCAGCCTGGCTCTGTAATAGTTGTCTGGCTAACTCATCAGTTTGTTCTTTTGACACTATCAGTTCCCTCCTGAGGGCATTGGTTTCTTGGCGGGCGGAATGCACTTCGGCCCTTAATTACCCCAATAATTGGGCCAACTGATCAGTTTCCGAGGTCTCCATGACACCCAGGTGGGTATTTGTGGGTAGGCTTCGCGTTCTGTTACGCTCACCTGGTTCCCACGGGGGCGTCGACCGGAACTGGGCCGCTGTTATTTCCACCAGCGTGACGTGTAGCGCCGAGATGACTGACTGGACTGGCCCGCTCAGCCTAGTTTGTCTGGCTCGCAAGAATATTCTTCTGCAAACGAGAAGAGGAATTAACCACCCGTGGAATTGAGTGTCAACCCACCTTCCCCACTCCCGTTGTCTTCCCACTGATCACTCTTGATGTCCCCTCCTTAGTCTCACCTGATGGTTTGGAAGGATGAGCTCTCCATCCTGCGTCGACGCAGGGGCACGTTGATGACCAGTTACTTCACTGGCGTAGAGGAATTGGTGAGTTCCAGTATTGACTCTAAAGTCCAATTGTTCATAAGAGTTCAAATGTCTGCTCTTCACTCTGTCCGATTCCTTGCAGGTTGCCGATTAATCCACTCGAAGATTTCCAAATGGCACTCGGTAAGATTCAGGTAAGTCTATTGTGTTTTTCCCCTTAGGGGCCGGGGTACGGCGATGAAGCAGAGTTGACTGCGCCGACCCGAAATGAGGTGAGTACCTCCTGTGGTAAATCAAGTAAGTCCTTGGGGGTAGCTTGTATGGCCTTGAGAGTTCCCTTGCTCACCTTGCTGTCTTTGTCTCCTTAGGTGTCGGAGGGCGGCCGCGAGATGGAGAGAGCGTGTTGGAATGCTGAAGTACCACCAAGCAGGTGAGTTCAGCGCGGCGCCGTAGGAATGCGAAGCGATGCTTCAAAGACTTCTGTCTTTCAGTTCTGTGGCGAAATGGATCAGGATTCAGGTAAGGATTAAAGTTAAAACTCCTGTTCTAACCTTTATTCTTTTTGTCTGCTTGTTTCAGGAGTCACAGGACTGAAGCGGGTGTGGCTGAAGACTGGAGCTGCTGAAAACACGGTGAGCGTTACGCTGCAGCAAGCAGAATAACACGAAGCACGTGTGGCTGTCCGGGCGTGGTTTAAATAGCCTTGGAAGAAGATCCAGGTAAGTATTCTTCCACAGCCCCACCCAAGTAACAAAATAGTCCCTTCAGTAAAATCGTCCCTCCTAAGCCTCATTTGGCTTGAGTCTTCATGCAGCATGGTCTGCCTCAGGTGAGTATGCAGCATGGTCTGCTTCAGGTAAGTTATCAATAATGAGCCTGGCGCCATAGGCGCCAGGACTGTACCCAAACAGCCCCTAACTGGGGCTTTTGGGCATGCTCCAAGTGGTATGATGCCTGCTTCCGGGGCTGCTGGGCCTGGTCTGGTCTTCCGGGGGCAGGCATCATGACAGCACTCCCCCTCAAGGTCCCTCCTAAAGTCGTTCTCCCCCTTGGCCGTGGTTTGTCTGGAAATTCCCGATGGAACCTCTTCACTAAACGAAAACGACATGCATGCACGTGGTCACTAGGTTCCCAAGACCTTTCCTGTGGACCGTAACTTTTCCAGTCAATTAGGTAAAAGAGTTTTGATCTCACTCTTTTTAAATCCAAAATATTCTTGACTTCGAACTCGGGCTCCCCGTCTATGAGTACAGGTTCAGGTGGAGTGGTTAGCCTTGTTCCTGGTTGCACTGGCTTCAAAAGAGACACGTGGAAAACGGGACGGATTCGCATATGAGCAGGTAGGTCCAACTTGACAGCCACTGGGTTAATAATTGCCTTGACAGAAAAAGGTCCCAAATACCTGGGGTTAAAGGTCCGAGTCCCCTTGAGTGGTAAGTGCTTAGTGGCTAACCATACTTGGTCCCCTATTTGGTATTGAGGAGCTTCACTTCTGTGCTGATCCGCATCCTTTTTGTATTTTTAATTAGCCTTTTGAAAATGGATGGTTGCTTCTTTAAAGGCTTGTGTAATAACAGCGTGGAGATGGTCCACTGCGGGCATCTCTAAATGCTGGGGAGAGTCCAAATCCGAGGTTCGAGGATGGGGCCCATAATTGGTAAAAAAAGGACTTTGTCTAGTTCCTGAGTGTACCCACAGAATGTCTTTCCAATTCCCCTCAGACTGATGTAGCATACAACGGAGGTACTGTTCAAGAGTCTGGTTGGTCCTCTCCGTTTGACCGTTGGTCTGAGGGTGGTGACTGGTCGAAAGCCTAACATCAATTTGTGCCAGTTGGCAGCATTTCCTCCAAAAATGTGAAATGAATTGACTGCCCCGATCTGAAATTAACACTGAAGGAAAGCCATGCAGGCGGACAACATTTTCAAGGAATTCCTTGTCCAAGATTGAAGCTGAAGGTATCCCTTTTAAAGGAATGAAGTGGGCCATTTTAGAAAAAAGATCTACAATAACTAGAATGGTATTGTAACCTTGGTACGGGGGTAAATCCATGATGAAGTCTAATGACAAGGTATGCCAAGGGGTAGGTGGTATGTCTAATGGTTGCAATAATCCAGCAGGTTTTTTCTTTTGCCCTTTATTTTGTGCGCAAATGCCACAAGACATGACAAAGGACTTGACATCCTTTCGCCAGGTAGGCCACCAAAATTGCTTCCTAATTTTAGCTTCGGTTTTTGCAATTCCCGGATGCCCTTCTATTAAGGTGCCATGGTAATGGGAAATGACAAGTTCCTGTAGTTCCTTTTGTGGTAAAAATAGCCGGCCTTGGTAATAAGGTAAATCATCGATGACAGAGTACTCTGGACCTTTCTTTGCCCAGTCCTGTAGGGCAACGGAATCAAAGAGTTGGTGGATCTTGTTTTGAATGTTCTCCAGTGTCTGTATGGAAGTCAGGCCAAGGATTCTCTGTTCCGGAATTATGGGTACGGGTTCTAAAGTTTTTTCTGCTTCTCCCATTCCAATCCGGGACAAGGCGTCTGCTTTACCATTCTTACAACCTGGTCGATAGGTTATTACAAAATCAAGCTCGGCGAAGAACAATGCCCAACGGAGTTGGCACGAAGATTGGGCTTTGGCTGTCTTTAGGTATTGTAAGTTGCGGTGATCGGTGATGACCATGATGGTATGTCTGGCACCCAGTAGATAGTGCCGCCAAGCGTTGAAGGCGGACTTGATGGCCAGCAGCTCATTGTCGGTTATGGCATAGTTTAATTTGGGGGCTGAACATTTTCTTGACCAGAACGCCACTGGGTGAAGCTGGTTAGTTTCGGGATCCTTTTGGGAAAGGACTGCTCCCATGGCTGAACTGGATGCATCTGTTTCCACTATGTAGGGAAGCTCGGGGCGCGGGTGCCTTAATATGGGAGCAGATGTGAATTTAGCTTTTAACTCTTGGAAGGCGTTCTCGGCTTCCTCTGTCCACACAAAGTGTTTGTTTTTTCGCAATAGTGTTGTGATGGGATGTACAATGTGCGAGAAGTCCAGGATAAACCTGCGGTAGAAATTGGCAAAGCCAAGCATGCTTTGAACTCCTTTGATTGAACTTGGCGAACGCCAATTAAGAATGGCATCCACTTTTCGTGTATCCATCCGGATTCCTCTCGGGGTCAGAATAAATCCAAGGAATTCCACTTCCGTAGTGTGGAAGATGCATTTTTCCAGTTAAGCATATAATTTATGCTGGCGTAACTTCTCCAGGACTGCTCGGACGTGTTTTACATGCTCAGATTCTGATAAAGAGTGTACTAAGATGTCGTCGATGTAAACGACCACACAAACGTTGATAAGCTCTCGGAGGACATCGTTCATGAAGAACTGGAAGGCTGCTGATGCATTGCATAGTCCGAAGGGCATCACCTGGTACTCAAATAGTCCGTACTTGGTGCGAAAAGCAGTCTTCCATTCGTCACCCTCTTTGAAACGTACCAGATGATATGCCCCCCGAAGGTCTAGTTTCGTGTATATACAAGCGTCCTTCACCTGGTCTAGTAGTTCTGGGATCAAAGGCAGTGGGTATCGATTCTTGATGGTTATCTGATTCAGTGCGCGGTAGTCTATACATGTTCTAAGGTCGCCTTCCTTTTTCGGTACGAAGAACAAAGCTGAAGATGCAGGGGATTTGGACGGCCGAATGAAGCCATTAGCAAGGTACTGGTCTAGGTACTGGCGCAAATGAAGATTTTCGGGTTCCGTAAGGGCATAGATTCTGCTTCAAGGTGATTGTGCTCCAGGTACAAGATCTATTTGACAATCATAAGATCTGTGAGGTGGTAAGGTGTTTGTCTGTTCCTTTTGGAAGACTTCCTGAAAGTCTTGGTATTCAACAGGTAATTGCATGGCTACTGGAATTACTGGGGCCAGGACTGAGTTTTGAGTTTTCCTTGGGTAGCAGGTGTGAGCACATTCTGGGAAGTTAATCTCTTCTCTCACCAATCAATACAGGGATTATGTTTTTCCAACCAAGGTATCCCCAGTATAAGCTGAAACTGTGGGGCCTTGATTAAGTCAAACATCATAGCCTCTCGATGCCCATCTTGACTCAGCAATGTCATCTCTGCAATGGAATGAGTTACGGGTCCAGAGGAAATTTCCGTTCCATCTACAGTGGTGACAACATCGGCCGTGGTCTTGCGGGTGAGAGATAGATTCATCCTGGTAGCCAATTCCCAGTCCAAGTAATTTCCTATGGCTCCACTGTCTACGTACGCCTTTACCGCGTGCATGCGTGATGGCTGCTCTGGATCTACAAGGACCATGGGTATGGTGAAATGCGAGGTCAGAGTGTCCTTCTTTAAGCTCGGCAAGCGGACCTCTACGCATGCCGGGCGTGGTCGTTTCCCGAGTCAGATTTCACATGGTTTTCGTCTGCTGCTCCTATAACTTTCTTGGGTGGTTTTACAGGGCAGTTCCGAAGAAAATGACCAGCAGTTCCGCAATATAACCATAATTGCAGTTGCCGTCTTCTATCTCTCTCCTTTTGGGTTAGGGGTCCTTTAACCCCCCCGATCTGCATTGGTTCTGAGACATCTACTCCCTTGGAGCTTACGTGGGTCCTGTAGGGCAACGGAATCAAAGAGTTGGTGGATCTTGTTTTGAATGTTCTCCAGTGTCTGTATGGAAGTCAGGCCAAGGATTCTCTGTTCCAGAATTATGGGTACGGGTTCTAAAGTTTTTTCTGCTTCTCCCATTCCAATCCGGGACAAGGCGTCTGCTTTACCATTCTTACAAACTGGTCGATAGGTTATTACAAAATCAAGCTCGGCGAAGAACAATGCCCAACGGAGTTGGCACGAAGATTGGGCTTTGGCTGTCTTTAGGTATTGTAAGTTGCGGTGATCGGTGATGACCATGATGGTATGTCTGGCACCCAGTAGATAGTGCCGCCAAGCGTTGAAGGCGGACTTGATGGCCAGCAGCTCCTTGTCGGTTATGGCATAGTTTAATTTGGGGGCTTAAAATTTTCTTGACCAGAACGCCACTGGGTGAAGCTGGTTAGTTTCGGGATCCTTTTGGGAAAGGACTGCTCCCATGGCTAAACTGGATGCATCTGTTTCCACTATGTAGGGAAGCTCGGGGCGCGGGTGCCTTAATATGGGAGCAGATGTGAATTTAGCTTTTAACTCTTGGAAGGCGTTCTCGGCTTCCTCTGTCCACACAAAGCGTTTGTTTTTTGGCAATAGTGTTGTGATGGGATGTACAATGTGCGAGAAGTCCAGGATAAACCTGCGGTAGAAATTGGCAAAGCCAAGCATGCTTTGAACTCCTTTGATTGAACTTGGCGAACGCCAATTAAGAATGGCATCCACTTTTCGTGTATCCATCCGGATTCCTCTCGGGGTCAGAATAAATCCAAGGAATTCCACTTCCGTAGTGTGGAAGATGCATTTTTCCAGTTAAGCATATAATTTATGCTGGCGTAACTTCTCCAGGACTGCTCGGACGTGTTTTACATGCTCAGATTCTGATAAAGAGTATACTAAGATGTCGTCGATGTAAACGACCACACAAACGTTGATAAACTCTCGGAGGACATCGTTCATGAAGAACTGGAAGGCTGCTGGTGCATTGCATAGTCCGAAGGGCATCACCTGGTACTCAAATAGTCCGTACTTGGTGCGAAAAGCAGTCTTCCATTCGTCACCCTCTTTGAAACGTACCAGATGATATGCCCCCCAAAGGTCTAGTTTCGTGTATATACAAGCGTCCTTCACCTGGTCTAGTAGTTCTGGGATCAAAGGCAGTGGGTATCGATTCTTGATGGTTATCTGATTCAGTGCGCGGTAGTCTATACATGTTCTAAGGTCGCCTTCCTTTTTCGGTACGAAGAACAAAGCTGAAGATGCAGGGGATTTGGACGGCCGAATGAAGCCATTAGCAAGGTACTGGTCTAGGTACTGGCGCAAATGAAGATTTTCGGGTTCCGTAAGGGCATAGATTCTGCTTCAAGGTGGTTGTGCTCCAGGTACAAGATCTATTTGACAATCATAAGATCTGTGAGGTGGTAAGGTGTTTGTCTGTTCCTTTTGGAAGACATCCTGAAAGTCTTGGTATTCAACAGGTAATTGCATGGCTACTGGAATTACTGGGGCCAGGACTGAGTTTTGAGTTTTCCTTGGGTAGCAGGTGTGAGCACATTCTGGGAAGGTTAGTCTCTTCTCTCGCCAATCAATACAGGGATTATGTTTTTCCAACCAAGGTATCCCCAGTATCAGCTGAAACTGTGGGGCCTTGATTAAGTCAAACATCATAGCCTCTCGATGCCCATCTTGACTCAGCAATGTCATCTCTGCAGTGGAATGAGTTACGGGTCCAGAGGCAATTTCCGTTCCATCTACAGTGGTGACAACATCGGCCGTGGTCTTGCGGGTGAGAGATAGATTCATCCTGGTAGCCAATTCCCAGTCCAAGTAATTTCCTATGGCTCCACTGTCTACGTACGCCTTTACCGCGTGCATGCGTGATGGCTGCTCTGGATCTACAAGGACCATGGGTATGGTGAAATGCGAGGTCAGAGTGTCCTTCTTTAAGCTCGGCAAGTGGACCTCTACGCATGCCGGGCGTGGTCATTTCCCGAGTCAGATTTCACATGGTTTTCGTCTGCTGCTCCTATAACTTTCTTGGGTGGTTTTACAGGGCAGTTCCGAAGAAAATGACCAGCAGTTCCGCAATATAAACATAATTGCAGTTGTCGTCTTCTATCTCTCTCCTTTTGGGTTAGGGGTCCTTTAACCCCCCCTATCTGCATTGGTTCTGAGACATCTACTCCCTTGGAGCTTACGTGGGTTTTAACCAACACCCTGTTCTCAAACTTGGTTCGGTCAGCCTTCCTGGTTTGAAGTCTGTGATCGAGCTGGACCACTAGATCTATATATTCAGCACAGTCTTGAGGCGGGTTCACGATTTGGGCCAAAACATCTTTGAGTTCTCCTCGAGGTCCTCGATGGAATAATGTGATTCGCTTGGCTTCAGGCCATTCGGTTTCCACTACTAATCTATTGAAAGTTGCAATGTAAGATAAAAGATCCTGGTTACCTTGACGTAGGGATAAAAGTTCGTTGTCCAAAGCCTGTCCTCGGGAGTGTCGGGCGAATAGTCTTTCCATGCTTGTTCGAAAACCCTGGAAATCTCGAAGAATAGGGTCATCTTGGTTAACTAGTGGAATGGACCAATCCGCCGCATTGCCGCTGAGATATGACAGTACAAAGGCTACCTTGGCCTGATCGTTTGGGAAAGCTCCAGGTCTACATAAAAAGTGCAAGCGGCATTGATTCATGAATGTTGCAAACCCTTTTGGGTCTCTGGCAAAGCGTTCAGGCGGAGCCAAAGGAACGGCTCCAGGTAAATTTATCTGCACCGGGTTACTCGATGGTACAGGAGCTGGACTTGCCCCAAGTCCTGGTAGAGGTGTTTGTCCAGCCTGGCTCTGTAATAGTTGTCTGGCTAACTCATCAGTTTGTTCTTTTGACACTATCAGTTCCCTCCTGAGGGCATTGGTTTCTTGGCGGGCGGAATGCACTTCGGCCCTTAATTCCCCCAATAATTGGGCCAACTGATCAGTTTCCGAGGTCTCCATGACACCCAGGTGGGTATTTGTGGGTAGGCTTCGCGTTCTGTTACGCTCACCTGGTTCCCACGGGGGCGTCGACCGGAACTGGGCCGCTGTTATTTCCACCAGCGTGACGTGTAGCGCCGAGATGACTGACTGGTCTGGCCCGCTCAGCCTAGTTTGTCTGGCTCGCAAGAATATTCTTCTGCAAAGGAGAAGAGGAATTAACCACCCGTGGAATTGAGTGTCAACCCACCTTCCCCACTCCCGTTGTCTTCCCACTGATCACTCTTGATGTCCCCTCCTTAGTCTCACCTGATGGTTTGGAAGGATGAGCTCTCCATCCTGCGTCGACGCAGGGGCACGTTGATGACCAGTTACTTCACTGGCGTAGAGGAATTGGTGAGTTCCAGTATTGACTCTAAAGTCCAATTGTTCATAAGAGTTCAAATGTCTGCTCTTCACTCTGTCCGATTCCTTGCAGGTTGCCGATTAATCCACTCGAAGATTTCCAAATGGCACTCGGTAAGATTCAGGTAAGTCTATTGTGTTTTTCCCCTTAGGGGCCGGGGTACGGCGATGAAGCAGAGTTGACTGCGCCGACCCGAAATGAGGTGAGTACCTCCTGTGGTAAATCAAGTAAGTCCTTGGGGGTAGCTTGTATGGCCTTGAGAGTTCCCTTGCTCACCTTGCTGTCTTTGTCTCCTTAGGTGTCGGAGGGCGGCCGCGAGATGGAGAGAGCGTGTTGGAATGCTGAAGTACCACCAAGCAGGTGAGTTCAGCGCGGCGCCGTAGGAATGCGAAGCGATGCTTCAAAGACTTCTGTCTTTCAGTTCCGTGGCAAAATGGATCAGGATTCAGGTAAGGATTAAAGTTAAAACTCCTGTTCTAACCTCTATTCTTTTTGTCTGCTTGTTTCAGGAGTCCCAGGACTGAAGCGGGTGTGGCTGAAGACTGGAGCTGCTGAAAACACGGTGAGCGTTACGCTGCAGCAAGCAGAATAACACGAAGCACGTGTGGCTGTCCGGGCGTGGTTTAAATAGCCTTGGAAGAAGATCCAGGTAAGTATTCTTCCACAGCCCCACCCAAGTAACAAAATAGTCCCTTCAGTAAAATCGTCCCTCCTAAGCCTCATTTGGCTTGAGTCTTCATGCAGCATGGTCTGCCTCAGGTGAGTATGCAGCATGGTCTGCTTCAGGTAAGTTATCAATAATGAGCCTGGCGCCATAGGCGCCAGGACTGTACCCAAACAGCCCCTAACTGGGGCTTTTGGGCATGCTCCAAGTGGTATGATGCCTGCTTCCGGGGCTGCTGGGCCTGGTCTGGTCTTCCGGGGGCAGGCATCATGACAGCACTCCCCCTCAAGGCCCCTCCTAAAGTCGTTCTCCCCCTTGGCCGTGGTTTGTCTGGAAATTCCCGATGGAACCTCTTCACTAAACGAAAACGACATGCATGCACGTGGTCACTAGGTTCCCAAGACCTTTCCTGTGGACCATAACTTTTCCAGTCAATTAGGTAAAAGAGTTTTGATCTCACTCTTTTTAAGTCCAAAATATTCTTGACTTCGAACTCGGGCTCCCCGTCTATGAGTACAGGTTCAGGTGGAGTGGTTAGCCTTGTTCCTGGTTGCACTGGCTTCAAAAGAGACACGTGGAAAACGGGACGGATTCGCATATGAGCAGGTAGGTCCAACTTGACAGCCACTGGGTTAATAATTGCCTTGACAGAAAAAGGTCCCAAATACCTGGGGTTAAAGGTCCGAGTCCCCTTGAGTGGTAAGTGCTTAGTGGCTAACCATACTTGGTCCCCTATTTGGTATTGAGGAGCTTCACTTCTGTGCTGATCCGCATCCTTTTTGTATTTTTAATTAGCCTTTTGCAAATGGATGGTTGCTTCTTTAAAGGCTTGTGTAATAACAGCGTGGAGATGGTCCACTGCGGGCATCGCTAAATGCTGGGGAGAGTCCAAATCCGAGGTTCGAGGATGGGGCCCATAATTGGTAAAAAAAGGACTTTGTCTAGTTCCTGAGTGTACGGAATTATTGTACGCATACTCTGCGATCCACAGAATGTCTTTCCAATTCCCCTCAGACTGATGTAGCATACAACGGAGGTACTGTTCAAGAGTCTGGTTGGTCCTCTCCGTTTGACCGTCGGTCTGAGGGTGGTGACTGGTCGAAAGCCTAAAATCAATTTGTGCCAGTTGGCAGCATTTCCTCCAAAAATGTGAAATGAATTGACTGCCCCGATCTGAAATTAACACTGAAGGAAAGCCATGCAGGCGGACAACATTTTCAAGGAATTCCTTGTCCAAGATTGAAGCTGAAGGTGTCCCTTTTAAAGGAATGAAGTGGGCCATTTTAGAAAAAAGATCTACAATAACTAGAATGGTATTGTAACCTTGGTACGGGGGTAAGTCCGTGATGAAGTCTAATGACAAGGTATGCCAAGGGGTAGGTGGTATGTCTAATGGTTGCAATAATCCAGCAGGTTTTTTCTTTTTCCCTTTATTTTGTGCGCAAATGCCACAAGACATGACAAATGACTTGACATCCTTTCGCCAGGTAGGCCACCAAAATTGCTTCCTAATTTTAGCTTCGGTTTTTGCAATTCCCGGATGCCCTTCTATTAAGGTGTCATGGTAATGGGAAATGACAAGTTCCTGTAGTTCCTTTTGCGGTAAAAATAGCCGGCCTTGGTAATAAGGTAAATCATCGATGACAGAGTACTCTGGACCTTTCTTTGCCCAGTCCTGTAGGGCAACGGAATCAAAGAGTTGGTGGATCTTGTTTTGAATGTTCTCCAGTGTCTGTATGGAAGTCAGGCCAAGGATTCTCTGTTCCGGAATTATGGGTACGGGTTCTAAAGTTTTTTCTGCTTCTCCCATTCCAATCCGGGACAAGGCGTCTGCTTTACCATTCTTACAACCTGGTCGATAGGTTATTACAAAATCAAACTCGGCGAAGAACAATGGCCAACGGAGTTGGCGCGAAGATTGGGCTTTGGCTGTCTTTAGGTATTGTAAGTTGCGGTGATCAGTGATGACCATGATGGTATGTCTGGCACCCAGTAGATAGTGCCGCCAAGCGTTGAAGGCGGACTTGATGGCCAGCAGCTCGTTGTCGGTTATGGCATAGTTTAATTCGGGGGCTGAAAATTTTCTTGACCAGACCGCCACTGGGTGAAGCTGGTTAGTTTCGGGATCCTTTTGGGAAAGGACTGCTCCCATGGCTGAACTGGATGCATCTGTTTCCACTATGTAGGGAAGCTCGGGGCGCGGGTGTCTTAATATGGGAGCAGATGTGAATTTAGCTTTTAACTCTTGGAGGGCGTTCTCGGCTTCCTCTGTCCACACAAAGCGTTTGTTTTTTCGCAATAGTGTTGTGATGGGATGTACAATGTGCGAGAAGTCCGGGATAAACCTGCGGTAGAAATTGGCAAAGCCAAGCATGCTTTGAACTCCTATGATTGAACTTGGCGAAGGCCAATTAAGAATGGCATCCACTTTTCGTGTATCCATCCGGATTCCTCTCGGGGTCAGAATAAATCCAAGGAATTCCACTTCCGTAGTGTGGAAGATGCATTTTTCCAGTTTAGCATATAATTTATGCTGGCGTAACTGCTCTAGGACTGCTCGGACGTGTTTTACATGCTCAGATTCTGATAAAGAGTATACTAAGATGTCATCGATGTAAACGAGCACACAAACGTCGATAAGCTCTCGGAGGACATCGTTCATGAAGAACTGGAAGGCTGCTGGTGCATTGCATAGTCCGAAGGGCATCACCTGGTACTCAAATAGTCCGTACTTGGTGCGAAAAGCAGTCTTCCATTCGTCACCCTCTTTGACACGTACCAGATGATATGCCCCGCGAAGGTCTAGTTTCATGTATATACAAGCGTCCTTCACCTGGTCTAGTAGTTCTGGGATCAAAGGCAGTGGGTATCGATTCTTGATGGTTATCTGATTCAGTGCGCGGTAGCCTATACATGTTCTAAGGTCGCCTTCCTTTTTCTGTACGAAGAACAAAGCTGAAGATGCAGGGGATTTGGACGGGCGAATGAAGCCATTAGCAAGGTAGTGGTCTAGGTACTGGCGCAAATGAAGATTTTCGGGTTCCGTAAGGGCATAGATTCTGCTGCAAGGTGGTTGTGCTCCAGGTACAAGATCTATTTGACAATCATACGATCTGTGAGGTGGTAAGGTGTTTGCCTGTTCCTTTTGGAAGACATCCTGAAAGTCTTGGTATTCAACAGGTAATTGCATGGCTACTGGAATTACTGGGGCCAGGACTGAGTTTTGAGTTTTCCTTAGGTAGCAGGTGTGAGCACATTCTGGGAAGGTTAGTCTCTTCTCTCGCCAATCAATACAGGGATTATGTTTTTCCAACCAAGGTATCCCCAGTATCAGCTGAAACTGTGGGGCCTTGATTAAGTCAAACATCATAGCCTCTCGATGCCCATCTTGACTCAGCAATGTCATCTCTGCAGTGGAATGAGTTACGGGTCCAGAGGCAATTTCCGTTCCATCTACAGTGGTGACAACATCGGCCGTGGTCTTGCGGGTGAGAGATAGATTCATCCTGGTAGCCAATTCCCAGTCCAAGTAATTTCCTATGGCTCCACTGTCTACGTACGCCTTTACCGCGTGCATGCGTGATGGCTGCTCTGGATCTACAAGGACCATGGGTATGGTGAAATGCGAGGTCAGAGTGTCCTTCTTTAAGCTCGGCAAGCGGACCTCTACGCTTGCCGGGCGTGGTCGTTTCCCGAGTCAGATTTCACATGGTTTTCGTCTGCTGCTCCTATAACTTTCTTGGGTGGTTTTACAGGGCAGTTCTGAAGAAAATGACCAGCAGTTCTGCAATATAAACATGATTGCAGTTGCCGTCTTCTATCTCTCTCCTTTTGGGTTAGGGGTCCTTTAACCCCCCCGATCTGCATTGGTTCTGAGACATCTACTCCCTTGGAGCTGACGTGGGTTTTAACCAACACCCTGTTCTCAAACTTGGTTCGGTCAGCCTTCCTGGTTTGAAGTCTGTGATCGAGCTGGACCACTAGATCTATATATTCAGCACAGTCTTGAGGCGGGTTCACGATTTGGGCCAAAACATCTTTGAGTTCTCCTCGAAGTCCTCGATGGAATAATGTGATTCGCTTGGCTTCAGGCCATTCGGTTTCCACTACTAATCTATTGAAAGTTGCAATGTAAGATAAAAGATCCTGGTTACCTTGACGTAGGGATAAAAGTTCGTTGTCCAAAGCCTGTCCTCGGGAGTGTCGGGCGAATAGTCTTTCCATGCTTGTTCGAAAACCCTGGAAATCTCGAAGAATAGGGTCATCCTGGTTAACTAGTGGAATGGACCAATCCGCCGCACTGCCGCTGAGATATGACAGTACAAAGGCTACCTTGGCCTGATCGTTTGGGAAAGCTCCAGGTCTACATAAAAAGTGCAAGCGGCATTGATTCATGAATGTTGCAAACCCTTTTGGGTCTCTGGCAAAGCGTTCAGGCGGAGCCAAAGGAACGGCTCCAGGTAAATTTATCTGCACCGGGTTATTCGATGGTACATTAGCTGGACTTGCCTCAAGTCCTGGTAGAGGTGTTTGTCCAGTCTGGCTCTGTAATAGTTGTCTGGCTAACTCATCAGTTTGTTCTTTTGACACTATCAGTTCCCTCCTGAGGGCATTGGTTTCTTGGCGGGCGGAATGCACTTCGGCCCTTAATTCCCCCAATAATTGGGCCAACTGATCAGTTTCCGAGGTCTACATGACGCCCAGGTGGGTATTTGTGGGTAGGCTTTGCGTTCTGTTACGCTCACCTGGTTCCCACGGGGGCGTCGACTGGAACTGGGCCGCTGTTATTTCCACCAGCGTGACGTGTAGTGCCGAGATGACTGACTGGACTGGCCCGCTCAGCCTAGTTGTCTGGCTCGCAAGAATATTCTTCTGCAAAGGAGAAGAGGAATTAACCACCCGTGGAATTGAGTGTCAACCCACCTTCCCCACTCCCGTTGTCTTCCCACTGATCACTCTTGATGTCCCCTCCTTAGTCTCACCTGATGGTTTGGAAGGATGAGCTCTCCATCCTGCGTCGACGCAGGGGGCGTTGATGACCAGTTACTTCACTGGCGTAGAGGAATTGGTGAGTTCCAGTATTGACTCTAAAGTCCAATTGTTCATAAGAGTTCAAATGTCTGCTCTTCACTCTGTCCGATTCCTTGCAGGTTGCCGATTAATCCACTTGAAGATTTCCAAATGGCACTCGGTAAGATTCAGGTAAGTCTATTGTGTTTTTCCCCTTAGGGGCCGGGGTACGGCGATGAAGCGGAGTTGACTGCGCTGACCCGAAATGAGGGAGTACCTCCCGTGGTAAATCAAGTAAGTCCTTGGGGGTAGCTTGTATGGCCTTGAGAGTTCCCTTGCTCACCTTGCTGTCTTTGTCTCCTTAGGTGTCGGAGGGCGGCCGCGAGATGGAGAGAGCGTGACGGAATGCTGAAGTACCACCAAGCAGGTGAGTTCAGCGCGGCGCCGTAGGAATGCGAAGCAATGCTTCAAAGACTTCTGTCTTTCAGTTCCGTGGCGAAATGGATCAGGATTCAGGTAAGGATTAAAGTTAAAACTCCTGTTCTAACCTTTATCCTTTTTGTCTTCTTTTTTCAGGAGTCCCAGGACTGAAGCGGGCGTGGCTGAAGACTGGAGCTGCTGAAAACACGGTGAGCGTTACGCTGCAGCAAGCAGAATAACGCAAAGCACGTGTGGCTGTCCGGGCGTGGTTTAAATAGCCTTGGAAGAAGATCCAGGTAAGTATTCTTCCGCAGCCCCACCCAAGTAACAAAATAGTCCCTTCAGTAAAATAGTCCCTCCTAAGCCTCATTTGGCTTGAGTCTTCATGCAGCATGGTCTGCCTCAGGTGAGTATGCAGCATGGTCTGCTTCAGGTAAGTTATCAATAATGAGCCTGGCGCCCATGGCGCCAGGACTGACTTTATCTTTATGAGCCTGGCGCCATAGGCGCCAGGACTGTACCCAAACAGCCCCTAACTGGGGCTTTTGGGCATGCTCCAAGTGGTATGATGCCTGCTTCCGGGGCTGCTGGGCCTGGTCTGGTCTTCCGGGGGCAGGCATCATGACAGTTTGTCTAATGATGAGTCTCATCTCCCTAGCTATAATATATATCCAGAGTATACTATTGACAACATATGGCATGGTTAAATAAACATGAAATTAATAGCAAACAACATTACATTTATCAGTGACATAGTCAGGTAGTAGTTTCAAAAGGTTTGGAGTTTTGGGATCAGGACTAACGGTCCCCTGCGCACCTTATATTTATGGCTAGAGTTTAGCCTGCAGCCTGGCGCATGGTTTGTCTGGGAACTAACTCCGGGGTACCTGAGTAATTTGATGCTTGTTGGGGTGACAAACCCTTGTTAGGGGTGGGCGCTGGCTAAATCCGTGGGTCAGGTATTACTCTCATGAGTCATCTATGCATTGTTTATTGTAGCCTTCATATTTCCTTCATCTTTTCGGAATATGATCATTTAGTGCTGAGCACCAGGGATATCCTATGTAATTGACGAGGTTGTGCTGTCTGTTCCATGCTGCAGTGGCTTCATCCATAGTTTTGACCCAACAGCCTGTAGAAATATAATTTTCATGTAGAAGTATATTTACTGTTGTACGTGTGGACCACTGTCTAGTAAGATGGTTACATAGTGAATGGATCCCATCTCTCTAAACAATGTCAGCTAGCTCTACAGGATGAACTGTATTTCTGGAGCTATACTTTGTATGGACGAGATCTGAGCCATTCTACTTCTTTGTTTAGACCTAATCTGTTACTTTTGGTCAGAAAGATGAGTTCCTGTTCTTTTTGCACCCTTCTCCCTCTTATTTGGATTTGTTGTACTACAGACCAATGTAATTCTTCACAGCCATGTTATTTTTCACCATGAATTATTTGACCATGAGAGCTTATTCTACTTTGTTTTTAATACAGCTCTGATGCTCAAATATTTGAGGTTTTACTTTCTGACTGGTTTTTACTATTCTGACAGTATCTCAAACCACATGGACAGCACATCATGTATATAATATGCTTTAATTGCATTACATGTTGTGTCCATGGGTTTGAAGGTCCAATATCTATTTCCTTGGATATTTTTATACGTTTGAACATGCAACACTTACCAAATGGATGATATCTTTTTATGGGGCTGATGCTCCAAATCTCATGTAGTGATCAAGCTTTTCCTTCATCGTTTTAGGGTGCTTTTAGGGTGTAATGAGGCCCAATGTCTTACTTTTAAGAATCAGATTTGTAAAGGTGGACACTCACATCAAACGATTTCCTTCCTTGGTTTTAAAGGTTGGTTCCATACGCCCATCTCTATGGTTATTGTAAACTCTCTAAGGCACTATGATGACATTGTATCCATCGTTTGAGATACATGTCGAGTAAAAATAGGATTATAGTTTTATTTTACCCATTCTGACTAGAAAGTAACAGTGCAAGCCTACAGAAGTGTGTACGTGGTTAAAATGGTTTCACATTGAAAGTAAATGCGCTTTATAGTGAAATTGTATTCATAGTAAAAGAAAATGCAATTTGCTAGAGTCTTTATTTCATACAGCACTCAACATTATAGTCCCCTTCCAGTTACTATCAACCCCCATTCACATGTATGAAGGGACAACAAATCCTTCCTCAGACACGGTTGTACCTGGGCTATCAACCTCTAATCTCCTTTTTTGGAATACTTTGTTGACATACAGAACATTTTCAGGGGGAGCAGCTGTTTTTCACTGCGCTTTGACGTTTCATAGGAAAATATGTGAACACCAAGCTGGGAAGGCTGAGGACAGCTAACATAGGTGGGACAAAGACATGTGGGAGGGTTGGCAACGTTATTGACTACCAGTACTCTCCTTAAGCTTGTAGAAGTGCTGTTGTTAAATACAGCCAAAAATAAGAAGTGAAGCTACTGAGGGCCAGAAGCACCAGGGTGTCCTATTTAGGCCTTGTTAGAAAGAATAATTCCCCCAGGATCACCTACTCTAAATAGTGAAGCCAAAGATGAAACCCTAAATGCAAATTTGGCACCAGCAGAGGGAAAGGTAAGATTGAAGTATTTTGTGTTGAGGTTGCAGATCGTCAGAACCCTGACCTCTGTTGGCGTATACATTTTCTAGGTGGGAAGTGTAGGTGGCATCGAAGGCTTTGTGTCCAGAGGGGTGGCCTCGCGCTTATAGTGTGGCTGTATGGTGACCAGCGGCTGAGTGTCTCGGTTGTAGTTAGATGTGGTTAGATGTGTAAAGCTTATGATAGTTGAAGTCTGGAGAGTGGATGTTTATTAAAATCTGTGTGCGAATGGCTGGTTTGCATTTGTTTATAGTGAGCAAGCTTGAGTGTTAGCTAAAAGGTGGGGCATGTATTTGGGGTTTCCCCGTTGCTTTCAAATTATTGGTTTTGCTGGAGGTTGCACTATGGTTAGAGATGCATGGTTTTAGTGGTTGATGTGTGAAGATGTCCTGTGTTGAAGTTTAGAATTTTATAGAGGCATTGAAGGTGTTCTCGTATGGTTTTGGCTGAGCTTTGATGTGATGTGTTCTAATTGGTATGAGTGCCAAGTGTTGTGTTTTAGGTGGACAGTAGGGAGCCTGTATGGCATTCCCTAGCCTGTGTCTGCACATGAAAGTTGAACTATTAAGGTGTGTCATGCCTGTTGCTTGATGGATTTAAGTTACACTTTGGAGGTCATTACAACCTTGGTGCTAAGTGCACCAACTTTACCACCATGGTGTAAACTGCGTTTACACCATGGTGGATGGCGGATTTACCGCCCCATTCCAAGGTGAGTTGGGCGGTAAATCCCCATTTCCCATTTTCCCTTCCCCATTCCCATTTTTGCCCCATAGGGCATAATGGGAGTGGGGAAGGCGCTAATTACACCGCCGTAATTTACGGTGGCGTAATTAGCACCATGGCGGGTTAGCGCCATGGATTTTAATGCCTGCTAAAAGCAGGCGTTAAAATCAGAATCAAGCGTTAAGGGTTAACGGTGGCGTTAACCCTTAACGCCTGAGTTGTAATGAGGGCATTTGTCTGTTAAGCATTGAAGAGCCAGGTTTTTAGACTTTCCCTGAATTTCAGCTGGTCCTGAAGGGGGCACATTTCCCTTGGTAGCTGATTCCAGCATTTGGCTACAATAGTACAAAAGGCAGAGACTCTGTGTCACTCTCCGCAAATTCATCTGGTTTATCACTATATGTCGTTTCTCGATATTAGGTCACTGGCCCTCATTAGGCCTCCAGTGGAAAACCATGGTGCTATTAGCACCATGGTCGATGCCGTAGTCCGCCATGGTGGAATGGGGAATTACCACCCCATTCCAAGGTTGGCGGGGCGGTAATTCCCCATGCCACCATGGCCCTTCCACATTCCCATTTTGCCCCATAGGGCATAATGGGAATGGGGAAGGCGGTAAGTACGGTACCGCAAATTGCGATACCGTACTTACCTCGAGAGTCCCTTTGCGGGTCCCTACTTTAACGGCTGGTCTAAACCAGCCGTTAAGGTCGGGTCCCGCAAAGGGACCTCGTAGTAAGGTGTTAAGGGTTTAACTTTAACGGCGCCGACACCTTTTACGGCGCTGTTAACCCCTTAACGCCAGGGTCCTAATGAGGGCCACTGGCTGGTAGGTAGAGTGAGATTTTGTTTTGGCGGAATTCTGCCCATTGACATTGAACTAGACACATTTTTGGATTGGTAGCCCATGGAGAGCTCTGAGAGCCAGTCTTTATGTGTGCCCTCCTGTTGAGCCCGTGTAGACATCTGACTGATATGCAATAAGTCACTGGATATGTGAGACTGCAGCTGCTGTACTTTACATAAGATCACTGGATCACACGTAGAAATTGAGTAGTATTATGGGAGCAACGGAACACATCATTCACTATGTTCAATATACAATGCATGTGATACATTATCTAACAATTCTGAGCCACTAGAAGCTGGTTTTGACACATGATTGAAACAACAATACATGTGAGGAGGCACATTATATATGATAAGTACGCCATGGATATGAGGCATTAAAAGTAATTGTTAGAGTATTTGCGGTGGTGTGATAACAACTAAGTGACCTGTAATTCTGCACATTCCTTTAACATCTATGGCTACCGTACATTCATATGAGGCATTAACCAGTATTCTGATGGATGGTATTTCTTGGAGATTTGAGGCTGCAGTGGGAATTTGACAGCAACTGGATGTGTAAGGATTCAGTGCTAAGTGGTAGCTTCAGTGTCAATATGGGGTATTAAGTTGGTTTTATCTATGTTACCGGAGCATTTGAACCTGGGCTTAGCATTCGATGGCAGAAAATGGATATGCAAGGTTCTTCCTTACTTATTATGTCTATAGCAGGCATAGGTTAGCAGTGTACCCATTTGTGGATATTGCACATGGCATACTATGACTCACAAGATACCAACCTAAAAGGAATGTAACCCCTTCTTCACATCTTTATCAGAAAGGCACTTTTAACACTGATGAGGGACATTCTGCCCCTATTATATTTGAGAACACCTTACAAAGGTGATTACATCTATTCTATAGCACACATGCTTCCATGTTATAGCTTATGGTCAAAAATTCTATATTAAGAGAAGGTTAACTTACACCACTGTACATCACAAAGCTCTAGTTTAGGGAATATCTTAAAGCACAGTGCCTATTCTTCATGACAAAAGCAAGCAAAATCAAGCCCATAATGCAACTGTTAAATGTGGGCTAAATTGCACTGCTGAGGCCCATAGTGTGCCTGTTTTCCTTGGAACAATTCACACTTGGAAATACATTCCGTGGCTCTTTTATCTAAAGGAAGATTACATTACTGAGGCCATTCCTATGTTCTGTATATATGCAGGTTTAACTGCTAGGGCCAATGCTTCCAATTATGTGGCTCAAGCTTACACAATCTGAGTAGAGGGAAAGTTACTTTACACCACTGCAGGCCACAGTGCTGTTTTCCATTTAAGAGAATGTCTAATGTTATGAGCAAAAGTGACTTCTTCTGTGCAAGGGAACCTTACAATACTGTACTCCATAATGAGATATTGGTGAGGGAAACATTCATTTGTACTGTCCATGTTGATATGCACCATTTGTACAAATTTGCTCTACTGTCTCCAATCAATTCTGAGCCTAATATATTTGAGTAAATATTGTTCTAATGAAGTCTATTGTGACCTACGCTATTAGGGAAGCTCATCTTCCTCTTATGTGTTTGTGTGTGTGTGTAAAACTGAGAAGTGAACATTACTGTGCTACATGCTTTGTCTGGTTGTAGAGTTAATGCAAATTGAAATTCTACTACACACAATGGCCCTCATTACAACACTGGCGCTAAACCATGGCGCTATTAGCACCATGGTTGGTGCCGGCGTTGTAACGAGTCCGCCATAGTGAAATGGGGAAATACCACCCGATTCCAAGGTTGGCGGCGCGGTATTTCCCCATTTCACCATGGCCCTTCCCCATTCCCATTTTTGCCCCATAGGGCTCAATGGGAATGGGGAAGGCAGCAATTATGGTACCGCAAATTGCTAAAAGCAGGCGTTAAGGACGAGGGCGCAAAGGGAACTCGGAATGTGGCGGTAAGGGATTACTGGCACCGGTCTCGTTAATGGTGACCGGTATCCCTTACCGCCATACTCGGAATGAGGCCCATAGATCTTAACTATTCTGTTGGTATAAAGCCATCATAGATTCTACCTCTTGTAGGGACATTTGACGTCAACTCTTTGGAGCTACCTTGATAGTCCAAACATAGTCCATACCTTTGAAATTGTTAATGTCAATAAAAGAGAGAATTCAAAGTTGCTCCTTTGGTCCATTTCTCTCCATGGACTTGCTTTCATGAATTACCACAATCATGGGGGACCCCTTATGGGAATGCAGGGCGTTTATTGGAAGTTTCCTCCATAGTATAGAACATTCTCATCCACAACTATGCAGCAGAGTGCCTGCATTTCTTAGCTTGTGATTTGATAGTTCACTGACATTTCCTTGACCACCCATGATTCATTTTTTTATAGAGGGTGTTGTTTCTTTTATGCACACCTGGGATCCTAAGACCCATGTTTGTCACTGCCAGTATCTTCACAGGGCTGGCTGTGAGGAATCTACACTGATTTCTGGCAGCCATGGTTATCAATGCCATACATCCTGCTGTGGCTGTACTCCAGTGATAAACCAACCATGTATCCATTCTAAAGTGTAGATTTGAGGTCAAGCTCCTGGTTGTTATGTATGGGCAGTGTTTGGGGGATATTGGTGTAGCCATTTATGGTCATAATTTGATTGTTTGAATTTGACTTTTCAGAAGGCCTTCAGAAGCAGCATTAATCTAGAGCATGTATATCCAAGGTTTCTGGGATGGCTTGAAGGTGAGCTGAACACATCTGAGTGTTTGGTGAGGAAGAAGGCCAGTATTTGTGAATTTCTGATTGGGCTTTGAACCACTTGTCCTTATCCAAACTTTACTTACTAAAATGTTAGCATGCTCTAGTTATTTCAAAGATACTTAGTTACAGTCTTTCATTTTAGGATGTTATCTGCAGCAGCTCTTCAATAGCTCACGAGGGTGAAGCTGTGCCAGTGACCTGAAAACTCGACTTCCAACCTTACAGATTGAGACACATACCAATGCCCCCTTGAAGTGTATCAGCAGAACGGGCCAGGATGCAACCGCTGATATTCCTGTCCTCGAAGTTTAGCCAGCTCAAGTCAAAGTCATAACACAGCCACTGAAAGGAACTTTGATCATAACTGAGGTTCCCTGGCACTGGCCAAGCCAGAAAACTGCAATGGCACAAGTCACAAGGAGGTCATAGCCAGCTTGCACCTCACTGTTGGTGCCTGCATCTCCCTCACAATTCAACCTTGTTTTATCAAGCTCACTTGAGCTAGAACCCCAAACCTTCATCTATATTTGTTTTTCTAGGTCTGTTAAATGCCTGCTGCGACAGGTATGAAGAAAGACAATGTGCCCATTAGATGATCAAATGTATATCATTCTATAGATTTCATAAACAATGTGCTGTTTTATTCTGCAACAACCATCAGGAATGTCCCCCTTAATTGATCTGTCACTAACCCAACAATGAAAAACATAGAACACACTGGAACCCAACAACCTCTGAGCTGGTCATTGAACCGTGACTATTTTATGAGTAATGCCCATAAAGAGGCCAACTGCAAGAACTCCAAGAATAACCTTAAAGGTGACCCTAAACACAATGGTTTGTGAGTAGCCAAACCTTCAATCTAATCATTTGAAGAGGGATGCCTTTCTTTTTTATTATTCAATTGATATAAACCATGGCTCCAGCTGGAAATTCCTTTTATTCAAAGTGATAATACATTGTATCTCATGAATCTCCCCCTCCCTCCCCCAAGCTCGATTATAAAGGCTGTTGTCTATATTTCTGGACCATTTATACCAATATGTAATCAAGGGGAATTTAAAGGAGCAGTACCATGATTCTACACGAGAGCCTAGAAAAAAATACCTGACAATGTGCACATGTATCCTCAAATGCAAATCATATGCTTCACGTATGAATCTGCATCATCACATACCCACACCATTATTCTCCATTACAAATAGAAGTGTTTATATTTTTTGCTGTCTTTTTATATTTATTTACATGTATACATTGAGCCACACTGGAGCATTATTGATAAGGGGAGTCAACAACATATCCAATGATAGCTGAAGAGATAATACAGAAGAGACAGAAATGAAATGACCTTCAATATTAATGTGTTCTTAGTTGAATTGTGGAATTATGGTGCAAAATAACTGCTCTCTGTGACTGACAAGTGACTATATTGGGCAACCGACTAAAGGGATGTGTTTACCAGATGGATTTATATATGCCAGCCCTGAGGAGAAAAGGGCAAGGATCAGCAGTTTGGGCTGTTAAATTGTAATTCACTTGTTTGCTGAGCCGTAGTTGAACTGTCCCTTTAAGGAGAATTTGGCAGCATGCTGACGTGTAAACGCAGTAACAGGAAACTGCTGTATTTATTGTCAGCCCGCCTGCCCTTGCGGCGTTAAGCATGGAGGAGACAAGGGCGAGGATCAGATGTTTGGGCTATTTGGCAGGAAGCGGGAAGCCAGGAAAAACTAAAAACACCAATAATACGACTAGCGTTTGTGGATCGTGGATAGCAGACTGCCCAGGTGAGAAAGCGTGAGGAAGCAAGTAAAACCCCAGGCAAAATACGGAACAGACAAAGTGCAATATTGGTACCTTAAATTATTGTCAAGGTGAAATTGGTGAACAACGTTACAGGGAGGTGGGGAGAGACAGACTGTAGCAGATCCTTAAGCTGTCAGGAGTTCCTCCCCCTGTTGCCTGAGGACTATAGGTGTTTAGCTGTTCTCTAATATTCTGTATTGAGTAGGAAGAGTATGTTTTAATACGGTTCATTTCTTTAGTTAGAGTTTGTACCTTAACATCCAGTCGCTGTAAGGTTTTCTCTCCCTTATCTGTTCAAATTGTATGTTATTGAACACTAAAACTACAAATAGTTGATTTTCGATTGCTGAGGGGGCTACAAAGAGTATTCTCCCCCGACAGCATTTATCATTGTAAGAGTATGGTGCCTATTATCTTTATAACAATTCTGCTCTTGGACCAAGGAAATTGGATTTTTTTTAATTGACAACATTTCTTTACTACTTAAAAGTATTACCGAATATTTGTTGTTCAGTAATACTTGCCAATCTGATTGCAATATTTGATGGGTACACGTGATTCACTCTGTATCACCAGGATTTTGATTTGTTATCTTTTTTGCTTAATATAATAATAGTATATATTGCACTTGCTTTTTAAAATTGACATTTTCTTATCAATTACATTTTAATGTACGCCATTGTTCTATTTTACACTAAGTGTTTTATTGTGCACTTGGTCATATTGCACCGATATCATACTGAGGAGAAGCCGCACTTAAAACACCATTCTGTTACTGGGCCTTTATCTGTTTAGATATAATGGTGGCCTGTTCGATTAATTAAGTAAAGATGGCGCCCAAATTAAGATCAAATAATAGCAGAAACAAGAGTAAAAACAACACTTTGGTTGTCACCCCTATATCTAAAATGCCATCTGGAAAAGGTTTTAGGGGAAGATCGGAAAGCATTGTGTTAGAAAAAAACAAATTTACTGGACTTCTTAATAAAAATTGATCTAGTTAAAGATTTCACTAGGGGGGATGTTATCCCTGCTCCAAGGAATAGCACTATGATAGATAATAATTCTTTATTGAATTTATGTCATGGCTTTCGCAGGCATTCAATGGGCCTGACTTTAGGTACGGCTATGGGTCAATTGGAAAAAAGTGCAGAGGTTTCTATTAGTATGAACAATGTAATTGGGTCAAACCTCTCATTCACACCCGAACACGATAAATTGGGCCAGGAAAATTTATCAGTGGAAGATGACTATGATATAGATTGTACCTGGAGTGATAATGAGGGGGTGGATGAAATTACTCTGCACTCAAGGGAAACAATAGATTCTCTAATAGTCATGGTGGACATCTTACTGGGGATCAGCACAAATCTCATGACTGAGCAACAAATGGTGAAGGATATGGTTGTTATGGTTAATGAGACCATGAAGGCTCTGTTACATATAATTCCTCAGAATGGGAAAATAGGAAACGGTCCCCCTCGACTAATGCAGCCATTAGTAAACAGGATGGGGAGTTGAGTGAATTATGTATCCTGCTAAATGAGGAAGGTAAGGAGCAGATGATAAGTAGAGAGGACATAATAGTTATGGAAGAGAAAGAGGTTGGTGAAGATAATAGTAGAATAGGAGACATAGTTCAAGATGGTGGCCTAATATGCTCTCAGGGTCCTGGATGATGATTGCATCGCAAAAGAAATTGTAAAAAAGGGAATAAAATAAAAGAAAGTTGAGTAAACCTAAAAGAAAAACAATGGCCAAGAAAAACCACCAGGGCTTAGTGGAAACCTCAGTAAATGATGTGGAGGGTATTGAGGTGGCAAATAGGTTTAAATTAAATGTAAATCCCATAATACAAGTGGTAGAAAAAAATAAGCTTACGCCTAATGAAAAAGTGATTGAAACATGGCTCATACGAAATAGTAAAATTATCAACCTTGTGGAAGATAAGGACTTACCAGTAGATAATGTTATGGAAGATCTACAAGAAAGTAATGCGTTGGTGGTTACATTTCTAGATGTACCTGTTAACATGGAAAGATCGGGTTTGCCTTCTAGAGAAATGGACGTTTATAAGGTGTAAATGGAAAGATTGGCCATGAGTCGGAATAGTAGGGATAATATTAAAGAGGACGGTAACGTAAATGGAGACCACCTAATGTTAACAAGAAATAGAGGAAAGAGTATAAAAATAATTAGGAAGCCCCTAGGGAGGACAGCCCATATTTATATAGAAAATGGCTACTAGAGCACCTGAATAAAGCCTCAATTACAATGCATCAAGTCTTCGCACATTGAAAGAATTATCTTACGGAAGGCTGGGTGCTGGAAGAATTTGTCTATAGTACAGTTTGGCAATGCTGTAATAGTAGAATTAATTAGAGCACATTCCAGCGAGATATGGAATAACAATTTCAAAATTATTATGTGTAATAACATCGAAAATGCAGAGGAGGCAAATAATAAATCAATGAAAATGGGGGGTAAATTGCCTTCAGGTTTGGAGAAGCAACAGTCAATTGAGAAAGGGGTTCCTGATGAGAACTATCTACCAGCCTATTGAGATGATGAACCAGATACTGGCCTTACCTTCGTCTCATGGAATAGCAGAGGTTGTCGCTCTTTTCTTCAGAAAGAAAGCATTCTATTGGTAAAACGTAGTGATGTTTTTGCACTCCAAGAGACATGGGTAAGTGGGACGATAGTCATGGATAGTTAGAATATTATGATGAAACCTGCAATAGCTGGAGAGAGGGGTCGCCCCATGGGAGGACTCTGTGTTGGTGTTAAATGTCCGCTCACTATTAGAGATTATGGGAAATGTTATTATGTTATGTGTGTCATTATAGGGAATTTGGATGATCGAGAGGAGATACTTTTGATAAATGTATACTCCCATTGAGGGGGGAGTTATATTGAGGAGGTGGGAAATATTGTCACAGATTCTATTGAGGACTGGTTAATGGAATCCCCTAAAGCATTGGTCATGTTGGTAGGTCATCTTAACTCCTATTGTGATGTAGCTTTGGAAAAAATGAAAGAGTGGGAGGTAAGGTGTGGCGATTTTGATATAGTCCCACCATTAGTGCTAGGGAATATGGGTACATATAAAAAGCATTCTAGCCAGATCATTAGTGGGTTAGCTTGGCTGAATATATTTCAGAGCTGGGGATTATCCTTTTTAGAACCAGATAATATGGGGGATACACAGTCAACAGGTCTAATGGGAAGGTGAGCGATAGACTTGACTATATGTTCCTAAATGCAGGCTTATTAAAATTACTTAAAATATTTTAACATATCCAAACATCACTTAGTGATCATAACCTATTGAAATGTTGCCTATATGGCCGCCAAGCCAGGAAGTATATAAAATGCGAAAGTATGAATATCCAAGTTAATGGGGCTTCCATTAGGTTATGTTGGACAGATAAAAACTTAAATAAATTTAATGAGATGTTTGATATCTTAAATATGGTCAGGATATTGCCTGCAATGGCTTGAAAGCTATTAGCAATTTATTATGGATTTTACAGGGAACAAACAGTAAAATTATCCTGACACATAGGACGGGAAAAAAAAACATAAGCACATATATTATAGCCAGATAGATGAAAGGAAGAAGAGGCTTAAGATATATATGTCAGAAACCAGGAAACTCCTAAGCAGAGCAAGCCTTTATAATATAAAAACTGGCTCAGGGTCCATAGGATGGATATAAATAATGCAAATTGGAGAATGATTTTGACTATCGCACTCATGACTCCAAAAAATGTGAGTATTTATATTGTCAATACCTTATAGAAGAAATAGATTCAGACATTAATACAATTTCTATAGAGGAATGAACTAAATTAATATCCACACTCTATTATATAGAAAATAGTCTGGAGATTACCAGAGAAATTAAACGCGATGGAATGAATAGGACTTTCCCCTTCGTTATTAAGGATATCTTGAATAATATAAATAAGATGAAAGCTTCAAGAGCCCCAAGGCTGGATAAATTGGCTAATATTCTCATTAAACGTAACCCTTTCAGGTGGGCACAGATTCTATTGCTATATTATACATGTATATGGAAAAGTGGGTAAATTCCTGAGAGTTGGCACATAGCCATTTTTATCCCAAGCCATAAAAATGGAAATAGAAGTTGCCCGAAATTATCGCTAGTTGGCGATGGTAGATTCAAGCTGCAAAATCTTTTGCTCTTTATTTTTGCATAAGAGATTGGAGTGACGAAAATAAGCTGCTATCACCTTGGCAAACAGGGTTTAGAACAGGTTTTAGTTCATTGGATAGCATGGTGGCACTAAATTGTGTTATTGCTGAAATACGGAAGAAAAAAAATAGGAATTTTTGTATTTGTTTTATGGATTGCTCAAGAGCTTTTGATTGTGTCATTAGAGACAGACTGTGCAGTAAGTTAGCCCAATGGAAAATTAGCCCCTTTCTGTTAGATCTGTTAAGAGAAATGTATAGTAACACTGCTGTTACCATCTGTTTGAATAAAGGGGTAAACATATTGCAACCTTTTATCACCAGTGTGGGCCTTAAGCAAGGCTGTGTCACATCACCTGTACTATATAATTTGTATGCTGGAGACATGGGATATAGGCTGAAGAATATCAATAATCATCCACCGAAGATCGGAGAACACCGTATCAGCTGGCTGTCAAACGCAGACGACACAGTATTGATGGATAAAACTCCTATTGGTTTAAAGAGATCCTTAGATGAGCTCCAGGTGTATGCTATTGAGAACAATCTCAGTATTAATGTAGAGAAAACTAAGATTATGATTTTTGGGGGCAGTAGGAAAATGAAAAAGAAAAATAAGTTCCAATGGAAAATTGAATCTCAGCCGATTGAGGTGGTAGAAATATACCCATATTTGGGTATGTTAGTCAAGGATAATACTCCCCGCAAATTTTATCATGAGATGATTGATAGTAAAGTAACAAAAAATGGAATGTGATTTTATCTATTATGGTTTCTAAGGGCTATCACTCAGTGGAGGGTCTGTTAGAGATTTATAAGAGTTGTATAATCCTGGGGACTTTATATGCATTAGAAACTCTGGTAGCTATATTCTTTGTAGATCTAGGAAAAACAGAATGGACATTATGGAGAACTGCTTTATATTTAGCTAAATCTACTACTATAGAGGATAGAAGAAGAGAATTGGGGCTTATATCCCTCACCACCCAATGGAAAATTAATTGCTGCAAGTTATACATACAAATTATGTCGCCAATTGATAACAAAGATAGCCTACTGAAATGTATGGGTAGAGGTATGGTTGAGCATCAGAGATTTGACTGATACATATCTTAACTTTTTAAGTGATATTAATATGAAGCTGCCTAATGAGAAGACTGATATGAACAGGTTTTTTCAAATCTTGAAGAGAAAGCTAACTGATGGGATCTTTGCAAAAATCTAGAGCTTCTTGGAAAGAAGCGACGTAATGAAATATATTGCTTACAAGGCGCTGCAGTCTCTAAGCCCTTTAGTTATTTATAGAAGGTAGGAAATCGTGAACTGTCTAGATTTATCATACAGCTGAGATTTAACATACTACCATGCTTTGAATATGTTGGTGGCTGGATTGGGATACCAAGAGGAAAAAGGGTGTGTGTGTTGTGTCAAAAGGAGATTGAAACAATTAGACACCTCCTAACTGATTGTGAGAAATTGCTTGAATTTTATCACAGCCGGTATAAAGATCTAACTTGTGGTGGTGTGATATTAGCATCAGATCAATTTTGGTCAAGTATTTATCCGGCAGATCCGCTGATGTATATCGGTACAGCCTTTTATATGTGGAAAAATGTTTTAAGAAAGTTGGAAGATTTGCCGGATAGCACTGTTGTAAATGTAAACTAGGATTATGGTATGACCTTTTTAGATTATTTTTAATTAGAACAATGGAGTATTAGGTCTTAGAAAGACTGTTTTTTTATATTTGTATTTGCGATATGAATTTGTTATATGAAATGCAATTTGATAGGTTTGTTGTCTCTATTTTGGCTTTCTTGGGCCTGGGACAGTTCTAACTCCAACTTTCTCTACCACAATATCTTCCTTCTTGAGCTCTCCGCTCATCCACCTCCAACTCTCTGAGGGTCAGACAATTTTCCAAACATTGAGTTGGGGGCAGTTCTCTCTCCTCGATGGGGCCTCTTTCTTGAACACCCTCCCTGACTCTCTCATACTCGAGCAGAATCACTCCGGCTCTGGAAGCAAATCAAGACCTTCCTTTTCACTTCTGCTTTCTATCTTCCTCTCCCCTGCTGACATACCTGACTGCTCCACGCACTGGTCACCTGGATACCCTCAGAACTCCAGTTGCCCTTGCACTGCCTCTGGGCTCCCCCAGCACATATGTGTCTGTATCTGCAACCCTACAGTCCATTCCCTCTACAGTTATGAGCCACCCACTGGCTGCAATTATCGATTTACCTGTGCTTTTCCCTTCACATCCCTCCCTGGCACTTCTCTACTTCCCTCTTCCCCACATTTGCACTTCTGAATAACACAAGGCCTAGCAAGATCGTTGTTTTGTCCTCCCTCTGTTTACCCCTTCTTGTCGCACCTAGAAACACTTGTGTACAGGCACGTTATAAATGGAATATCATATCATATATCATATCATATGATCTGGCATAAACAAGGTAAACCATTTATGTTCAACCTGCTGTGTTTTCACTTTCCTGCTGGATATTAGGATCAGTACATATCCACCTATATGTGTAATCCTAGTTCATGCACACGAAGAGCTGAAAACAGGAAGTGAATTTAGTGTAGATGATGATCTTGGTTGGGGACAAGTCACAGGAAAGGAGCAAAACTGTTTAACTTTCTAAAAAAAATAATGTTCAGCTTTGCATTCCTGTCAATATCCATCTCAACTGAAAATTCATTGGTATGGGCTCTGTGCATTGTTCAGTAGTTTCAAGTGTAAAGTGTGTATGATGATGCAGGGGCACAAACTACAGCGCATTATGGTTTGAGATATTTTATTAGGGATGGGTGAGCCTTAAAGCGCTTGACGAAATGTCTGTTTTAACAATGCAAACAGTGGTTAAATTTGGCTCATTGAGATGGCCTGTGAGTGGATCTGAGCCGAGTCGGTATATGTCTGATTCCACACATTCACGCTTGAAACCAGCTCCATCTAGTTCAAGCCAATAGCTCACTATGCTTTGAATTGGGTTAAAGTTGTTTTGATCAATATGCTGATTCAATAACTGTAGTTGTTTATGAACCATAGGAAACTATGTTTTTAAACTCTGTTGAGTCTGCTCAACCAAGTACGAGAAACGGAAAGCAGAACACATTTGTATTATTAACAATTTCATGACAGAAAAAAAGGCAGCATGCTGACTGAGCACTGGCTTAATGGGGTTCATTATGGGTTTAACAGAATGTTAAAACATATAGGTAATTCTCTGTACCAAGACTTTCTTTAGCAGCAATGGAAGTACTGCAACATTTACAAAACGCCACATTGGAGAATGAAACTGGAAGACATGCACATGTTCAAGTGAGACCGGTATATCGTCTTGTACTTCCTCCAAAGTCCACATGGAATCCCAGGGACTCTGGAAATGGGCACTACCACGTTTCTAATCTTAAAATAATTGTGTCAGACCGAGTGCCAATAATAATAAAGTAATTTGGCAGTATTTCTGCTGAGAATACCACTATACTCACAATGTGCACCAATTAATTAACCAGCCCCAAATTTGTTGTTTGTAATGAAATAGATGAAACCAAAATTAAAAGAAATCCTAAAAGAAAAGGATGTATCTAGACATATAAAGTACATTTTTAAGCCGTGGGTGGATTTTGAGAAAGGATGGCTTTAGACGCAGCACCGAGACGGGAGTCTCTCCGCTATCTCTGCAAGTCAGGAAATAATGATTCTATTTCATCATTTACTTAGTCATTAGCATCCCAGAATAAAGTATAACCAGAGAGATTTATTTGAGCATATAGATACATGTATCTATCAAAAACGTGTATGTAGTATCCCACTGTACAGAGGAAGAGAATGTACACTACATCATTGTACTAGCTAGAACAACATATGGAATGCAGATCTTCAATGAAATGATGCAAGGGATGTGTCAGTTGGGTGTGAGATTGAGAAGCATCCTGATGTAACCAGTGGGATTGACTTTGTAACATGAAATAAAGAAGACAGAGAAGCTCCAGTGCAGTATTCTTTGTTCCCACTAACCTGAAAAGGAAGGAAGCACTTGAACGGTTTGGGCCTGGAGCGAGAAGCAGGTGAGAAGTGCCTCCTGCTTGTATTCCTCTTCTCCAACGGCCCTAATTTTAAAATAGGGAAAAGGAAAGCCCAGCACCAGCAGCGCCAGCCACTCAGCGTTATCGCCACTCTGAACTGATTCTACAGAGCGTGACTGCTTTACGAAATGCTGTCCTGCGGGGTAATACTAGAGGAAAGGACGTTAGTGCATCATGCATGGTGCCGCCATTTTGGTTTCCCTGTGCCCTGGACGTAAACACTGAAGTGTGTTTACCAAAAGAAGCATTGCACATGTGCTTCACCGTCACATAATTACTGATGGAGCAAAATGAAAACAGAGGTGTCAGCTGTACGCTCTGTCCACTAATACATGATCAAAGTCAAAAATAAACAACAGGAAGGAAAGGCAATTTCCCAAAATTGCACACAGTGCAATTTCACTGTGTATTAACACAAAGCAGCATTTTTCTAACATTGCACTCGGTTAATTGACTCTTCATTAGCACAATAGCAGCATTCTAGAGGAGTTGGAAAGTGTCATGGTTGTACAGGGGGTACGACCTCCTAATTATTTTTTGGAAACAAAGGAGAGCCCACCATACCTTGGAAAAGATTTTTTTTTTAATTGATATTTTATGTATTAGCTGTACATGTATTGAACTTTTCTAGCAAAATTAAAAGATGCCTTTTAATGCACTGTCTAGGGAAGTGTGGCCAGGAGCGTATCGGAAATGTACCTACACTATCAATGGATGAATCACCAGGACTCACATAATATGAGAAATGCATAAAGATGCTAGATACACCCTATGAGAAGTCTGTGAGCATAATTTTAGAAAGATACCATTTCTGCAAGAGAAATCCGCAGAACGGAGAGCTGGTGGAGGAATACATTACGGCCCTTAGAGTTTTGGCAGCCGCTTGTGAATTTGGAAATACTCTCAATGAAAGACTAAGGGACCAATTAATGTTGGAGTGCAATGATGAAAAGGCAAGAGAGGCATCGTGGTCAAAAACAAATATGTCAATTGAAAAAGTTCTTAGAGTGGCAAAGGAGGTGGATGCACACGTGTGTGAAGGAATTAGAAATAAAGGACTGAGTCATACTTTAAAAGAGCCGAAGAGGTCATGGAAGTTTTGGCAATACAACCAAAGAGATTTGACAAGAAGAAACAGAATCAACAAAAGGATGGTACAAGAAGGACATTTGACAAACATAAAGAAGGAAAAGAAGATGAAGACAATAGAGATGACAGAGAAGATGCTTTTGTTATTACAGTCTTTTTCATATTGCCAAAACTGATAAATGACCAGCCATCAAGGCCATGTGTAAGAAGCATAGCAGGAGTGGGCATTTCACCTCCTGTTGCTAAACCAAGCCATTGAATATTGATTGGGTTGATGAATTGTGGGAAGAAATGGATGATTGCACATGCCTTGTAGATGGGACAGTAGATGAGAACAACTTAAATGGTGATGATAATGCTGATGTTGAAAAACCCATGTCCACCATTGAGGTTGAAGGTGTTGACTCCAGCATGGTAAATGATTCTGGTGCAAAGTATACCCTGCTTCCCAACTCTGTCTTTGACACTATGTTTAAGCAAAGAATTCCACTCAATAATGTTGAGATCGGGCCAGTAGCCTATTGTAGAAAGAGAATTGAACTTGAGGGTTGGTTTTGGGCTACTATATAATTCAAAGATCGATCAGCAAAAGGGAAAGTATATGTCTCAAAGAAGGGTAACAACCACTCCTAAGTTGGTCACATCAGAGAATGTTAAAGACTAAGCTTGACCCCAATGCAGATGAGGCTGTTTATGCAATATAAGGTGTGAATGATTTTGGTCAACACAGTGTGTTTCATGATGAATTAGGTAATTTGAAAGGTTTCATGCATATAATTAGAGTGAAAACCAATTCCACACCTGTGGTACAGAAATTGAGGCCTATGCCATTGGCTGTTAAAGCTGTTAAAGCTGCAGTGAAAGATGAACTGGAGATTATGGAAAACAAGGGGTTATCGAGAGAATTGAGGCCTCTGAGTGGGTTTCACCTGTAGTTGTTGTACACAAGCAAAATGGGAAGTTGAGATTATATATTGATCTCAGGTCAATCGATCTTAGTGTGATACCGGATAAGCATCCTCTACCCAATATTGCAGAAATGTTAGGAACCATAAAGGGGACAAAGTTATGAGTACCTTAGAATCAGCTTACTATTTAATTGTCTTGATCCCGTCCTCTAGAGGAATTACGGCTTTTGTAACTCCGGAAGGTTTCATTCCAATGTAAGCGCCTGCCTTTTGGAGTAGTTCTTGCTGCTTCGGTTTTCCAGTGAATAATGTACCAACCTTTCCACAACATGAAAGGAGTTCTGAGTTTTCAAGACAAAGTTCTGGTGTATGGGTGTAGTCAAGAAGAACATGATGTCAGATTGAGAAAAGTTCTTGATATTTTTAGTAATGCAGGTTTAACCTTGTGCAAGGAGAAATGCAGGTTTAACAAGTTTGTAATTCAATACTTGGGTCATGAGATCTCAGAATTAGGTATCAGGCCAAAAACAAGCTATTAAACAATGTTGTTAATGTTCCTAGTCCCACAAACAAATAAAAGTTGATCTCATTCCTTGGTATGGCTGAATATTAGGCCAAATGTAATTCTGAATTGGCAGACTGATCTGTCAACATGAGAAGTTTGAATAAAAATGGAGTTTAGATTCATTGGTAAGAACAATGTGAACATGAATTTCAGGATGTAACAATAGCATTAGCTAAAGATCCCATGTTGAGCAACTTTGATCCAGGTACTGGATTGGGTGCCATACTTCGCTAGAAGACAGAAAGGGGAGAGTGTGCTATAGCTTTTGCTTCAAGGGTTCTGAGGTGTGCAGAAACAAATTATTCAATCATTGAGAAAGAGCTGTTAGTAATACAATGGGCTATTGAGAGGTTTTCTGTGGGGTGTGAGATTCATATTGAGGTCTGATCACAAACCGTTGAAAGAGATTCTCACAATGAAAGGTTTGGGTAAAATATCATCCAGGATTTTACAAGAGTACAACTGTGAATTAGAGTACCTTCCAGGTGTCAAAAACAAGACTGTGGATTGTCTGTCAAGGTTGACAAATGTGGTTGAGGATAAGAATGTTGAAGACGATAAAGAGGACCAAGTGTTGAGTATTAATCAAGAAGTGGTATTGGAGAGCGAATGGCATGAAGCTATGTTGTCTGATGTGGTGATGGTTGATGTAAAAGTAAAGCTTGAAGCTGGTGTCAAGAGTAGCCAGGTCCAAAGAAGTGTGATTCCTGATGCTATTAAACAAGTCTTTCATGAATGGTTGATAAAAGAGGGCTTGGTTTTGAGGGGGGAAAAGTTATTTCCCCCAGTTAGCATTTGGATGAAAATTGTGGAAATGGTTCCTGAAGAACATCAGGGAATGTTCAAAATCAAACAGTTGTTAGAACAAGATTATTGGTGGCCTGGTATGGATGTGCAGGTCAAAAGGGTTGTTCGGGAATGCACAGAGTGTGAAGGTGTGGCAAAAGGGTATGTCACGAGGGTGTAACTCAAGACTCTTATGTCAATTACCTATATGGCATGGGAACATATAGGTTTGGACATAATAGGGACTGTAAGGTCTCAGAATCTGCTCAAGTATGGCATTGTTTTGGTTGACATGTTGTCACATTGGGTTGAAGTTGCTTGTGTGAAAAACATATTTACCGAGGACATTATCAAATTTCTTGATGAAATATATTCAGATGGGAAGGCTATCCCAATACCATAACAGATAATGGTGATTAATTTGTTTCTGAGTAAACAAGTGATTTAAAAAAAAATAATAATGGTATCAAACACAACAGGCGTTCCATATATCATCCTGCGACAAATGAAATTGTTCAAAGGTTCAATAGGGTGATTAAAGAGAGTATCATTTCTCCCATATCAGAAGGCAGTGATTGGAAAAATGTTCTGAAGATACAGTGGTAGCATATAGATGTACTCCTCATGCTACCACAGGGGTATCCCCTTTTGAAGTTCTAAGAGGAAGGATGCCCAATACCAGAGTTTGTCCAGCTTGGTTATAAAGGGCATGTTTTAAAATGATTGATTTGAATGTGATTAAGGATAACAGTGGCAAGAAGCAGGTTCACAATAAATCTCGTTTTGATGTCAGGAATGCCACAAAGGAGTGTATGATCAAAGGAGGGGGTTGGGTGGGAATAACATTTGCTCTCAGTAGAGTTGAAGGTGGAGTTGGTTGGTCAAAACCAATAAAAGTGTTTGAAAGATTACATGGTGCAGTTAAAGTGTCAGATGGAAGAGTTTGGAATGTCAACAGAGTATGCTAATGTGTGGAGAAACCGGTGGATGTAGAAGCTAAGAAAGTTTGTGTTCAGAATTGTAAGTTCCACAAGGAGAAGAAACAGTCAAGGGACATGTTCATACATAAATTAGTTGGAATGAAGGTATGAGCACATGGAAGGCCTTTGTATCTTAAAGAGTATGTAGAATAGTACCCTATCACTACCCATTTGAATTGTATTATTGTTTCTGGCACATAATGCCAATAGGTTCCAGGTTGTTCTTACATGGTTTCACATAATATCATTCAACTGTGTTTTATGTTGCATCACTGTGGATAAAGCTTTGTACATATCTCTTTTTAGGTCTTATGCTGCTCCCTTAGCAAAACAGTTTCTTTCTTTGTTCAGTATCGTCTAGCATCCCACTGTACAGAGGAAGAGAATGTACACTATATCACTGTGTGGAGTCTGAAAGTTAGAAGGGCACTAGCTAGAACAGAATGGGGCAATGCAGATCTTCAACGGAATGATGTAAGGGATTTGATAGTTTGGTGTGAGATTGAGAAGCATCCAGATGTAACTGGTGGGATTGACTTTGTAACTTGAAATAAAGAAGACTTACTGATTCACCAAAGTTTGTGGAACTTTTCAGTGTGTAGATATGAGCTGCTTGCACTCTGGTTCAAAAGTATCATACCCCTTTGAGCTTCACCTCCAAATGATTTTAATTGTTTAAAGCTGATTACAACCCCCATTGTTTACACAGGCCAAATCTGTTTTGAGCTAGCTTTCCTGTCCCTAGTTTTTAGTTGATTGTCTTGTTTGAATGTGGAACAATAAACTATTGCGCTAAGGGAGTATCTAAATGGGAAAGAAAGTTTAAATTTTACAACAGTATAAACATCAAAGGCAGGTATCGGAAAAATCATAGTACATGTGAGTCTCCTATCTGGAATGAAGATATTGATCTTCCTCCAGATCTCTGTTCTAAGATTATCTTTGGGGTATACAAACCAGAATGATCATTACACAGTCTCAGATATAGAGCAAGTATAGTCACTGCCCTATCCTGCTACTCCACTTGATTAACTTTCCACCCACGAGCGAGGGGGTGGTTTCCAGCATATTATTGTTGATCCATCAGGGTATGCCGTCTAGATCATGTTTCATTTGTTTAGCTGTAGTATTAAGAATATAAGCTCCAACTTACTATAGCAGGGGGACATTGCCCACTGACCTTTGTAATGATTTATTACCCACCTCACTGTAGTATTAGCATGATGCATGGCTCACTGTAGTTGGGCTAAAGTGCTGTAGAGAACCAGGTGTATGAAGACCCCACCTCACCTCCATCATATTGTAAGAACAGTAAGAAAATGCTGTGCATGACACCTGGTATCATCCCAATACCACATCAAAGGTCTGTGAGAGGTTATACACTAAGACAACTGCATCAAATGTATCCTCAAACTGGTATGGTAGACATGAGCCTGCAGACACCACTGGACATAGAAGAACTATAAGTAAAGTCTGACAGGTGTGAAGGGACATCATGAAGAAGAGAAGATACATGGACACACTAAACTTGATGTATGGGTATCTAGAGAATGAAGACGTGACTAAGGTGATGAAGTAAACATATATGCGAAAAATGAAAAAAACATATGCACTTAGAAGAGAAGTAACAAGAGATGCAGTAGATGCATATACGCAGAAACGCAAGGTAGATAAGACAATGTAGAAGAGTAGGAACTATAAAGCGAGTAAAGCAGCCATGTGGACAAATGGATGTCAGTATCGTTTCATAGTAAGTGGGAAGCCTTGAGAAGGGAAACCAAGGCTGCAGACGTGTTAGGCACTGGAATACAGATTTGTGCAAGATCTAAGGATATTTGTTTGGCTCAGGATCAAGGATGCTGAAGCAAGTAGCAACTCTAAGGCACAAAAGGAGTTGAAGAGGATAAGCTACATATGCAGGACATATTTCTCTTAGATTAAGTAAAGGAGTGAACATTTGCGAGTGCCAAGTATTGAACAAAGATGCAGAATGCATATGCAAGACGGAGCAACCAAGTTTTCAGAGGCTGGGGAAAGTAATATCACCCAATATAATTGAATCAAATAGCTCTAAATAAAAGGGCTAAATGGACAAAATCATGGTCTCCTCACATATGATACAAGACCAGAAGACAGGCCTACTCATAAAGTTCCAGACGAAGATAGCAATGTACCTTCACTCCATGTCACTATTCCGAGGAAGAGAACAGTAAGCAAGGTCAACTACAGAGAAGAAGCCTTGGCCTAGGGCCTAACTGATGAGAGATGGTAGGCTAATTAGCTAAGGAGGGTAGTTGTCTAACATTGTTCCCTTGTACCTGAGTTTTGTTGTTTAGGTTCTGCTAACACGCCGAATGTCCAGGTTTGGAGTAGAGTGCCAATCAATCATGAGGATCTGTGTAATGGTGTACTATACTTTGTTGCAGAAGCCTATTTGCTGCTGTTGATATGCTAATATCTGTATTATGTAGTTAGAGGTTGGTCAAGGTGTGCCTACCAGATAAGGGGAAGCCAATTATGATACTAACACTTATATGAACTACAGGAATATATGTTCCCTGAACCAATCCCTGCACCCGGTAGGTTTTTTACTGTTTGCCACGAAGGGTGACGTCATAGCTGACATACATTGAAGTATAAAACCTTTTGCATAATGGAAATGTGTTGAGAGTGTGTGAGCTACAATTTGTTCACCATGTCCTCCTTCACTGGTTTGCTTGCAGTGTGCATGTCATTCTGCTCTCCCCATATGCTCCGGATTACTGCCTCACTGGTCTGAATCCTCTAGGCCTTTTATAAGCCTCTGATTCTCTTCTTGGTCTTTTTCTAGTACCTGGATATTGCTCACCTTTCGGGGCATTCACATGTCTTTTAAGTGTCTGCCTTCCCTTGTACCGCTTCCTTTGACTTCTTGGCCCATTCTTCAGGAAATTAAATCCTTGTTCACCATCTTGGGGGGACAGACAGAATTCATGCCTCCTTCTATGGGTTCAATCGTGAACCTGTGACATCTTTCCCCTCAGATCTTCCTTCACTTTATGGCTGTTACAGCTGCTGAGAACTCCTTTCAGTATTGGGACACTCCAACATGAAACACACCATGCATATATCCCAAATCGAGGAACAATCAAACACTTTCGTTTCGTTCTACACAGTCTCCTTTTTCAGATTGCTTGTAATCATCCAAGAGGATCCAATCTAAAATATGTGAACACATGTCACTATGCGTTTGCCTCCTTTTTCTTGCGGTTTGCAGCAAAGAGAAAGTTGACAAAACTGTCCCTCCTGGCATATGAGGCGCATAAGTACAAGTGTGGTACATGAGTATTCATCTGAAATTATTTTTCCCATCTCAGAGGGAGCCAAAGTGCCATGCATGGCATCCAGGATGCTGGAACAGGATAGAATTAATAAGGACACCTCCATTTTGTGAGTTTATCATTTGGCAACCCTTCATTGTAGGTCTCTAATGCCTAGCACGTGTTCATATCACTATGTCTATATTTGACAGCAATACTGGCCTCAGGCACATGCTTAAGGTTTACAAATCTGACCCTAGTCTTCTGACTCCTCCATTTTTATAAGTGTGATGGGATATGAACTGGGAAGGTGCTCTGCAACTCACACCCTATGAAAGAGATGACTCAGGAATAAAGGGACTTGTAGGACAACTTTCTTAGGCCACAGAACCTGTTCTGTGGCCTGGAATAAGGTCAGGACCCTGACATCATCACAATGGATTGCACTGACTTTGATTTGCTTTAACATTCTTGTTTTTTCTTGTGAAATCTATAACCCAAGCTCAAAATGTTGTCTGCCAAGCACCAAGAGGCAATTAGGTTTCTAGAGTTTGTGTACACACTATGAAAATAAACATAACAATGAATAAATATTAACATAAAAGGCTCTTGGGATAACAATAAAGACTGGCATTCAAAGAGAAAATCTGTCCATGAAGATGAAGGTCGTAACATTGTGTCTAACAAACATCAAGATGGATCTCACCTCTCCAGTGCCTCTTTTTCCTAATTTACGTTTTGCATATCGCCTTAGCGCCTCCTTTACCTCTTATCTTGTGAGACGGTCTCAGGCCTAATAAGTACTTTAATAACAATGAAGCATGAAACTGCACATTTAGATTCCTCCACAGGGGTGGCTCTCTGTTCCTTTGTGTGCTGTGCATAAATTCTGTGGATTGGAGCTGGCACCACTAGTTGTTTACTCTGCAATAGCTCCAAGGACGTCATGTGGGGATCTCTAGGGGTCGCTGCTCCGACCCATGTAGTGTCCCTTGCAACCACTGCATTTAAAAAAATGGAAGCTCCTAGACTGCAGGTAGTGGTGCAGTGGGTTTTTGGGGGCCTCCACGGGCAGCAGACACAGCAACATCAGGGTGAAGTGAGGCGAAGCCGTGAAGGTCAGGCTGCCGTCCGCCTGTTTTACACACGACTGCATTTATATGCTGCACGTATGCGCAGTTTAGGTGAGAAGGCAAGCCCTGCCTGAGCCACGTGAGCCCAGCCGCCCGCACCCAGTGTATAGTGGACCCAGACCCATTGATGGACTCGCCAAAAATTGGCGCTCAATGCTTTATCTCATAGAGCATGAGCGTAGATGAAGACACATACATGTAATTATCATTTACAGTGCATCAGCTACCACCATGGTTGTGACCCGGCATATGTCTAAAGGTTCCGCTAGCTGTGGCAGTCAGATCATAGCCAGGCCAGTAAATATGCCTGTCTTTCTTCACTTTTATAAATTAGTAAGGGATTCCATGTTCAAAAATAAAAGACTGCAGATTGCCTTTGCTGTGGGGATTTCTAAGTCCCGTGGATGACTGTTCATTATTTCCAGCTCAGAGTCATTTGCAAGGGATTTACCATTTGGACATCACAACATATACCCAAAGGTATACACAAACTCTCATTGCATTCAATTGTTTTTCTGTACAAACAACAATCAAATTCAATTGATTGTCACAATTATTCTTTATTTGATATAATTCATAAGAGTATATAAAGACAATATACACACAATTACATATCATTTAAAAATACACAGCTAAATCTAAAATATAACACTGTAATCATACCAACCCACACACAACATACTGTGATCTACCATTCTGACTCATCCACAACAACCTCATTCATTCGCTTTCAAATCCTATTGTACTTGTGAAAAAACGCAATGAGAACAATTCTTCAAACAAAAAGCTCATACAAATTGACCTCGAGTGCAAAATACTATTTGTTATCCATAAATGCACAGATGATTTACAATCATGGCATGTATCACTCTATCCTTTTGATACTGTAAATTTCCACAAACGTTGTACAACTGTCTCTTCTTGTTGGATAGGTAGTACTGAAAAAGGAGAGGATTCAATCCACATTCTTTCCCCAAGTAGTTGTGTTTCGATATTCATCAGCACTGAGTAACACAGACCTCTGTGTGTCATACTCCATTTCTTTAAGCATCCCTTCCGTGGCGCAATGTCGCGTTCACGTCCACCTACTCCCAGCGAGCAATTCTTCAACCACAAACACCCGATTTACTATTTGCCATCTGATGTAATTCCCATCATGTGTCAGGTACTGATATAGGAAAGCTACTGGAATCAGCTAACACTATTACCAGTGATTGCTATGAAATACCCAGCAACTCATATTTTATGTTAATAGGCTGCTGTTCTCTGTCAATCATCACCGTAGTGGTCTCACATTGTCGGTGACTGTCAGGGACGCTCTGCATTGGGACCCAGCCCTGGGTAACCATACTGAGGTGTGTGGAGGAAAGGAAGTGGCCAAAGGTGAGATGGTGGGAAAAGCTTGAGTAGGATAGAAATATACAGAACATATCATGGAAAAGTATGTAAATGTTCCGGTGTCCAGTTTCTCTTTTGCATATAAAGTTCTACTGCATCTCTAATTTATGTAAAGGGCACGGTATATTATTAAAAGCTATCTAGGGTCATATTAACATAGTCACAGGCAGCACCATGAGTAGCCGAGATATTTATATCTCTTTATCAATGAGAAATACATCTCCCGGGGCGCCGCAACACTCTGGACCAGAGCAGCATGCATGTGCAAAAGGGTGCAGGGTGCAACCGTGGCATGGTGCAGTTTGTACCTGCACCACAGCGTGGGAAACCACCCTGAAGGTCCCTGGGACTTTCTTTGCCCGTTGCAACTGCACACTCAGTTTGAGCTGTGCATTCACCACACATTCGGTGAGGCGCATATACAGAGGGCCTGAACGCCTACACGTATGCTTTGATATTTGATACAATGCATGCGCACACGCAAAATTTGAAAGATGCGAGATATCCTAATGAACATCATGGAACATTCCTGCTCCAACACATGGCCGCTGCTTTTGTGTAATAAAGCTAAGTGGCCCCTGAAGGACAATCATCACTATCAGCCATTTTTCCAGTGGGGACATTTTACACAATGAGGCTTCTGCATGGTATTTCAGAACATATTAACAACAAGTCCAGGATGCGTCTAAGAACTTTATGAGCTTGCCTGTTTATTGTAATGCTGGCAAGACACGCTGGGGTTCAGGAAAACATGGCCGTCTTCAGAATGGTAGATATCAAGGGCAAGAAACCATGTTTCAGCTCTCCAAACCGCTTCCTCAAATGAAATACCACAGGAGTGTGGGTGCTTTCTGAATGCTTCCAAGTGAACTCTGTATGTTAGAAATTAAAAAATGCAGTGAAGAACATATTTGCCAGACCACACATATGTTTAGGGTTTCTTTACTGCAGGCCTCTTTTGTTTATGAAGTTACTGCCTCTTCCACAACAGTGCAATAGTTTCCACAACACTCTGCATTTCCAGCATGGTCTCCAAAACCCTTATGGGTCCGCCAAGATCCAGTTTCTTTGATGCTCTGTGCATTCAGATACCTTTCACAAGTGTAGGATGGAAGGATAACTGTGTCTATGGAACGCTAAAAAACAAATGAAAAAGGACTGTAAACTTGCACTGGCAATGGCAACTTTTTTTGCCTTTTGTGTAAGCATGAGATAGGCATTTATTTTATTTTATATTTATTATTGGCATTTCATGGTTAAACCAATTAAACCTTTACACCACATCTTTTATCCATAAAAAGAGAAAAATAAAAACGTTATCCCCTCACATCAATATGACTTTACAAGTACCAATTTTACAAAAGCCAACGTGATAGAAACCCGCTCTCCTGATAGTAACATTTTCCACCATTCCTTTTTTGTACGATTTCCATATTTCTGGATTGATTCTGACATCAACCGTACCCTTAGAGATCAATTACAGCCAGACATATCATAACCATGTGATAGAGGTTTTCCACTGAGTTAGATTCTTTGCACAGACGACATCCCAAAGGACCATCTCCCTCCGCCCTTGGTCTGAGAATCTCCCTTGTCCGGAACAAGTTCAGTCGTATTCTCAGAAATTGCAATCAGAGATACCAATTCGGGGAAAAGCTGTAGATACTTCGCAAGGCAGTTCAACTTCTTCTCCTCTCCCCAGGATTTACCATACAGTTTGTAAATCCACCTCTCATCGTGTGTCTGGATCCAATCCCTTCTGTATAATTTCAATGTTACTCTATCCGGGTTGCACAGCAGGTTAGTAACAGTTTCACCAATTTCTTCAAGGTCTAGAATACATGCCCCTTCCTGTTCATGTAGAGATTGTTCAGAGTTAGATGTTAGGGCATTTCAGAGGGTCTTAAAGCCATCGCTCCGGGTTTCTTCCCTGCATTTCCTCAGCAATTGTCGACTGTTCCTCCTCACTATTGTATTTAGAGACGTCAACTCAAACTCCATCCTTACAGCCAGTATCGGGACACTCTTAGGCAGGCCCAACAAATGTTTCCGAAATAAGCCTTCTATGGACGGCCAGATTTTAGCCTTGCAATTCAAAGAAGTCTCTGCTCCATATGTCAATATTGGGATCACTTTCATCCTGTTAAAGCTGACGAGCGGGATCAATGAGAAACCACAAACCCTTTTCATAATGATACGACCCTGAGCTGCTAAGGTCTTTGCTTTGCTTTTCAACAATTTGATTCTGGGGCGTCACTATAACTTGTGTTTAAACAAACACCCAAGTAGGTTATTGATTTTACCTCTTGTAGCTTTTCCCCCTCTTACATACCAAGACTGCAGAGTGTTTCCGATCCTTGCAAGTGAATTGCCAAATTTCAATATTCTTGTTTTTGACGGGTTGATATGCAGCCCATTTGATGAAATGTATACCTGCAATGCGTCAAGTTGCCTTTGATGGACTACTGCCATTTTGTCGGCCAAAACAATGTCATCAGCAAACAAGAGGCGCCCCACCGGTTCCAATCCCAATTTCGGCAGAAAACATCTCGTCTCCTCAAAGGCATGGTCAATGTCCGAAATGAACAATTTAAACAATTCCGGCGCAAGTGGGCAACTTTGTTTCAAGCCCTTAGTTGTTCGTATGGGCCTTGACAGCATGCCCATAGAGGTAATTCTTACTTGCAACGTCGTCTCAGTGTAGAAATCTTTGATGGGGTCCATGATGCTCCTAGGGCAATACCATCGTTCCATTTCTGTCCATAAGGCGGGTCTCTCAATGGTATCAAACGCTTCTGATAAATCACTATACCCTTTGCAAATCCAGATTGCCATATGTCTCTATGAGCAGATGTTATTGCCCATTGTGCTAGATTTTTTAGCAGGAGGGAGGCAAATAATTTGGCTAACACATCCAGAAACGCTATATAACAATAATTGGCAGTTTCCGACCGCAAGCCTTTTTTAAATACAGACACAATGATTGATTTTTTCCATGACCATGGTATTTTCCTGGCCTCTACAATGTGGTGAAATAGGACCGACAGGAAGTCCGCCCATTGGCTAGGATTATCCCTTAGCATCCTGTTTGTGAGTCTGTCCGGCCCCAGAGCATGCAAGCTGCTTAGTTTCTTGATGCTTTCTCTAATCGAGTCAGGAGCCAAGTCAAGTTCAAACCACTTTTGATCTTGTTCGGACACTACTCCGGAATCCACAGCCCTTGTTATCTGAACACGTCTTAAAGTACTCTATCCATGTCATTGCTGGTATGGAATTCATCAGGTATGCTTCCTGAGAACCTTCCTGTCAATTTAGTATCAATCATATTTGTCCAGCATATCTTCCGCATCATTTCTAAGAAATGTTTTCTTATGCATTTATAGCCAGTTCCTGTGCTGCTGCCTGAGCTTCCGAATTTGGTCAATACTGTCAATTAACCGATCCCTTTTCAGCTGCCCAATTTTCTTGTATAAGATCTTTTTTCTGGCAGCGACGGCCTGATCGTACACGTGGCAGTGATCAAAAACTTGTCTTGTGACTGTTCTTATTTTTACTTTGAATGCGGTAAATCAACCTGTATAGTCCACTCTCACCGTTCTCCCTTTGGACTTCAGGTTAGTGATCCATATGTCCAGAGTTGTTGTAAGATGACTAATCTTGCTGGACCGGATCAGCAGTCAATTTCTGCCAGGTGTTATTTCTAGCATTCTATATATATATCTCTACCAAGTTCCTGGCAAGTGAAGTGCCATTTCAAGCTTAGCAAATTATGGTTGCTTTTCTCTTTTTGAATTACTGTCAGAGATCTCACATGTTTTAGCATGTTTACAGACGTACAGGTATAGTCCAAAATCTGACCCCATTTGGAAACATTTCTTGTCGCTTTCCCTGGTTTGTCTCCATCTGCACTACCATTCAGAATTGATAAGTTCCTTGAGGACATCATTTGCTGCCATGTCCTCCCATGCTCTTTGGCTTTCGTTGCTTGGATCCGATCAATATCTGATAGAACACCTTTGGCGTCAAAACAAATACAATTTAGGTCCCCGCAGAGGACTAACCATGCGTCCTTGTGTTTTAGACGCAGGGCACCAATCAGTTCAGCTACTTGATCCGGGAAAAGTGGGCATTCAGCGCGTGCCGGATTCCAATATAGGTTCATAAGTATTGCTGTCTGTTTGTAAGGTAGTTCTCCCATCATCATCTTGCCAACCAGTATTTGGATATAAGAGTTTGGAGAAGAGGATTCCACTAATTCAAAGCCCAAATGGTCTTTAATAGCGATCAGCGATCAGTAGGCCTGATGACGCTCTACCACTGAGACGTTTAATCGCTGGATTTAGATACACCTCGTATCCATCAATTATTGGGTCTTCTCTTAACCATGTCTCTTGGAGACATATGATGTCATGGTTGTTGAGCGATTCATCACCCTCAGAAAATAAGTGGACAAATCCCCTCATGTTCCAGCTGGCTAGGCTCACTGGGAAGTTCCCCTCCTCCTGGCACAGTTACGGCATGCTTATTTTATCGGCTAGGAGGCCCACAAGCCACTTCCGGCTATCATCAGACCCTTTATGGTCTCTTATATTAGGTCCTTTTCCATCCCTCGAGAATGGCAGACTGTTTTGATTGTCTCTTTTATGATCGGATCTTGTAGCCTCTGGGCGCATTGATCTATTGTGGACTAGATCTCTTTCCCTTCACTCTGGTGGTACATATCTCTTGCTGTTTCTATCATCTGACCTACTACTTGATCTTACCGATTTCTGTCTTGGGTTTCCAGACAGTGGGCCTCATTACATGTAGTGCGGTAAGGGTTTACTGGTACCGGTAAGGGCACCGGTACCGGTAAACCCTTACCGCCTTATTACGAGGTCCCTTTGCGGGTTGGTACTTTAAGGCCTGCTTTTTAGCAGGCGTTAAAAACCAACCCGCAAAGTGACCAGGGTGCTAATTACGGTACCGCAATTTGCGGTACCGTAATTACCCGGGTTCTCATCACCCTATCAGGGTGCTATGATGAGGACTCCACCAGAATCAACAATCTATACTTGGAGATCCAAGCCTGGATGGCAGAGCACGGGCTATGCCTCAACGATGAGAAAACTGAGCTTGTTCTTGTCGGCTCCCAACCACGGCTAAACAAACTAGACCCCCGTTACCCGTCCATCAACATAGATGCTAACCAAATCACAGTTGGCAAAGAAATTAAAACCCTTGGGGTTTATCTAGACTCCACTCTCTCGCTCAAAAGACAGGTAAATGCCACAGCCTCATCCACATCTTACACAAATAAGCTTATCAACGCCTGCAAACCCTTCCTTTCTGCCTCCAGCTGCATTACGCTAGCCAGAGCACTAGTGCTCTCAAAAATTGACTACTGCAATACACTCTTTCTCGGCACGTCAGAACGCAACCACGAACAAACTACAGGTGCTTCAAAATAATGCCCTCAGAGCCGCCATCAGTATCCCACGACACTCCCACATCTCCAGCTTCAGGCAAGATGCTCACTAGCTTCCAGTACGAGACAGAATCACCCTCAGATCCCTCGTCATTGTCCATAAATGCCGCTCAAATGATGCACCCCAATACCTGGCAGACAAGTTCCACAACTAGACCTCAACTAGACCAACCAGAACGCCATTCTCACACTGCCTCTCCCACTTCCCAAATTTGCCCTAAAAAAAGCCGGCGGCGCCAGATTCCCGGTCCTAGCTGCCAAACTATGGAATGCTATGCCGCTAATCCTCAGAACAGAACCCTCCTTTTGGACTTTTAGAGCCAAAACTAAAACTTGGCTTTCCAACAGAAACTCTGCCTAATGTACTTCCTCTCCGCATGTCCCTGTCGACCAGCCCGTAACCTGGTCTTCCATAACCTGGTCTTCCACACTTATTGTTGTTATTTCACAGTCTTGTATTAGTGTATATTGTATATTCCTGACATGTTGTAACTGCAGCTAAGTCTTGCCATGTTGTAACTGCATCTAAGTCTCCAGCGCCCAGTTACCCCAGGGTTCGGCGCAGTATAAATAAAGAAACTAAACTAAACTAAACTAATTAGCGCCTTCCCCATTCCCATAGAGCCCTATGGGGGAAAAATGGGAATGGGGAAGGGCAATGGGGGAAGGGGGAATTACCGCCCCGCCAACCTTGGAATAGAGCGGTAATTCCCCTTTCCTCCAAGGCAGTGCCGGTATTTTACCGGCATGGACCAAGGTGCTAATAGCACCTTGGTCCACCGCTTACCGTGTAATGAGTCCCTGTGGCTTTGATGATTCTCTTCTATTAGTCCTCCCTTGGTCTCTCCATTGGTATTCCTTATCTCCGGAGGCCCTTTTGTTATGGGTTACTAAACGCGGGTGACTTTGTGGGGGATCAACTTCCAGTAAGTCGAATCCCAATGGCCTCAGTCACGTTGCTTCCTCTATTAAGAGCCTGCTGATCAAAGGTGTTGAAGGATAGAGAGCTGCCCTATCCGTATGTAGTTTAATTGAAGAACTCAACCGTGGTCAAGTCGTATGCGGTAAGGAGTCGCAGGCTTGGAACATGATGGAACAGTCTGACCACATTTGTTCTGTTCATTATTAGTCTGTTCTCTGCCGACTCTATCCTTTCCAGTGGTAACCCATCTTGATCAAAATGGTTCTGCCTCTGAGGCCGCACTTCCTGGGACCTTTTGGCATTCTCATATAGATTCTTAGTGGATTTAGTTTCAGTTCGTCAATCCCTTCTGGAAGACAATTTGAGAGGGGAGATGAAGATGATATTATGGTTTGGTCTAGTAGACTCTTCCTCTAGGATCGACCCCTCTTCCTGTATCTTTGCCATACTATTAGTCTTGATCGAGGCTTGCTGGTTGGCAGTGCCCTCCTGTTGGATTTGTTTTCCTTCTACATCTGTACATTCTACTTGTACCTCTTGTGTAGTTGCCCCTTTACTATTTACTCCATGTTTCTTTATTTGGGGATCAGATGTCTCCGCCTTTCTCTTCTCGCCCTTGTCTCGGTCAAGACTCAAATCAGTCATAGTCCATCCATGGCATGCTTGTTTCTTATTAGTCTCTATATCTGGACTATTAATTAAGTCATCGGTCTTCCAGCTGACGCATGAATTTGACTTTGTTCCATCAATCTGGTGTTTGTTACCCAGGGCTAAAGTTTTTGACTTGTTATTTGGAGCCGCCCTAGTCGGCCCTACTAAACCCCCATCCCAGATTGATTTCCCATCACTCTCTTCTCCATCTTCTTCGGCACTTCTCTCGCTGCTCTCCGCGGAGTTCTCTTCCTCCGATATTGAGTATGTAGACAGGTCCAGAAGATTCACTCAGATCTCACTGTCGTCGTCCTTTTCTTCGCTCAGGGCACTATGTATTGTAGGAGGGTGAGAACTTTCAGTTTTAGCTGTTGCTCTATTCTTCTCCACTGTAGGGTTTTTAGTCCTTTCTTGTTTCTTGGTTTGCTGGATCGGAATTGTGAGTCTCTTGACAGAGATTGTGCTAGCATTTGACGTTGTTTTTGCTGAGGATTTCATGTTTTTTGTTTTTTTGCGGTGGTTGCCTTCTGTGGTTTGGATTTTCCCTTTGGTATTGTTTGCATTAGCACATTGTCAGGGCTCATGTTTGTTGATGTTTGAGTTTGCTTTATCATTGAGTCTTTTTTAGGAAAAATTGGGCACATTTTCGCCTGAGGGGACATAAGTTGACCTGCCACGCAAGCTGGCCTATCTTTTAAAGCCATTTCCTCCTCCAGGTTCACGATATTAGGCGCCCTACTGGAGCGGTGTAATTGGCCTTGCTTAGTCTCCTCTCCAGGCGTGTTGCTTGATATCCCTATCCTTTATATTGGATTCAATTTCCCTGTAAAGTCGCAGTCCCTGGATACCTTTAAGACCTCCAGTTTGTGCCTCCTCGGTTAATACCGTCATCATATTTGATTGGTCAGGGACATCTGAAGGTTGCTTGCTCAAATCCGATCTTTTTGCCATAGTCGGTTTCAATGGGTGGAACACATTATCCACAAATTGGGACCCCATTGGGTCGAATGTTCTTGACGCTCTCTTTGTCTCTTTCTCTTTAATAATTGGGTCTAAGATGGAATGTAGAAGTTCCTCCACTTGCGCCATTCTATTGCCCATGTTCTTCTGAAACCCTGTCACAAAACCTTGCACAAATATTGTTTTGGAGTGTAGCATGGCTAAAACAGTGGTTTGGTCTCTCAATTGGTCTGCCCTTCATAAATGGGTTCATTATAGAAGATAGGGTTGTGACTGTCGTGAAATCCAGTTCTCAAGTGCAATTTCTTTCGCCTTCTTCTGGCAACCCTAGTGCATTTGGTTTTGTTTGGGTATAGTTGGATAAGGATTTTTTTCCTTCCGTTTGTCCAAGTAATTTGTTGACTCCATCCATTTGGGTTGAGGCTTGATGGTAGGTTACTCGTTCCTTTTCCCGCAAAGAATCAAGCGGCTCCAGTCTCAGTCTTTTAAACAAGCCTCTGTGGTTGCCTCTAGTTTGGCGAACCTCGGATTCCTTCATCGACATGTGCTTGTTTGAGCCCTGCAGGCCAGAGCATCTTTGATTTTGCCCAAAGTGCTCTTTCTGTTGAATCGAAACTGGAGACAGAGGTAAAATTCCCTGTTCTGCTTTTTAAGCTGTTTTGCAGCAGCAAATAGTCAGGGATTTCCCCCAACATTTTTGTCTTGTTTACTGGTTTACCTTGAGTCGCCACTGAGTTATTTTTGTATGTAAAGGAACTGGATGGACAATTGAAGTTGTTAGTCAGTCCCCATGGCTTCCAGCTACTTTTCTCCATGTAACTTGGGGGTCCTCGCTGCTTCCGGGGAGCAATATTGTAATGGAAAGTGGTGGTCTCACCACATCGGGCCCCAGCTAAGGGGGTTGTCACCCCCTCCGCTTGAGATAACAGTGCGGGTGAACAAGTTCATCCCACCTCCCTAGGAGCCACAATCTGGCAGTCTCCTACGTTGGTGGTCAATAGTCCACTCAATGGCTCTTCCGTGGTCTTTGACTGTGCCACAGGCCTTGTAGGCATTGTAGACTCTAGTTCTTGCTCGGGCTGGTGGTTAATTTCTTCGGACGAGGCCTCTCGTCCTGAAAAAGCCCCCCTCTCCTCTTGCTCATCTACTGAGTCCGTTTCTGGACAGGGGAAAACACGGCTGGCTACTACAACGTGCAGTGGGAATGTTTCAGATGTCGATGTCACTCCCCCCCAACCCCATGATTGATCCTTATGCAATGCTCTGCATGTAGCCGCAGTGCTTGTCCCTATTTTCACCTCCACACAAAAGGGGGGAGCACGGGCTAAGATGTTATTAGCTGGTGCAGGGCTAATGGCATGTCTTGCCTGGTGTCTTGCCTGATGTCTCTCACCTCAATGGTGGCGATGCTGTCAGGTAGGCTGATCCCTTCCGTCTCTTCCATCTCCATGACTTGATCCTTTGGTGGTGTAAGCGTGGGGGTGATACCATCCACCAGCCAGAAGCCTTGGCTGCCTCTATTCTCCCCCCTCACTTCACCACGTATTGGCTCGGCCTCCAGCTGTGGTGCCGCACATAATGATCCCACCCGGTTCTGTCCCAGCAAAACAGAGGTGGTGCTCACCCACTCAGCCTCGGCCTCAACCGCCTTCTCTACCAAGGGCTCCACTCCCATAGAGAGAGACTATGTCCTTTTTTCTTGAATGATCAAGACTTGGGGCAGGCAAGGCAAGCTGTTATTACAGCACAATACCTTATCGTGGAATCCAAGAGAGGGGAGAGATCTCCAAACAGATCTCCCAACAGTCTCCCTTTTGGAGACAGTGCTCCTGTAATACATTGCAAGCTATTTTGTTAATTTGCATACTCAGTGTTTGCTCTGAAATGCAGCTAAACTTCCAGAGATGGCTACTAGGTGGTGCTGCGATGTGTGTCTTTTACTTGTGTATTTTATTTGAAATCCTGGGATTTTTCAGGCTTCTTTTACTGAAAATGTTACCGTTTACAGAGGGGAACCAGGTTCTGACACCCAGGGATTGCATTTCAATTAATCAAGCCTTCCATGCTACTAATTTTGGGTTACAAATCCACAGCAAAAAACCTCAACATGAAAAACGTATCATGTGTTAAACAACAAATTCATTAAAAAAATATATATAAACTACCATACAAGCCACAAGCGTTATTAATCAAATATCAGTCAGTGGGTACAATGTCTTAACCAAGAATGCCTTCAGACACTGTGTTTACAAACATTATGCTTGTTCTTCACTGAAGTCTTTTTTAAAACAAGCATTGTAAAAGCCAACAGTTTTGGATTGTGAGTAGGTACCCGAGAGCAATTCGCCAGCCACTGCTCTTATATGCCTAGATAGGCAAGCCATTTTGCATCTGCTGCCATTAATGGCCAGTTAGTACCATTGCGGCAATGCCTACCACCAGCTGTCGGAAGCGGCTGATTCTCTGTGTTGTTTCGAGTCTCAGTGCGGCTTGACGGCGTGCGTTAGAAGTGGAAGGTTCTTTCATCAAATCCAAGTCAAATCCGAGTGAACTGTAGTGCGGCGACAGTTGGCGGAAAAGCAGAAAAGCCAAGGGGAAGCAGGCAGACTCGCGCTGGCCGTGGGAGAAGGTAGGATTCGAGTTTTAAACCCACTAAAGTGATCTAAAACTTCAAAAAGAAACGAAGCGCCCAATGCGGTCAAAAGAATAGCCAGAATTGGATGAGTGACTGTTTGACTCAGCTGCTAAGGAATACAATTCTTGCAGGGGTTTCAATTTTGCAATACGATGTCTTCAGCAACAGTTGGGAGTCTGAAATAATATTCAAAGTGCAAAAAGACCTGGGTGATACTCACGGATATCATTTCACCAAAGTGCCAAAGTAGTTGAAGTGACATCACACGACCATTGACCTCTGATGACATCACAGGAAGTTACGGCACTCAATGTTGTTTCACTGCAGGAGCAGCGCACCCTGACCATCTACATCACTTTCCCGACTCGAGGTAAGCCCAAATGGGGGTCTTGCACTCTATGCACTGCACCCAGAGCATGCCACTCTATCTGGGCTAACCCCCCTCTACATATTCCTGGAATCGACGAGGAATTAGCAAAACACATCCTGCACATTAAATTGTGCATTTTTTGCCTTTCCCACCAACGGCCCCAGGAAGAAAATAGCTGTGAATCACTTCCAAAGATGGCCTGCACTTTTCAGCGAGCGCAGTGCAGCACACCAGCCTCACTGGCCCAATCAGCTGCCCTCACTGATATCAACCAATAGGGTGGACAGGCAGGCATTAGCCGGCACCCCACTGAAGGCAACACACTAAAGGCGCCTGTCCTGGGCCTGTGCAGGGACGTCCGTATGCCAACGCCACAAAACTCTGCCAATCCTACCCTGGCCCACTCCTCACAACACCACAAACCTGCGTGTAGTCATCGAGGTCCAACCAGAATTTCTGAACCGTTCGCCAACACCCATGGTGTGGTAAGACTCTCTGAGCTTATGATATTTTCCCCTCGCACTTTAACGAAATGTTGCATTAGTATTATCCATTGTCCCAATATTCTCGTACAATGCTATTCTCGTGTTGAGGTACCGGACCGACACAACATCAAGCACTACCTGAATCTCACAATTCATCTGCAGTACTGTTTATCTTAGTGCATTACCTAATAATTTCAGATCCGCCTGTCTCGCATCGCTGCTCCTTGGAATGACTAGCCTTGAACCATATTGTACTATATTGTGATTACCTGTACCATTGTCCCAAATACCCATGGATAATTATTTAGCAAATTACACCTATTGGGTACAGAAACTTACTTAACTCTGTTTTGCTTATGTACTCAGCATTCAAATTGCCTAGCTTGTTGCCTACATATTCTGCCTAACCTAGATTGTTTCACCGCTGCAACTGTATTTTAGGTTTGACGCAGGCTATACCCTGGTTAAAAGTATCTGATGGACCTTGCCTGTTAAATGACAACTGCATATCTTCTATTTCTCCAATCTTTTACCTCTAATGTCTACCTGTACTGCTAGTGCCGAATTATAGCGCTTGCCACACCACCCCTAGTTTACCTTTCCACCACTGCTCTCCAACTCTGACATCCTTTCCCACCTGGTATGTACACCTACACTTGCTAATATAGATACTACGACAGTCAAACAGTGCACAATATGTCCACTTCAATTCCACTACTGCTACTCCGGTCTCACCGGAGCTGCCTACCAACACACTCCACCGCCAAACCATTCAAGTGGGCACTACCTTTGCTTAAATATGATTACTACTAAAGTCCATGCTCTTGCAATCAGAGCTTCTCCCTTTCTACCATCACTAAACCTCGACATACTTAATACCTCAATCACTCCTACCACATTCCTACCTAAGTTATGTCTTGACACCATATGCCCTATCAAGACCAAGTCAGGCCTACCCACCAATAAGTGCACCTCGGCCATACCTACTAATCGAACATGCCACATCAATGACAGAAACTATAGACTCCGCTCCAGACTACCTACTTACACTGAGCACTCACTCCAAAACCCCTACAATAAACCTACTCCAACTACTAATAAAAAATCCACGATTGGGAACTCAACTGCAAATAAAATCCCCAATAACCAACACAAAAATCTAAAAAAGTCTAAACCTATCCAGCGATTCCAAACCAATGCTCAAAGGACCCCTCATAAATACCAGGTATATGGCAGCTCATGCCACTGACATAGATGACATCATACTTACCGAAAATTCGGACTTTTTAGCTGTAACAGAATCTTGGCTGCATGCAGCTGCTAGCCCGTCACTTCTACTCGCGGTACCAGACAATTACTCCATCATTAGAGTGGACAGACCCGACTCCAGGGGAGGGGGTATTGCCATTATATCTAAAACCAACCTTGACATGAGACAAGCCACCTCACTGTCACTCTCCTCCTGCGAACTGCTATCAGCCAAACTACCGATATCGCATACAAGTACGATCACAATTAATTTCATTTATAGACCGCCAGGGCCCATAGGCTCATTTGAGGAAGACATGATGACTCTACTATCCAACAATGTTAAAACTTCCTAACACATTTTAGTACTAGGTGATTTCAACCAAGGCTTTAATGACCCTAATGACCCCCAAGCATTATAATTAGCGAACACTCTCACAGAACATTGATTTACACAAAAAATAACCCAGCGTACCCATGAAAAAGGGAGGACCCTCAATTGGGTAGCATATCTAAACTATAACATTACAGTTACAGATAACATACCACAACCATGGTCTGATCACCACCTTCTCTCTTTTCAGCTTGCCATTAATAATCCACCTAACAAATCTAGCCCTACAGCACCACCAGTGCTTAACTAGAAACAAACAAAACATTGCTGCAGGTGTGATTATGCCACTTGTGATCCCTACCCTAAACTCTCTTCAGGACACTACCGACCCTAATTTACTAGTGGACGCCTACAACTACACAATGACCAAAGCTTTAGACACAGTTGCCCCCTCAAAATGTGCAAAGGCAAACTAAGAGCCCGCTTGATCTCCTGGTTCACCTCTGAGTTAAAAACCTTAAGAGCCAAAAAAGAAAACTCAAAACCCTATGGAAACACACCCTATCCATAGAGAACAAAACCAACCTGTCCATCGCCTCTGCCAAATACAAAGACAAGATCATCCGTACCAAACACGATACCTATAATAACAGAATTAGCTCCAGAACTAAAGAGCTATTCATCATCTTGAGAGAAATGGAAACGCCTAACCTCCTTCTGACTCATGCCTAAAAGACAAACTCCGGTGCACAAACATCCAGAATGCCCTCACCAACAAAATCGCCACCCTGCAAACTAAAATAGCAGACAAAAGGCGCAACCTAACCAACCTAGCCTCGACTCACCCTCCTCAAGAGCCATCTCTTATTCAACTCTCCCAAGGCTTTAAATTCTCAAATGTTTCAGTACCAGAGTTACAACAAATCATTGCCTCCCTGAAAACGACTAGGTGCCAAGGAGATAGCTGTCCAGCACAGATCATCAAAGACGCTGCTAGAGACTTGGCCCCTTTCATAACTAAATTAATCAATGTATTGTACCTAGTAACTTGCATAAATATTGGGTACTTCCACTACTTAAAAAACAATCTTTAGACCCCACTATTCCCACAAATTACATGCCAATTACCATTACCACGGTCCCATTTCCGCTGAAGATCCTGGATAGGGTGGCATACCTGCAAATCCAAAATGACCTAGAATCCAATCAACTCTTGGGGACTCGACAATCTGACTTTAGACCTCAGCATGGGACGAAAATGGCCCTGATTGACTTAAAAAGCCAGATTAATGAATTTAAAGACAATGGAAAACTTGTAATCCTGCTCCTTCTGGATTTATCGGCTGCCTTCGACCTGGTTGACCACAGAGTACTCTGTAATCACCTCGCCACAGCAGCCCATTTTTTACAGTCGGCAATTACTTGGATCGAATCATTCATAAACAACAGGAATATGCCAGTCTTCTCACCGTCTGCAGCATCCGACCCCATACCTATCACTTGTGGTGTGCCTCAGGGCTCCTGTGTGTCCCCCACCCTGTATGATAATTTCACAAAGCTGCTGTTCGATGATCTGGTCCGTCTGGGTGTCACCTACACAAACTATGCAGATGACACCCAGATCCTCCTCCCTCTAACTGGTGCCTACGATTCTGATGCTTCACTTGTAAAGAAAATGTATCTAATCAGGCATGGATGGCCACACATGGCCTCTGAAGGAAATCCTGCTGGTAGGTTCCTCAGCCAACCTCAAAAAGATTAGCCCAAACTATGCCTTCTTCAATATAGATGGGAATAAAATCCGTGTGGCCAAAGAAGTAAAAACACTGGGTTTTTACCTGGACGCTACATCTAATCTACACAAACAAGTCAACATGACTGCCTCAGCCACTGCCTATACGGGCAAAATAATAAGGGCCTATAGACCACTGCTGTCAACAGAAAGCTGCTTCATTCTAGCTAGAGCACTCATATTGTCCATGTTGGACTATTGCAACAGACTTTATCTAGGTGCTAGTAAGTATGTGCTCAATAAATTGCAATTAATGCAGAATAATGCACTAAGATCTGCATTAAACATACCAAGAAGAGAGCACATCACTGCTATAAGAAGACACCATAAATGGCCCTCCATAAAGGAGAAGATTAAGATGAAAACTCAGTGTCTTACTTTCAAATCCCTGAACCACACACTCTACCCTAGCTATCAAAAATATTCACTATTAGATCCTCTACTCAGGTCACTAGATCAGCCAATCCATCATGCCTGGTGGTCCTGAGATATAAACTAAAAAAGTAATGAGGGAGTAGCTTCCCTGACAGTGCAGCCCAAATGTGGAATACTCTCCCACCCTCCATCAAGACAACCCAGTTGCCCAATAACTTTAGAAGCAACGCCATGTCCTGGCTAATCAGAAAGAACAAACGGAGATTAGGAGTTTACCTCACATCTCCTCAATAAGTGTAACTGTTTGCCTACCACATGCCCATATTTGTAACCAAATGTACTCTTGCCCAATGGTTGCTACAATTGTAAATGTATGTTTACCATGTTGTCTATGTCTGTAACAATTTTTCATGTGTTCTAATGCACCCAGATACCTCAGGGTCAGGTCCGCTATAGAAATAAAATAAACAACAAACAAACAAAACAAACTAATCATTTTATTTTCTCCATTACAGATTTTTTTCCCAATGATTATATGAAGCGAAAACAACAGCGGTGTGTCATACACTAATGTTTTGGCAAACCTTGTATTTAACATGTACTGTTTATGAAGGTCTAAAAAAGAAAAAGTATATTAACAACTGTATACCACTACAGCTTTTGAACTATCATGCTTAACCAATTGTACTTTTTTTCGACAGAAAAGAAAACCAAACCACAGAAAGCAGCTGCATGATGCTACAACACTAAGTAGCCACAGCAATATTAATGAACTACATATTCTGTGAGCACTATCCTTAATCCTACTACAATCATAAGTCTTGTATACAATTCAATTACATAATTCCTCCATATTACATACACTTTGTACTCACACTACATTACCTACAATTATTGTACACATATTCCTACTATGGTGATTCTAGCCATACTCCTATTACATTACCTATAATTACAATACTCATATTACTACTGGGGTGATTTTACCCAGTGCAAATATTCTGGGGGCATGGCCTGTGCCCATGCCCACCAGAATCTAGTCACTGACCACAACACAATTAACTGTATAACAAGTATGTATCATACACGGTCAACCAATAAAACCCCCCCACCCTTGCAATTGTAGTGATGTCCGCAGACACCGAAATTGACCGCGGGCCCAGCAGCATATACAAACCATTTTTTCACCTATAAAAACAGCTCTACACTACCATCATTCCACTCCACTACCATTTCAACACCCTCTTCGAGCAACCAAATAACCCCAAATGTCTTATCAAAGCTGCCCGTTCATGGCGCTGCCCGCAAACTACTGCAGTGTCTGCGAACAAGCACTGCACCTGCCCGGCCTTTGTCAACCTACAAAAACAGCCCCATATCATCTTTTTTCCACTCTCCTACCCTTCCCAGCCCTTCTCTCTACCACCAAATGACTGAAACCTTCCTCCCACCGAGCTGTCCGTGGTCTGCTTTAACTGTCCACACATCCAACATGGTGGGCATTTTCCAGAAATCTGACACACCTTACGCTCCCCACCATCCAATCAGTGAGCGCAACCAATGTCTGCAAACCTTACATCATCCCCTGGGCCAACTGGAGGCCTGTCCGCAGACCGAACAGGGAAGTGAAAAAATACAACTTGCCGGATTTACACCAAATTTACAAAAGCACGCTTTTGGGCCTAAACTGCCACTCCTGCAGCAAATTTTGTTAAAATCTGTCCAGCGGTTTGGGCTGTAGATATGAGCAAACATTTCCATTGCATCTATGGGAAACCCCACACATTTTAGGACCCCCTCCTGTAACTTTCCCCCCTTGACGAAACCTCACCAAACTTTGGATGATCAATTTTACAGGGCCAAATACTTTTATTGCAAACGTTTCATGAAGATTGATACAGGGAGAGCAAAGTTGTAAGCCGCCCAAAAAGTGCTCTTTCTAGGGGTTGAGCAACTTAGCCGTAACTACAAGGCCGCTAACAATTATTTATTTATGTTTTAACTGCTATCAGGTATGTAGACACACAAACACACAGATTTCCACATTGGTTAACTGGTCCTCCAGCAGTATAGCTATTGTCGCCAGTACCACCTGACCTAGGATGCTAACCATATGCTCTGCATTACATGTAATGTGTTTCCTAGATTTAGACATGCCTACATGAAAACCACTACCAATTATCTATCTGCAGACCTGCTCCACAGGCAACATAACACATTCTAAGATTACTGGCTCGTGGTCTGGTTGAAGTCTATGGACAACTTCCATTCCAGAGATAGCATACCATAACTCTATGAATACTAGGCATTATTGATGTATTGTTGTTATGGAATGTGCACTATACGTTAGGTTGGCTAGTATATTCCAAGAGTCACTGATATTTATTGACCAAGCTCATACTTGAGGAATAGGAAAGTAGATCCATGCCTGCATTGTCTTCTACTAGGGGCAGGCTTAGGGCTGAGGAAAACCACAGGTAAACTCTTCCTCCCACTCCTCTTTGCTACTTGGCACAATATTTTCATTTTGGTAATCACCAATAATGAAATTCCTGGATTTACCAGTCTACTAATTTACCATTACGTCATAAACTGTCCTAGTTTTATTTATAGTTTTATTTAGTAAAAAGCAATGCTATTTAGCCCTTTCTACCAAGTTTTAAATATTGATAACGAAGGCCGTGTTCCCACTAAAATATTTCATTTTCAAGCAGTGGTTACATCTCTTTCCTCCTATTCTCTTTTTAATACTAACAGGGAGGAGCATTGATAATCAAAAGAACGGTACCCCCTTTTTTGTCTTGTTGTCCCATTTAGCAGCTTGAGTGCAACAAGCTGAAATACAGAGACTTGGTCTCATGGAAGCCTTGGTCTCATGTTACATGCACATAGGCATTTACTCAAAGAAATCATGCCCTTCTCCATCGCACAGCTTCCCAATGACCCCTGCTTGGTTACAGCTCTAGCAATTCTATACTATTGACACTTCTCCATTGTTAGCATTCCCAGCACTGTAACTACACTTCAGACTCGGCAAGTGGCAGTCCACATTTTCCACTGGTGATCTGGGTTGGGGTAGTTTCATGAGTACACCCTCAATACCCCTACAAATGCTGTATGTTGTCTGATACATTCTGGTGTTTCCTATCCTCCTTTGCACAGACAGCAGCTTCAGAATTTCCAAAACTGTCCCTGGCTGTATTGTTCAACCGCTTTCACCTCTGGTTTAACTTAATTGACCGATGACACAACTCATAAAAGTTGTCGGTCACTAAGGGGAAAAGAAAATGTGGGTACATTTCCCAAATGTCTGTGTGAATGGTTCCAACTGCAGATTTGTTTGGGTGAGAAAGACGAAGACAGTAAAACAAACACACAATCCATTTTACTAAACTTAGGGTGTGCCCATATCCATCAACATCGTTCTGTTTCTGCGATTCCATTGTTCCTAGGCCACACTCACCCCTTACATAGTTTAGGCCAATTATTTATCTCAGACTGTCCATCTTATCTGCAGCCCTGCTTAACAGTTTGTTGTAGAGAATAGAAATATGTCATTTACGTTCTTTGGCATAGATATTTCTTCTTGCAGAGTACACATAATTAAAACGTGTGTAGGCCGCAGTATCGTTGGCCACTTGCATAGATCAATGTCTGGTGCCCCACCCTCTTCCCCACCACCATTCCATGATGTTCTCCAATCCACCCTGCTGCTTTTATCCAACTTATGCCCACCCATATTGATAGGCCTTGAAACTTGCGTAGGTTCACAGAAAATTAATACTTAAAAACATTGCATATATGAATATACCTTTGGAGACGCATCGCAGCAACCTACCATCGAACCCGATCACGAGAGTAATGTGGGCCATAACCACACTGTACCATATGTAAATAAGCCACAAGCATGGTTCCTTGGTAGACTTTTGGCCACGAAGCACAAGAAGAAATTTATTAATTGAAATGTCTAGACAATACCAGATACCAGCAGAGTTTATGAACGCAAGTTTATCAATATATACAATCTTGACTGATGATCCTATCAATGGGCTGCCATCCTTGGACTAAGTATTAAGCCCTGATGAGGACCTTGTGGAGGTCGAAACATGCGTCGGCTTTGTGTTTCTAATGAATATTAAACATGTGCATAGTTGATGTGATTTGTGGGTTTTATGTGTATACATTCGATTACTCGAGATTTGGATTTTCAGTGGTCTAAACAAGTAACTAACTTTTTGAGACAAGGTTACTGCATAATTTTCATGGGAGTTAAGGAGCGCATGGAGTGTAGCTCAATTTTTGTATCGTATCTGAATAACCTGCTGTGACAGAATGGCCATTTGGTGAGGGCAGGATATCCCAAGCTTTTGTTTTTCCAGTAAAATAAATGGTGTCAGTAATTTTCTTTCTGAAAGGGAGGGCTGTTAATCATACTCCCATTTCATAAATGCTGAATGGAAACATGAAAGTACAACATAGGCCTTTGCTGAGGGTTTACAACATAGGCCTTTGCTGAGACTTTACTGACACCATCAGCATCAGCCCACAGTGGCACAGGGCAGGTCAATTGTGCCATCCTTACACTTGCTGGAACAGCAAGTTGACAGCAGGCAGAAGTGACTTTTTAATCTTCAGCCTGGTCACACACTCATCTTTAAATATAAGCCATGTTTAGTTGTGGCACAATTATGCAACCACAGCAATTTGATATTGTACAAGTGGTTCCTCTGTGAGCAGGGTTTCACCTATGAAAGGGCTCATATGCACTAATCACCTCACTTGAATGTTCACCCCATCAACCATATGTTATGATGGGCAGGAATCTGAAACTGGTATCCTCGTGCAGCGCAGGAAGTGTAACTAATGGCTCCATCCAGGGCACAGGCACCCTCTCCAGGAGATATCCCTGAGACCATTGCTTCAAAAGCAGCACTGACATAACAAAGCTGCATTCACTCCAAGGTGCTGACAACTGCAATCCATTTGAAGTCTGCAGGCATGGAAAGGGTGTGTAGTTTGAGTATTCAGAGGAGAGAGGGAGGCTGAGAGAGGGCTACCACCATCTTGGTTTTGGCTAAGGTTCTCTACAACTTCATGTCATCCCAATTACCTGCTGGACCAGGTACTCTGGCCACTCTGATATCAGAAGGGAAAGCACACTTTTTAAAACAGCCTGAATTAGGACCCTCATCGCCGACTTCTTATGGCGCATACCCGGTCAGATTATGCCTTTATATAGAGGAGGAAAATGGTAGGTAAAGTACTCCCTGCAGGTGCCAGCCTATATACTGGAGTGAAAGCACAGACCAGAAGGATTTACCTTGTCCTAGAAAACCTGGTTTGGACCTGCCAGCAAACTAGAATCCAAAAAGCAACTTTGACCTTGTTACAGCACCTCAAGACATATGCGAGACATCTCAACTGCACTCAAAGCAATTCGAGCCAATACAGGACCTGCTTTGCAGCTTTTGCCACTTCCATAAATTTCAAACCACTTCCTGTCCTTCGAGCCATCCAGACACTCCCTCAACCCTTTGTCATGGACCGTATCAAACAACCTGATCACTGGCTCAACTCTGTGGAAGCAACAATTTTACACAAAGGTGCAACCTGTTGTAAACCATTGATGCACCTGTCTAACATGCCACTTGACCCAGCAGAATTATCATCATGCCATTGACTCATCAACCATACTGAGCTTCTTGAAGTCATCAATTTCACCACTGCAAACACCAACTAGACATCGACTGTACAAAAACTCGGCATTGTCTCGACTGTAGCAAAAGTGCCCTGAAGACCAGCTCAATACTGTTAAGCACCCACAAATAAGAACTAAGGTTCTTTGAAGATGCCCTGTCATCTGTTCCCTTTTTAAATGACCATAGTGGTTTTTAAGCCCCTTCTATACCTTCCAAAGCAATATCTTTGAAGAACTGACATGGCTCTTAAGTCTCTTGCCTGAACACCCTTTTGATTTGACCCATAGTTCCCGTTCACATCAAAGTTCTGCATTGTCTGTGATTCTTTTACTGGGTTGGGCTTTTAGTGTTGTAATTGGTGTGTTTGATTGATTGTTTTATTAAAGTTCCTATTTTCTAGAACCTTGATAGGACATTGTTTTATTTTGGATCCATTGTATTAAAAATGTGTGGGTAACTATTGTCATCAGTTCACACCCCTCCTGAAAGTATGGCCTGCTCTCTCCCCATGTTACAAAAGGAAGCGAAGGTGATATACCTGTTGGGGCATACCTGTTTCCTGTTCATGATCAGGATCACTGAAAGTTCAGTACTAGTGCATTTAGCCACTACTCAACCCTATTCATCCATGTACACTTTAAACCAGAATAAACCTTTCAATGTTCAGTGAAATGCATGTATCCGTCATAGTGCTTTCACCATTAAAAGGCCATTTCATATTGAAATTCCCCTCTCCATGCATCTATGCTTTGTGCACAAGAAAACATTATCCTTAAATGAACTGGTCTTCTTAAAATATTAAAAGGTATAATTGCAAACATTTCATGTATATAGCTATCAGTGCAAACTATACAATTTTCAAAGAGCATTAAAATCAGATTTCTGCTTCTGCTTCTGAATTACAAAACAAACGGTTTAAAGAAGCAGATCTACCATAGTAATTATTGCTCTTGAACTCACTGGGCCTCATTATAAGTATGGCGATAAGGCAACAACAGCACCAGTATCGCTATCGGCACCGCTGCTACTGTACTGCCATAGTACGAGTTGTGCTCGCGGGTCTCGCTCTGCCCGCCAGCACCCTCGAATGGGCAATTACGGGGTCCGCCAACCTCGGCATGACTGATAATTGCCCAGTTGCGGGCTGATATATGTGTTTTTCAGAAGCAGTAGTACATCATCTGCATAAGCCGCAGTTTTAATCTGGACTCCTTCACACTCAATTCCTAGTATGTTGTTTTCCTGTCTAATTGCCTCTAAAAAAGGTTCTAAGGCTAAAATAAAAATAAGTGGGGAAAGGGGGCAACCTTGACGTGTGCCTCAAAATAATGGTAAGTATGGGGACAATTGCCCATTAATAAAAACTGCTGTTTTAGGGTTAGAATATATTACTTTAATCATGGACAGGAGATTATCAATTCCATGTCATTTAAGGGATTGAAACATGTAGTTCCATTCTACTCTATCAAAAGCTTTTTCTGCATCTAGTGGTACAGCAGAGCAGGGGTCTTCGGATTTGTGAATTGTATCTAGAACATCAATAAATAACCTCTTGTTGGCAGAGGCTAGTCATCCTTTAACATATCCCACCTGATCATTTTTAATTCAATTTGTTAATAGGAGTAGAAGTATTTGCTAGAATCTGTGCTGCAGTCACAATTAATTAAGGAAATTGGACTATAGTTCTGGGTCAATACTGAGTCTTCATTGGGTTTAGGGAAAACTATTAACAGAGCTTGATTAACATAGCTTCTGAGAAGGATCCCTGTGCTTTTTCATTTGTTATGAAATGGGAATAAAGTTCATTAAGTTTGGAAACTAAACAATTGTTAAATTGAGCAAAACAATCAATAGGGAAACCTTTTCTGGGATCTTTTATGGCTTTATACTTTTCATTAGAAGAGATAGGAATATTCAATGTTTGAAAATCAGTTCTTTGATATGTCTTATGAGGTACATGCCGAAGAAAGTCTTGAACATGAGAGTCATCTGGGGGAGCATCAGAAGTGTATAGTTTCTGATACAATTTAGAGAACACTTGAATGATTTTCTTATCTGGAAATATTCTATTACCTGTGTGATCTTTAATGACTACACTCCTGGCTTTATTTTATTTTTTAAGTTTGAGGTATGATGCAAGTAATTAACTTGGTTTATTGGAAAAATGATACATTTTTGCTTTACATTTTGAAAGATTAGCTCATGAGTATTATGGAGCTTTATTATTATATTGCATTCTAAGCTTAATAATTTCCTTAAGAAATATAGTTGTTATGAATGTACTGGGATTCCAGGGATTTAATTCTTCTAAGAATATTATCTGATTCTTCTTTGAAATTTTTCTTTGTATTGGTGGCAAAGGATATAATATGTCTACTAAGTATAACAATCCCAGTTATTGACAATAGATGTATCTTGCCTATTATTTTCTGAAACAAAATTATTATGCTGTTTAGAAATAAATTGTGTGAATAGCTCAACTTTCAAGAGGGACGAATTAAATCTCCATCTATTGGATTTTGTGGGGCAATGAGTTAGATATGGACTGGTGCGTGGTCTGATAGAGCAATACACTCTGTTTGGGCACCAAGAAGACAATTAGCCATAGATTTTGAAATAAATACATAGGACCTCATTACACAGATGGCGGTAAGGGTTTACTGGTACCGGTAAGGGTACCAGTGCCGGTAAACCCTTACCGCCTTACTACGAGGTCCCTTTGTGGGTCCCTACCTTAATGGCTGGTTTTACCAGCTGTTAAGGATGGGACCCGCAAAGGGACCTTGGAGGTAATTACGGTACCACAATTTGTGGTACCGTAATTACCACCTTCCCCATTCCCATTGAGCCCTATGGGGGCAAAAATCGGAATGGGGAAGTGCCATGGTGAATGGGGAATTACCGCCCCCACACACCTTGGGATAGGGCGGTAATTCCACCTTTCACCATGGCGGACTCGGTAAAATACCGGTGGCAACCATGGCGCTAGTAGCGCCATGGTTACCGCCTTCCATGTAATGAGGCCCATAGTCTATTCTTGAGAAGGAGTTGTGAGGATTGTAGAAAAAAGTGAATTCCATATCCGAAGGATTAAGTATATGCGAGGCATCAATTAGCCATAATTTTGATATGAAGTTAGTAAATTGTGAGTGAGATTTAGTACTTTTGAAGCATACACTTGACTCTCTGTCCAAAAAAGGATCCAGTATAGCATTGCAATCTCCACATACAATAATATTGTTAGAGTTACAGTTAGAAATGTGGTTTCTTAAGTGAAACCAAAAGGAAGGGAGTCAGCATTTGTTGAGCCATAAACATTTAAAATAGTATATTCAGTGGAATCTACTAGCATCTTAACCAGCACCCATCTACCTAGATCATCTGATTCAGTGGGTCTCATCATGAGTTAGGCGATATCTCAATCGCGCAACTGTATTTGCGTTACCGCACACCCGTCCGGCAGCATTATCGCTGGATCACGGGTAGAGCGATAAACATAATTCTCCATTCCCCATTGTGTCTGCTCAACCAATGGGGAATTTTCTGCGCAATTAAAGCAGCCAGTATTACCGCTCTGTAATTACACAGAAAATCAGCATTTTTCCAGTGTGTTTATCCCTAGCCCTGAGCCTAAGTATTGATAAACAAGAAGGAGAGACACATAAGGGAAGAAGGCAGACAAACAAAATCAACATGGATATTTATGTCTTCCAAGCAAAATAAATAGCTATAGATAGGATTGTGGCTAACAGGATACAGACACTCCCATCCATGTTGAGTATGAATGACAAAAACAGAGAGCCGTTCATGAGAAAGCTCACCTAAGACCCCACTCCGGTAAAAAATTATTAAGTCAGTGTTCTAATAAATGTATGCTTCAAGATAAGTGATAATATTCAGGTCAGTGGTCTGTTTGTATCAATTTCCTCTCCTCTATGACTCTGAATAACATTTCTTAAGTGAGTTGGATTCTGAAAGGTAGAAGTGTGGCCATTGAGGGTGACCTTTAGAATGGCTGGATGTATGATACCATATCTGGCATTTAGCTGTCTTGTGGAAGGTCTGAAAGTAAGTAATTATTTTCTCCTAACCACTCTCATATTAGATACATCCTGGGATATCAAGATTTTCTTGCCTTGCCATGAGAGCTGCCTTATTAGCTTTATTGTATCCATAATAAGTAAGACATGAGTGTAGTCTAGTAGGGCAAAGATACAAGTTCTTGAGGCATTACAAGCATTGCGTACTGAATATTGTTCAGTGAGTCTTATTTCCCTCTAGAAAGGTTCTACCACCCCAATAGCAGAGTTCGATGTCGGGTCGTCGACAGATCCTTCTTGAGCGGCTCCCTTTAAGGCAGGAGCCACGGATCGTCGAGATCCCACGAGGAAATGGTGAACAAAAGTCATGGAGGCAGCAGCTTCGGTCCTGGCGGTGCTCGTCGACGATCAGTCGTGGATGCCCTGTGAAGATGAGGCGTGTGGGGCACCTCGACAATGATAGTTCATTGCTGCAAAGAGACTATGAAGAACTTTGGTCCAGAAAGGGCTTCCGGTCGTTGGCGTCTTTGTGGTCTTCAGGTGGCGGGAAATCCACCGGCGGATTCTCCTCGGTATGTCAACTACTTTGACTTTCTCCGACGGGACAAAGCGGTCATTGCTGATGAGCGAGGGAGTCCTTAGTTCAAATTGTTCTTAGGCAAAGGAGCACTGCATCTCCGGTCGGCGACGGCGGTCATCAACGTTAATGCACTTCAATGTCCAGCCGCTTTGCTTCGTGATACTGCGGCGGTCCCCGGTTCCGTCAGCAACCTTTTGAGGACTGACTTCCAGGGTGCTTTGGCGAAGGTTAGCTGGTGCACGATGGTCCCTCCTCAATCGGGGAGAGGTCTTCTAGCCAGGCCCTCTCTTAGATCAGTTCCTTGAAGGCACAGCAGCTTTCAGATTGGCAAAGGACAGCAGCAGTTCTTTTTCTTCCAGTGGGCTTCAAGGTTAAGCATCACATATCAACTTCAGCTTCTGAACGATTTCCATCAGTGAGAGGTCCCCAGATATACTGTTTGGTCTCTCATTCACTCTGCTGGGTCACACTCAGGCAACCAATCATTCCGAAGGGCATTCGGGCAGGCAGACAGCCAATCGACTCACAGTGCATTTAGGGCATTCTCCTCCATCCAGGCACTCACAAAAAGGAATGTGTATTGGGACAAGCACCCAGTCATTCAGCACTCCACACTGCATTCATACTAGTTTCGGGCAGGGCTGTCTCAGTCTTTGTGTCACATACCAGAAGCTAGACACCCATAACAAGAAGTGCATATTGGTCATACACTCCATACACCCAGGTCCCACCCCAAGGGCGTACCCACAGCATACAGTCACTGGGTAGGCTCCAGCCGGTCTTGCATGGACTTCCCCACAATACCATATATGGAACTTCCACCCAACAGCCAGTACGGGGTAATGGACAAAGCCAGAGCTTTACAGGACTTTGGGAAAAGCAATGTAGCAGGCAGTAGAAAGCAAGATGCCACAGGGGCCATCTTGTCTCCTATCAGGAATAAACTTATTCCATTGGCAGGCCCTGAGTATCCTCAAAATGGAGGATACTCAGAGCACCTATCAAATTCAGCATGGAGCTGCCACCAGCCCATAGCCTGCTCCTTGGGCCACACGCAGGTGCCTAGAAACATGCACTAGGAGTACAGGGTTGTACTCCCACCCATGGGTGCCATAAGGGTATCCCAAGGGTCTGTACACTAAACCAAAAAGAGGAACAGCTGCAATGCCAGGAGTCCTACATGGACTCCTGGGCAGAAAATAACACAGAACATACACAAACAAGGACTACAGGCACGGGTTCCGCCAGTGTCATTTCTTTTCCGGTGCCTGAGATTGGGCAATTACCGGGTCATTACGGCCCTGCCGGACCCAGTAATTGGCCATTTGCGGGCGCCAGAAAAAAGATGCTCCCCATTCCCATTTGGCCCATAGGGCTGAATGGGAATGGGGAGGTCAGATGTACCAGCACCATTTATAACCTGGCAGGCAGAAAGGCACCTGCGAGCACAACTCGTAGTTTGCGGGTCCGGGAACTGTGGTACCGGCATGCTTACCGGTACCAAATTTCCCGTACCAGGAAACTTATAATGAGCCCCATTGTGTTGTACTTTGTCCCTTGCAGTGCTCAGAGTCAGCCTCCTGCTACAGCTAGCTCCTTGCTGCGCTCAGTTAGCCACTGTATCATAATATGCTCTGTGTTTTGCCCAGAGTTAGCCATTATGTTACCCATTGCCCTTTGCTGTGTTATAAAATACTCTTCATGTTGAACCTTGCTCCTTGCTGCACTCAGACGTCAGTCATTGTGTTAGACTTTGCTCTTTACTATGTTGTAAAATAGGCATTGTATTTTACTTTCCTCCTTGCACAGCTCAGGATTAGCCATTGTGGTGAACCTTGCTATTTATTTTATCTAAAATAGGGGTATTGCACTCTGTTCCTTTCTGTGCTCAGTTATCCACAATTTTTCACTCCCTGCTGTGCTCACAGATAGCCACTGTGAAAACTCTTGCTCTTTGCAGTGTTCTGAATTAGCCATTTTATTGAACCTTGCTTTTCATTCTGTCTAAAATAGGCATTGTGTTTTACTTTACTCATTGGTGTGCTCAGAGTTAGCTATTATGTTGTACTCCTTACTGTGCTCTAGGATACACATTGTACCATACTCTGTCCTTCACTAGCCATTGAGCTGTACTTTTCTCTTTACATTGCCTGGAATAGCGAGTGTGTAGGAAATAACACAGCTCAGGGACAGCCATTGTGTTATACATTATATTGTGTGTTCTATTCCCTTTGCACCATGCCACACTCTTCCCAGATCAGAGCTGAGCACTGGCTCTTCAGCAACCTAGCCAATGATACTCCAGACCACTTCATTCCCCTTTGCACAATACTGTCTACCCTCCCCTCCACCTCTCACTCACCCACCCTTCTCCTTCACCTTCCCCGCCCATTGTTTCCCTCCCCCACCTTATGTCCCTCACACCTCCAGGAATAGGGCAGTACACTGGGTGCTACCTTTGAGAACCTCGGTTCCACACCCCACACCTCACGCCATGTTCTAACGAACCCCCCTCTCCTGAATATACTCACAGGCCAATCCCCTTGCACATCTCGCTATCACCTAGAACTCCACCCCCCACAGCATCCCCCAGTATCCCAAACTCACACTTCCCCTCCCTAAGTGCAGTACGGGCCACCCTGGCCAACACAACACTTTCAACAACCCATCCAGCACTTATTCACACTCCTGTACCCCCAAACACCCCTTTAAATGCATGTGTCCACCTCATCATAGGACCACACACCCACATTCTTCTGCCCAGTATCTCACCCTGCACCCACTCCTTATCCCCCAAGCCCTCTTGCCCCACTCCCAACCCTGCCAGGGTTATCTTCACCTCCCCCCCTTAAACAGCCATCTCATACCTGCCTCGCCGTTACCCACCATCTCCAGAATACCCCTGCATAGCTACTGCTGCTCCCCCCTCAATGCCCCTCCCTCTGACCCAACCACTGACCTCAGACCATTTTCCAGCTCTATAACTGCTCACCACTCCATCCTCATCCAGAGAGACCTCCCTTCATTGCACCCTTCTCTGCATCCCTCTTTTCCATCCACTCCTCTCACCCCAACCCTGCCCAACACCAAAATCCACTCCAGCTCATACACACTCATTAACGCCCGATCTGTCTCCAAAAAGAAATACAACATTGTATACCGTATATCCCATGAAAACCCTGATATCCTGTTCATCACTGAATCCTGGTTCTGCAACGACTACCATCCCATAGCACACAAGGCCTTCCTACCCTACTGCTCCCTGATCATCTAAAACAGTGACAGTAGAGAGGGAGGACTAGGCATGCCCCACATAGAACTGCTCTCTGTCATTTTCATTGAGAATGCTCCATGTAACACTGATTGCGAATCCCTACTTATAAAGATCCACCTCCACCTCTCCTTCATCCACAGTTTCCTTCTCCTTTATAGCTCATCCGCCTATAACAGGAACTCTGCTGACTCCCTCAGCGACTCTCTCTCAGCCACCCTAATCCAGCAACCTTCCCTCACTTTACTAGGAGACTTCAACATCTGGTTAGACGTACCCGCCAACCCAATGACCCGCTCCATCGTCGACAATCTGGAAGTTTTCAACCTGACACAATTGATATCCCACCCTACGCACACTGCAGGACATACCCCTGATGCCCTATTCAGAAACTTCAACCCTAACCTCTACCCTTGCTCTTCATCCACTATTCTGGTATAATCACTACACTATAATCTTCTCCCTCCTGCACCACTCCCTCTTTCCCCAGTCCATTAAACGTGTCTCCTTCAAACCCTCCCCCCTTCGTCCATCTCTGGAATACAGTCATCATAAGCCCTAACCTGGTAATTTCCCTTCTAAACACACTTCCTGATCCCCCCCTTCAGAGAGGACACCCCTCCATCAACCTTTTTGATTGTTGGCTCTCCTACTCCCTATCCCCCTCACACCCACCAGATACTCTTCTCAAAGATCAAGTCCAAGTAGTACACAACCTCCTTATAATCCCTCAAAACCTTCAAGCACTTCCTAGAATGAACTTGGAGGACCAACCCCACACCTCAAAACAAAACCGCCATTGCAAAACTGAATAGGGCATACCTGACCGAAATACGGAAAGCCAAAAAAACCTACGGGAACCAGATCTCGAAACTCCAATTACCTAAGCAGAGAACTCCACAAAACGATTGCAGAATTCAAGACTATAAGCTACCTAACTTCTGTCTCACAAAAGAATCATTTGACGACAAACTATTGGACCACTTTCACAACATTGCACTTGATAGAAACCACTCTATCATCTACAAACTAGCTTTAGTACCCCGCTATTCATCCCACCCTTTACTAAGTCCAAATCCCAAATCCACCCCTGCCTATTCGGCAAGTCCTCTTCTCATTCAGACCTGTTTCCCACTCTGAATTCATCAAACTACTAGCAATAAGCAGGCGCTTGGGTTCCCCATGAGATCCTGATCATCAAAAACTTTATATCATCTTGAATCTTCCCTGAGACCTTCAAAACCTCATATGCCAAACCCCTTCTCAAAAATCCATCTCTCCCTCAAACTACTGTCCCATCTCTAACACCTGCTTCCTGTAACGCTTACCTCTGGGCCTTGCAGGAGTGCCTGGTCCGGTCTGTTGGTGAGTGCAGGTCCGGGCTGTGAGCGCCTCCTGATGTTACCCAAAACACTCCCTCCCCTCTGATCACTGCAGGCTTAATCACCCAGTGGTCAGAGAGGCAGGAGTGGTCTGGAAGACTTGGTTCTGGAACATGTCTACGTTGCGCCTCCTGGCGTCTTGCACCAAATGTCTTTCCAGTTGTAGTGTCACTGGTTTGTTGATGCTACCCAGTTTCCTCACTGGACTTGTATCAGTACTGTTCAGGTTTATGGATTAACTTCCAGTCCTTAACTTGTCCTTGTTTGTTCCCCAGTTCTTACACCACCTTGCGTTACCCGTATGTAAATATAGGCACTCTTCATAATAATGGTTCAATGTTCAAGTTCCTAACACACTTTCTGCTTTCTGACCCACACTTTCTGCTTTCTGCATAGTATGGAGCTGGACTCGTGTTGTGTTGAGCTGGTCTTGACCCGTAGTGCAGAGCAGGATTTTCTAGCCAACCACCTTCCCCTCAAACCTGGCAGAACAGAAATCCTAATATGCAGCAAAACCGCTCTCATTCCTCAACTGATAACCTGGCCGCACTGCCTATGAGCCCAACCGGCAGTTTCTACACCAGTGAACAATCTGAGATGCACACTGGGCTCAACTATCACTCCCCCAACACATCAACTCTGTATCCAGAACCTGCCTTTTATACTTACACATCGTTACGTATTTCTCCTACGCATATAGAGTTTCCACAATACTTGCCATTATCTTCTTCCGCCTAGACTATTCCAACTCCCTCTATCTAGGCGCCCCAGCACATCAGCTCAGGAAACCCCAGTGAATCCAAAATTCTGTAGCCAGACTTCTCCTCTTACTCTCACCCAGAGAACATATCACTCCCACAGTTAAAGTAATACACTGGCTCCCTAACAACCGGCAGGTGACTTTTAAAGCCATGTGTATCACCCCCGAGCCATCCATAATTCCTCCAGGACAAGAACACTCACTACTGACCCGACATAAACCTCCAATCTGACTCAACACTCTTTCTCAAAATTCCCCCTAACAACTCTACCAGAATCGAAGGATTGGCTTTCTCTGTCCAATCACCCTCCTTCTGGAAAACCCTTCCTCATCGCATCCACTGCAATGAGGACTACCTCTCCTTCAGACAAACACTGGATATTTCCCTTGGCATACTGGTAACTGTCACTGAGAAAAATTCGGGCATCCCTCCAGCTCTCAACTCAATCTCCAAAACCTGCCATGGCACTTGATCAGACAACTCTAGGTGAAGGCGGTTATTATCGGACCAGTCCAGCCTTTGCACTCTGACATGCACTGATTTGGTAGATGGCTCTCCCTCCTAGGGCACTGGATCAGACACCTCCTGGCTGTTTTTGCAGCGGTCCGCCATTGCACTCTGACAAGCACTGATTAGGAACATGGCCCGCCCTCCTAAGCAGATGCTGGCCATAATTGTGGTGGTCCCCCCAATAGGCACTCGTATTCATCTGAATTACACAATGCACATCAGCCAACCTCAGTCTATAAACGACCAATATACCCATGATTAAACAGTCATACCAACAAACCTTCTGCTACCTCACACTCATTCCTGGCCACCTTAGCACCCTTCCTGACATGCTTTCCTCTAGGGGCTTATTGGAGTTAGGTCAGCCCACCTCTCTGCAGTCATACCTAAGCGCACACCCTTTTCTAAGTCTCACTACATCCTTCGTTAGCTGATCCTCAGTAATAAGATAACATGTTCCAGCACTTATGTTGGTTTCATACAAAGAGGAACTATGACATGGGTAATTTGAATGCTCTTATATGTATACATATTTACTTATATGCATGAGGAGAACCAGCCAACTGTATCTAATGATATGGGGGTAGCCTCGTCTTTCACCAGCAAGACATTGTAGCAAACTTTATGCTCGATAATACTGTATGCTAAACTTGACTACCGGAAGACCGAATAGGGAAATCAGTCATTGCGCCCTGAAGATTCCACAAGGGTACCATCTATCCTTCAAGAACAACCTGATCGAAACATCAGCAGCAAAACCAAGTTCCATCCGAGCCTCAAGGTACGTTTAAACTCACCACTTCTGTGGACTTCTGCCACAGGCATGCCTACCCACCCACTCACCTTAGAATGCAGCGTCGGCCTACGACAAATTTGGTCTAGCTGGGCACATAACGTTTCGCATTTGTGTGGGCCTCATTACGAGTTGGGCTGTAGCCCTTAAATGCGGTGGTAACGGTATTACAGACGCATTTAAGGGCTGGCCCTATCACGAGTTGGGCGCTAAATGGGCTGTTTTACCTCCAGCCTTTCTCTGGAGGTGAAAATCCCCTGTTTTCGGCTGTATTACCGCCGGCTGTATTAGCCCGCATAATTAGCGCTGAAAATACCCCATTGAATCCAATGGACCCAATGGGGAATGAGGATTTACCGTTAACATACAACTCGTGATCCGTGGTAATACAGCCGGACCAGTCGGTGCTAGGGCTATTACAGTCGGAGGTATTACAGCCGGGAATACAGCCCAACTCGTGATGAGGCCAGTCTCAACACCTGTGTCATTATATTACAGCGACGACCTACAATAGAAATTCGATCCATCTGGACACATAGTGAGCCTCTTGCTCTGGCACACTCTCCTGACCTCCTTAGCACCCATTCACAGGCCTGATCTCTCGGGTTGCTTACTGGTGCCCAGGCAGCCAACATGCACTCAGGCATTGTAAGCCTATGTCGAGATATTTCTATACTTCTGGACTTCGTTCAGGAGGGAGTCACCACAAACATGATGTGACCATATCAGCGGGAAACGCTGACATATAACTACTACACTACTACTGCTACATTGAATATCTATTGCATTATGAGGCGACGAGGTGTAATATGCAGTTTCTTCAAAGCGATTTGTGTAAAGCAAGAAAGTAAAAGATGAACTATACCATCTCATAAGTCTCAAGCACGATTGGGTCCTTTACCTGCTCAATCGTTTTCACCAACCTTAACTTATTTGACATCATACATTCACCTACCATCCACTCTGTATCAGCTGACACGCTAATGTTTTGAGTTTTCATACGGCAGGCGCAAAGGAGGGCAAATCCCCCTCCAGTGCTATGACTGGATGCACATGAACCAATGGGTTTTCTCTCCTCCAGGAGCTTTGCATTCCATCTCCTATCACATAAGACACGCCCTCATTCACTGGAACACTGATGTATAGCTCATACAAGAACCTGACAAGAAGGTGGCAAACGAGGTTTGTCAAAAATGGGCGTTGAACCCAATTCCAGTCCCAATGTGCAGCCAAGTACACTCAGAACTACCCCATATAATTATTTGCATTATTGTGCAAACCTTGTAGGCTCACTGAGACTGTATGTGCCCAGATTCTGCACCATGTAGCATCACTGACTCCAGCTAGCATGAAACATCTCAATAACCCTCGTCAGGACCTGTTCCCCAAATGTAAAGTTAAATCTTATTAGAGCAGTATGGCGTTGCTGGGAATTCTTGTTGATCGCGCCTTTACGTGCAAATATTCATTTTGTTTGGAGAACTAAAAGACAGGCTTCACAAACCAAGACCGTTATTTAGGCGTCAACTTTGGTAGGAATCACTTTTACTAAAAAATGTCATTGGCCCTTTTTAGTAAAGCTTATGGCTAAAAACCTGTAGTGGGTTGTAAATGCCATCTTTTTTTGTTGTTGTGCGTCCATGCACCATGGATATTTTCATTTGCTCTTGGCAGAATGTACCACATCCTCATGTGGTTTTGTGGTTAGTCTGAAACAAAATAAAACAAGCATTGGCAATGTCACCATGTTTGTTTTGTGTGTAGGCATTTGAAAGGCATTTGCCAGGCACAGCAGTAGTGATATTAATTCGACATTGATGGTAGCAGCTGTAACATGGTGCAAGTATCTGGTCATATAATAGCAGTGCCTAGCAAATAACTAATATTTGCCAAAGCCGAAACAGTTGGCTTTACCAATGCTTGTTTTTAACAGGACTTCAGTGAAGGACATGCATAGTGCATATACGTTGAGTGTCTGAAGGCAGATCTGGTTAAGAAATGTTTGTTAAACCAGTTATATTCTTTATTTTTTTATTTTAGTTATTTTTCACAGTCAGGAATGGCTGCACCAGGGTACTGGGGCCACGTCGGAGAAGCAATAGCAAGGAGATCATATCAGGATTTGCATTAGAAAAGTTACATTTTTGTAATGTTACGTTGATTTATACCATGCACCGCTCCCACCCAAGGGCAGTCTCCTGGCGCTCAAGTGGCTCTGCAAGAGAAGAGAGCTGGGTGTGTTAGTGGGGATAGAATGAGGAATTGGTGGCTGTGAGCGTTGTCTTGCATGCAGGGGTTGGTTCTGGAGGCCCTGTGTGATGTAACCATTTGGATAGGGCTCAGCGCCATGGGTGTGTACTAGTGTTTGTGTTGGGTGTGTATGTCGCGTGATGTTATGGTGTGGTTTGTGGTTGTGCGCACTGGTTAGTTGTATCTATATGGGGTCCACAGTCGTGGATGGCTGTTAGGTGGTCAATATATAATGGTGGTGTGCATCTGTGGAGAGTTGACGGATTTATGGACTATGTGCAGGGGTGTTCCCTCTAGTGTTGTTTGCAGAGTCTCAGAGGTATGTTAGGGTGTGTGCATTCGATTAATTCTCGGTGTGTTTATGTGTAGTGTTGCTAGCCCCCAGTCATGTGTAATGGTTTTGGTTATGTTGGAGGAGGTGAAAGGGGGGAAATGGGTTAGTAAATCGGTTATTTTGGCAGTGCCTCTAGCATGAGTCTTTAGTTGCTGCTCAATGATATCTACTGACATTCTTGGATGTGGTTCATTGGCCAATCTTGCCTCCTATCTGGACTTGGAGGATGACTTCCCCTGCGTGTTTCGTGGCTGACTTCATTGTAGGTTCAGCTGCATAGGGTTGGTTGTACCTAGTGTGTTTCCGTTTACTCGTTCAGTTCAATCTTGGTGGTCCAGGTGTGGGCCTGTTGTGTGGTCGGCTGCTGAATGGGTGCACAGTTGGTGTTAAATAGATCAAGTGGTGCTGGACCGGGTGCCCATAGTTGTGCGGCTGGGCAATTTAGGGTGATGCTTAGGTATTAATGCTTTACCTGTTTGGGTATTCGTCAGTGTATAAATTGTGCGTGGATGATATGGCTAGGTCTGTCTGTTGTTTGAGCGTCCTTCAGTGGGACTTTTACAGCTCCAATTAAGCCATTAACTCTCAAAAGACTGCTTTGAAAAACACTGGCAGGCACTGTAAGCGCACAGTTTAATGGTAAGGCATGGTAAAGGTAGCTCAAAGAGATCCCAGGAGGATGTGTTTTTGGAATAGAGGGGCAGGAAGTGGGTGGGAATGGCCATAGGGATGAACATGGTCAGTCAATGTGTGGGTAAACAACCAATCAACACGTACAAGCTGTGTGTCTCTCCTAATATGCCATTTCTCCCCAGCTGCAATCTAAAACAATAGCTACAGTTTAAACAATTACAATAAATGGTCTTCGGGCATAGCAATGGGCACTTCCCAGTGCTGTATACATGTCAGTCGGACTAGATACCATTAAACACTGTTCAAAATAGTGTGGAAATAGTGTCTCGAAATGGCCCAATTGATGTGTTTAGGGAAAATACTGCACTCGAGTGATGGATTGTAGTTCCTCGTTTTGGGAATGCACTTAAAACCGCCTTGGTTTCACAGTCAGGAAATGTCTCAGTCGTTTTGTGAAAATGTGTAAATGTAATGCTCCCAAGTTGTACTTATTCATGCCCTTGCCTTAAAAAGAACGTACATAGAGACCGAAACATTCACTCGCGCTCTTACCATGCAGGCATCTACCTGCCCTTGTGTAAACACATCCGCAGGCAGTCCTCAGCTGCATGCATGATGCAAGAAGTGTGTGTGTGCTGTGCCTCTTACTAATGATGCCCAGATTCCCTCCTTGATATTGTACAGTGCAGCCATTTCATTATACCCTACTCCTCCTCCAGGGAAGGTGCATGTATATCTTGTGATATCTTTGAAAATGTCAAAAACAGATAATGACCACCCAGCGAATAACCTTACATTTTAAAGGACACTGCCTGCTTTAAATACCCCATTTATCATCACCACTCTAAAAGATATTTCCGCTGAAAAATGATAAAGCAGGCCGTTTGCTTCCCAATGCAATCCAAAGGCTGCATTTGGGGGCCTTTCCTATTACTGCATAAGCCCTGAACTGCATTTGTTGCTTGGATACTGTTTATGGATGTAGTGCTGGCAGTCATTTTCGATGGGCTCTCGGGGTTGTACTTCCTATAGCATTGTATATTTATATTCTTATACAAAAAAACGACCTCCCATAAAGCTGAACTGCAGTGTGATTGAAGCATCAACACCCGTCAGCAAATAATTGTTGCTTCACATTCTGCGCTTGCACTGGGTTTCAGAGGATACCTAACCTGCTGAGACCAGACATTCATTTCCTTGTGTACACCATGGAAGAAAAGTAGACATCTCATAGTAAAGCACCATTGTCTTCCCTTCACCACTAACTGCCTACATCCAGAAAAACACACGTTTTGGACATCTCAAACAACAGAACAGCATAGTGAATTTATTTATTTATTTATGTATTGGATTTGATTGTTTGCTTGTTAGGCACTTATACAATAAGAAATACTGTTTCAAAGGCCCTAAGGTGTTACATCAGACCCACCTACGCCTTCCGACTGAAAGGTGGATGTCAAATCGCCCCCATTAAGATCTGATGGTGACGTCTTTTCCTTGGACAGTAAGATATGGAAGGTCCAGGGGTTTTTAAAGAGGTGTCCTTAAGGTCATGGGCAGAGAATGGGCCCCTCATATACCCACGGGATCCTCTTGTACTTGCAGGAAGCTCTCTAAATGTTTTCCCCCTAACATCCAATTACAACGCGAATGTATGAACAAAAACGTCATGCTACCCAACTCAAAATGTCTTACGTTGATGCGATTACTGTCATACTCTGTTTGACTGATCATGTAGTGCTACAAAGTGATAGCATCAACATAGGAGCTGCATGGAATTAATGTGTGTAACCCCAGGGGACTATTTGCACAAATGCTGATAACAATGTTAAAATGCTGCGCTTCCACTCAAGACGATCCAGTGGAGGCAATGTCACAGTGGGTATTCCAGTACACCGCTGGTGATGTTTGACGTCAAAATTCAGCGGCGAGGGAATCGGGTGCATAACTTGAGTAAACATTATTTTCCTCTTTTCTCGAAATATGCATGAGCAGTATAAATATCCCCAGTGGTAAAAGCCCATCCGGCGCACATGCATACTTAATCAGTGGGCAAGTATAGTTACCGGGGGAGCATGCACCTAAATGTACTATAACAATGGTACCACAAATCGCCAGACTGATGAGAAGAGGAGGCGAGAAGCAACGTGCGTGCCTTGGAAGCAAGACGACACGAAGCAACACAGGTTCGATCCCCGCGTCCGCGCTTAGAAACCTCTGGGTGTTTAAGCGCGTTATAAATACGCAACTAAGACACACTAAAAAAAAAAAAAAAAACACAATTACGAAAGTAAAAAAAAAAAACAATTTCTGTAACAACGCCTCAATGCCCGCGGGCTGTGTGAGCGCTTTAAAATGTAAAAAATAAATAAATAAATTAGAGACTCAGAGGCTCAGGCCAGCAGCTCTTAGAGCACTACACATGGGCCAGCTCTGCAGCCGCGTGCCCTAAAGCAACGGTCTGCAACATGCGGCTCTCCAGATGTTTTACACTACAAATCCAATGGTTCCTCACCTTTCACTATGCTGGAAGGGGCTGATGGGAGCTGTAGTCCAAAACATCTGGACAGGGGAAGGTTGCAGACTGGTGCAAGGACCATGACATGAATGCACCCACCTCCCCAGTACAGACGAGTAGGTTAGAGGTAAAGGCAGCAGACCAGCAGCAGAGTAGGGGAAAAAGAGATGAAACAACAGTTGCCCACTGGCAAAAGGGCATCCCTTAATTCTCAAGCTGAAGTCCATGGTGACATATGGTACCAATACTGCCAAGGTGTCTCACACATGCAGGGACAAAATACGACCAGGAATTACCACCATGAGGAATGCAATTAGAATGGGCCTTCAGCTACAGGTGAAACCTACTTACAATAGAGTCATCTCCAGATGAGGCTCTCATACAGGAGAAGGGAGTTGTAATAGAAAATCTTTTTTTTTTTTTTATTTTAATTTTATTGGTTTAAAACAAACCTTTAAAATATTGCACAAACATCTACACCAAACAAGAGTTTTACCGACTCCGTCATCATTTATCAATGCCCCCGACTGGATCGATTTCATTCTCCCCAAACCTTCGGCCAGAGATATTCACCCAAATTACCCCTTAAAAATCTTCGAGTGTAAAGCATGGTTGATGCGAGAACTGTGACTACTGAGATCACAGATTTAGGACACAGCTATGTTGGTTGTTTCCGCATTCATATGTGCCTCCTCATTGCTAAATGTACCAACAACCCTATACCAATGGGAAATAATATGTACACAACATAACTGGAGGGCAGAAAGCAACAGTGCTTACTCGCATGACGTTTGCATCCCAGTGCACTGTGAGTGGCTGTGACCAAATGACTACTGCTCTGAAGGAGAGCAGGAATCAGTAGTGTAGAAAACGCCTACTCAGCACCACACTACTACGAAACAAGCAGTGATTGAATACATAATGGTCAGGAAGGCACAGCCCGACGTGTACCTCCTTTGCCTCTTGAGGCAACGTGGGTAAGGGCAGACTATACTCTTCAGGAATTGCGCTATAGCAATTGAACCAAAATGAAAGGATGTCCAAACAATGTTAAACAAAATAAGAAATCAAAATACAAACACACGAATCAAAAACTATAGAATGTAACCATACAAGCGAAGGCAGAGATTATTCAGACTTTTTAATGAAAGGGTGCACTTTGGGTCTGAGAACAGCAATGCAAATACAATCATTTCTGCAGCAAAATCAAGTTAAACGAAGAATGTTTTTCAAAGTAGTGAGTGGGGTCTTAATAGTCAATAGGGCCCTTTAAGGTAGGCCAAGGGCAGAAGGACTCCAAACACCTTCAATGTTTGTTCTCGAAGCTTGACAGCACTGAGCAAGGCTCTGGGTACTTTAGAATGGGTTGAGTCAGCATTAAGATGTTTCAAGTCAGTTGATACCAATGCATCGTGGGTGTCAAGAGAGTCGAGTTGGCTCAAGGTCACCTGTGGTGGTGATAGGCTAGAGTCAGGCGGGCTCAACAGGAGGTTGGGGCAGCCCGAAAAGCATTTCAAAGTGGTTAGAGCAGCTAGAGAGCTGGTTTTTGACTTCCAGGTTGTGGGGGCACCACACTGGGTCTCCAGGTGCAAGGTGAATCCTTTGGCCTGTAGTTCCCTGGCAGGAAGGTTTATAGAAAGCACTTGTAAGGTCTGTCACCTTCATTGAGGTTCCAGAGTACCAGTAGTCTACTGGGTCTTGCAGTAGGCCTTGCCCAGCTCGTAGGTCCCTCCAAGTGTTCCTCTGGGATGCCTACGTGAAAAGACTCATACTTTTCTTGAAAGTCTTTGTAGTCACCTCTAAGGAAGATGACCTTTGTGTAGGCTGTACCCAACAAAGATCCAGGTGGAATTATTTTCTTTCGTAGTCCAAAGATGATTGATGCAATAGTGGGGGTATTCTCACCCCCTTAAATAGGCAGTCTGTAACAGTAGATTGGTCTCCTTCTAGCTTTGTCTAGGGGGACCAACCTTCTCTGATGTTTAAGGATTTCTTGCCTGGTGATGCCATGTCATCTGAAGGAATTGGGAAAGGGACAACAGAAGTGTGTGAACCCTGGGAGAATCCAAGATGGTTGGGCCAATCAGTGGACTGGTCCTTATTTCCTGATTACTCTTACTCCGCCCTCTCTCCAGTCTGCATTAATTTCCAAAATGGAGTGTGCTCTCCATTATTCTGACAGGTTTTGCCTTTGAAATAGTGGTTCCCAGCTAGCCCCAGGGCAGATCTTTGTAAAACCCAGTTGTTAGAGGCTAATACAAAGATGACCCTTTCTGTGATTAAGTGACAAGCAAGCAAAATAACAATAATTCAACACCAAAAAGTTTTGGCCTGCATAATTATAGAATCACACCAGTCACAATGTTAAAACTCGGCATGGCTTATATTTAGAGTGTAATCTGCCACCATGCACTGGGAGTGTACTAGTATAGAATTTAGAGCCAGGACTGTCCATGGTCAAATGTAGGAATGCACATGTCACGTTGTAGCTGCCATGTTACTAAACTAGAAGGCAGCTTCTGAGAGGTGCCAGTACACAGGTCCACAGAGTAACTTGTTTGCAAGATACTTTTCAGAATGGAGAATTAGGCAAGTGGGGTTTGATTAACAGTCCTCCTTTTTCAAGTTGGTGATTTATCCACATCATCTTATTTTAAGATAAAAATACCCTCAGTCTGTTCTGCCCTTAGAGGTGGAATTATGTCACATTGGGGCAAATGGAACATGTGATTCAAGACTCTATGAAACATTGGCTTTCTGGTAAGCACATTGGTCCAGCAGGATAGTGCAACATCATAATCCCATGAAGGTCTAGTCAGCCTATCAACGAGTCCTTACGCCCATAGTTGCTGAAGTGCGTCATGGTATCAGGTATTAGGGTTAGATATAAGGTCCACTCTGATGTCCTAACCAGAGGTTTTGCATTAACAAAGCATCTCCACTCCTACACATTCTCCCAATAACATGAATAGAAGAGAAGTGGTGATAGACACTGCTCTTACACCTCAAATCGACAGGGAGAACAGTGATAGGGAGCAAAAGCAGCTAGGTGCCACAAACATATTATCAATCTGTTGTGAGCACCAAGTGCAAGGACAGGAGAGAATGCAACAACTGTGCCAATCAAGATGTCAACCACTGAAATACCCATTAATTCTTGCAAATACGGATGGAAATCTGAGCACTGATCCTCCTTCATCTGACAATATGTCCGCATGACAATGTGATCATTTTTATCAGGAAGTAGGAGCCAGAAAATACAGTGGTAGAGAGGCATGCACTACTCCAGCCCACTTAAGCTTTGCTCTTGCTGCCAAAGGAATGAGAACTTTGACAGGGCCATGGTGGATGGCCAGAAGAGGCAGCTAGAAAGAATTCACAGGCTTTCATGGCACCAAGCCTCTCACCACCATTGACAGTACAAACAAATACTCAACAGCACCCTCATCAACACGCACCCGTTTAATGCCAGGATAACACCTTGCCGTTTGCAACTGCCACAGAGGGGGTAGAGAGCATGACTGGGGATTTTGTTAAACACTGCAGGAATCTCAAGGCCGCATAACAATGCCTTATAGGTTGGCAGATTGCCATAAAGCAATTGGTAAGAACCACTCTCGAAATAGAATCGTTCTAGGTGGGAATGATAGCACCATTCTCTTACATTCTCTGCAAGCTCCAGGTTGCAGGCATTTAGTTGAATGGCCTGACTGCCGCCCACAGGGGCAAGAAGTCAGACAGTTAAAATAGATTTGTTTTCATCTACTCCCAGAACATTTCTGGATAAAGAGTAATTGTTTTGTATCGCATTGTTTCAGGCTAAAATGTTTTGGCAAAGGCTCCAGCAAATGTAAAGATTGGATATTCGAACATATTATTTCAAATCAATCGTTACAGCCACAAGTGATTTCAGTATTCTGCTCCCAAGACGCTTTTATACCTGACTGCCCTATTAGGGAAAGATTGGTGTAAAGGATTCTACGCACAGTACCTAATAGCAGCACATCTGTTGCAACAAAACATACAAATAATTGTGAAATATTATTGAACGTTCGTAGCTTTTAAAGTAAAAAGAAAAATCCATGCCGTTAATATGCAGTTGGCAGACCTATTATTGAAATGAAACATTCATTCGTTTTCCCTTTACCAGACTATATTCAAGTAAAAACACACATTTTAAACCACTATCTTTAATTAAGGAATTCTGGTGTGATTGCTGCCTTACTTATAGGGAAACACCAAAATAACTAAGCAGGAGTGGAAGCGTGTACTCCCTGTCACACTTCCGGACTAGAGGTGCATGTTCTGTATATGCACAAACGCACAGCAGCATGAGCAATGGACGTGTGCTGCAAGAGTGATGCATTATCTGCTGATAGTGCAACAGTTCCACCATTGAAACAATGGTTTTAAAAAAAAAACAATTTTTTACTTAGAATCTCGTAATTAAAACACAACAATAACATCATATTGAACAATACAGTGCATACATATTAAAAACCATTACAAAACAATAGTCTTGTGACAGTTTGTCCTTAGTGATAGGAAACAGAACAATACTTAAGCTCTATTAATTACAAAACAGCATCAGAGTGTTTGTATTGTTTTTGTTGTTTACAGACTTTGATATTTTGTTCCCATAGGTTTCTAGTTAAACCAATACTAGAAAACACAACGCAACATGTTTCTGTTCTCGATATGAGTTAGGAACATTCATCAGGAGGTAAGTCACTTAGACTAAGGATACAATAAAAGCTTAACGGATCTTCTTTTAATGAAGATTTTTTCAATATTGTGGCTGGTGGAACTGTTGCCAAAAAACATAAAAATAGGGTAAGCTATAACGGTTATTTTCCTGGTAACAATATAATATTGTATTTGCTGGGAACGGGTGTGAAATTATCTGTTCCAGCGAGTGGATTTAGTCCTTAAATGGGCAGTCCTTATGAATTTAGGGTGCTGTCTAGAGATAGAATCTCTATTTTTCAAGAACGATATGCACCACTTTAGACCTTAATATAGGGAGGATTAAAAACAAGATAGAGAAACTTTTGACCAGATGGTCACCACTGCTTCTATCCTGATGGGGGAGAATGGAGAAGGTCAAGATGTGCATTACGCCTGTGATTTTGTGTGGACTGGACATGGTGCCTGTGGATTGGCCTCCCTCCTTTTTTCTTTTTATAGATATCTATAAGTGCTTAAAGGATTTTTTGTGGAAAGGGAAGAGGCCCAGAATCTCAACCAACAGATTGCAACATCATCCATCCTTGGGAGGTGTGGGACTTCTGAATTTTAAAAGATATCTAATTGAGTTTGTGATATGTCAAGGTATGGGGTGGCATGCAGAGGCAGATCTGCCTTTTCTATCACTGTGGCAGTCTGGAGGCTGCTTTTGCATTCCCATGTGCGGCCAGGGACAGCCTGTATCTTAGAGCCACACCTTACCTTCAAGGGTTAGATATGGTAGGCATGACTTTCAAGGCTCTTTTTCATTGGGGAAACATTACAGATTGGATCCATTCACCCCTGGATGGGCAACCTTTGTGTTTCAATCTAGTGAAAATATGTGGGTTTGTGGCTTCACATAGGTCCCCTATACAATTCCACACTGTTTCACCAATCAGCACCAAACTTTGCAGAGTCACCTGTTAGGACCCTCCGCACATTTCTGGCGACATGACATCTGGAAACCCCACCCTCCTCCCTGGATTTCAGCAAAAGTGCAAATTTGTATGTGGGTTTGTGGCTTCTCGTATGTTCCCTATAAAATTTCAAACCGTTTCACCAATCTGAACCAAATTTTGTACAGTCATGTGTTAGGACCCTGTGGACATTACTGGCTACATGAGATCTGGACACCCCACTGCTCCCCCCGGATTTCATCAAAAGTGAACATTTGGGTGTCAGTTTGTGGGTTGGTGGGTTTGTTGATTCACGTATGTCCCCTATACAATGCCACACATTTCACCAATCTGCACCACATATTGCACAGTCACCTGTTAGGACCCTCCGGACCTTACTGGCTACATTACATCTGCACACCCCACCCCTATCCCCAGATTTCCGCAAAAATTTACATTTGGGTGTGGGTTTGTGTCTTTGCATATGTTCACTATTCAATTCCACACCGTTTCACCAACCTGCACCAAATTTTGTACAGTCACCTGATAGGACACCCCGGACATTACTGGCTACATGAAATCTGGAAACCCCACCCGTTTCCCTGGATTTCAACTAAAGTTTCTGGGTTTCTGGGTTTGTGGCTTTGCAGATGTTCCCTATACAATTCCACACTGTTTCACCAATCTGCACCAAATGTTGTACAGTCACCTGTTAGGACCCTCTGGGCATTATAGGCCACATGACATTTGGCACCACACCCCTTCCCCTGGATTTCAGCAAAAGTCATCATTTGCTTGTGGGTTTGTGGCACGACAAAACATTGTTCCTTACATAATTCCACACCGTTTCACCAATCTGCACCAAACTTTGCACAGTTACCTGTACAAAAGAGGGAATGAAAGCCCTGGCAACACCGGATATATCTACTAGTAATAATATAATGATTGGGGGTAGTCATTGCATTGGCCAACATGGAGAGTGAGAGGAATACTATACATGAAGTAGGTAGTGTCTGCCTCAGGTATGCTCCCCTTCACATGGTTGCAGGAGAAATATGGTATCCTGGACACAGATTTCTTGAAGTACTTACAGCTCTCGCATTGCCTCCAGCATGCAGGACTAGTAAATCCCAGGTTAAACAGAACACAGTGGAATTCAACTATATCGCCATCACCTATATACAAGGCTCTGTCCTGCTCTGGTATACCCAATCCTAACAGGAAGGTAGAAAAGGTGTGGAACAGGGATTGCAGAGTTACACTTCTGGACTGTACATGGTCTGCCATATGGGCGAAAATATTTCACATGTGAATGGTGGCATCCACTACTCAAACCCTGTTTATGTTTTACAATAGAGCCTTTTTTCACTCCTTCCCGGTTCGTGGGGTCTGAGGACCGAGCACTCCCTTCCATGTGTTGGTCCTGCAAAGTCGAAATAGGGACGCTGGTTCATATGTTGTTTTCATGCTGGTGCAATAGATGTTTTTGGGAAGCAATTTGACCGCTGATCTTACAGATCTGTTGCTACTCCCTCCCACTACCCCTGTCCGCCATCTCAGCTGGAAGCATACAGGCTAGGTTTGATGGGTCTGAACCACAGGGAAGGATGTTAGACACATCAGTTGATATAGTCTTTAACGTAATAACCTCAAATTGAAAATGCCTCTCCCACTTGTCACCGACATTTTTGTGGAATCAAGTGGCATACACCCAGTGGTTGGAGACATACATACTCAGGAAAGCGGTAAATTGTTAAGACCTTGTGCCTGGGACCATTTAACTATGCAGTCCACCTTTGACTATGCATATTGTTTGTCTATGCACATGGTTATCTGTCATTTACCCAATCAGCTTACAATGTAACCTGAATGCAATTGATCTGCTTTTGCCAACAGTGTCCATAATTGTACTGTAGAGTGCCAGTCTGCCCAGGATTCTGTACTGTGAGGAGCTGCTGCTACTGTTCGTGCTTTGGAAAAACTAACTATTCTGGCCCTTTAAACTGGTAGACTCCACCCTTAAAAGGGTGTTGCTGGCGCGAAGCGCCGCGCGGAGTCCCGTAGAGTCCCAGTCTGCCCAGGATTCTGTACTGTGAGGAGCTGCTGCTACTGTTCGTGCTTTGGAAAAATGAACTATTCTGGCCCTTTAAGCTGGTAGACTCCACCCTTAAAAGGGTGTTGCTGGCGCGAAGCGCCGCAGAGTCCCAGTCTGCCCAGTCCGCCTCAAGACGGCGAAAGATCGGGCGATCACCAAGAAGCGAGTATCCAGTGGAAAAATGGCTGTGCCAGGCCCTCAGACAAGGTTAAAGACACTGTTCGAGCACTGGCAGTCGAAATTGCCCAGAGCAGCTGGCCCTATGGAGTCCACCGAGATAAATGGTGAGGTAAATGCCGACATGTCTCTATCAACGTGTACTCAGTTATCTGTGACTTCTCTGGTGCCATCTCTACAGTCGCTTGCCTCAGTATCTGTAGTCCCCAGTCCTGAGGCGGCGTGTATAACACAGGTTCTGAGTCCATTATCTACACATCAATCACATGCACATGTTGCTTCTGAAGTAGCAACAGACATATCAGACATACCAGACTTACCAGAAGTATCACATGAGTCGATGCTGGGAGGAAACGATAGAGTCACGTTGCTGAACTCCGGCAGATTTGAAAATATAGAAGATTTGGGACGTGGTCCTTTAAATAACATCATTATTGATCCATCGCTGTTTCAATCTCCATTCGATGTCACAGACACCGAATTACTCGAAGTACATGTGCCCTTAAACTCCATAGAACAAAGGTAAGTGTCGTTCGATCCCCAGCTCAAAGACGTCCAAAAGAAATGCCTTGTGGGTCCTGAAGTTCACCATCTGTTAACTCCGGTTGAAGCAAGGGTTGGATCTCAATCAGCTTGCACAGTGTATTCAGCTGACTCTGAATTGGCTTCATCCGCTGAACCTCCGTCCATGCCCCGCTCTTGCGTGAGCAATCATTCACTAGCTCCACCTTATCTTAAGCAGACAGTGTTTGCTTTCCCAGGCGCCTGTGACGAGGCACTGACAATCACCCACGCGGCTACAAACTGGAATGCTAAAAATAGCTCAAGCGGTGTTCTGAGTTAAAACCGAATGGCGATAGGACATGGAGCCGTTGGCCCTGATAGAGCCAGTGCTATTACATCAAACAGGGCGGCTCTAAACCCTGTAACACCTGCTCCACTCAGCGTAAAAACAGCAGTGTTCGAACATCCTGAAATAAAAACGTCTGCTCAATTAAAAGCAAGCTTTGATGTGGTGGACCGCGAAGCGCGTTTAACAAAACGCTTGTCTGATGACTACATGAACATAAAAGACAAGCTGGTAAACAGCTTCTCATTAGCAGCAAAAAAAAAAGCTGTGGAGAGCAATGTGGTTCCGAGTTTGCCTGTAAATAATGTAACCAGCACAGAGGCTCGCAGTTCGACAAATAATAGAGACAGAACAAGTACTCCTCAGATGAACAACAAGCGAGTAAATGTGAGCTCTCATGGGTCAAGAAATACCCTGAATGTGTCAACGCACCAAAATTGCAATGAGTCGATATCGGAAATGTCACAAAACAATGAAAACTACTCAGCAGTCTCAAATGAAGGTTTATCGATTCAGCCACACAATGAGCTGCCACTTAAGGAGAAAGACGCCGAAAGTGCCTTGAAGGCAAACATTTCTGTGGCTGCGTCAATCCAAATTCATAACAATGTGTTAGCCGCCACGTCTGTTGCGTTGCTCCCATTTGTAAAACTGTATGAATCTCTGAATGATTCCATAAGAGATCAAGGGGCAATAATGGCCAATTTGGACAAGAAATTGTCGGATTTAACACACAGTTTTGTGTTGTTACAGCAAAAAAATGAAATGGAGGCAAACATATCACTTCAATGGCAACATAGATTAAGTGACCTGGCAATGAATGAGCACACCAAGTCAGCCGACCTTATGGATGCCATCCTTGAATGCATGAAATGGTTTCGCCACCTGGACAAAAATCGTCTGAATGATCCACCTCTCTGCTTGAACACACATGGCTGTCAACATGTAAAGGTCGGTGAAAATACAGCCAACTCAGGCACTCTTCAGGAAGAGAGGAGATCTACCATTCAGCTTCCTTCTCGTCCAGCGCAGGCAGTGGCTGTAAAAGTTCCAGTTACATGCCCCACTCCATCAGTCTCAGCCGAGATGGGTAAAAAAACCCAGGATCAGAATCCCGCAGTCATGATAGTAGAGTCTAGTCCCATTTCTGAAATACCTGCAGCGCCAGAGCAAAATAACACAAAAGAAAATCATTGCAATACCTTTGGCATTTTTTTGGGTAATGCGAAGTCTTTAGATCTCTCCACGAAAATGTTCGACGTCACCAACAATAAGAAACCTGCTGTGAAAAAACGACCGAGAAAGCAAAACCCTGCAAAAACTAAACAGTTTATATGAAACCTGTCGACACCAAGCAAACTGGGTCTTTTTCAGCGGGTGCCCCCTGGTAAGACACAAGCTGCCTCAGCAAACAATCTCAATCACCAGGGTGAGTCGAAGGACGAACAACCTACTTTTCATCAGGAGAAAAACCCAAAAAAATGGATAAGGCTAGACTCAGAATCTAAAACAGCGAGACAGAAAAAGAATCATTGGATTTTGGTGAGTGGTCAACCTACTCCATCGACGCAGATGATGACGCCGGTAGAGAGGAAAATGAGAGTGCGCCAGGTGCAAATTCGCATAGTATGTCTCCTGCGCCTGAATCGTCCAATCACTCGCCTTGCAGATGTAAACTGAACAAAAGCAAAATAAATCAAACAAATAATCGCAAGGTGGTCTGCAGCTCGGCACCTAAAACTACTGCAAAGAAGCTGGAATTTGAACCAAAGGATGCGAATCAAAAAAGAAAATAGCTAAACACAGCTCTAAATCAAAGAGCAACCCAAGCTCAAAGGTCAAAAAATTCCGCTAAAGAACCTCAAGTACGTTCTGAAAAAAACATAGTCCCAAAAAATTCGATTAGGAGAGTTTGGATTGACAATATATTTCCGGACAGCAATGAATCGAATCTAAATAGAAGCAATGTGATGCGCCTATTTCATGTTATTCCATGATTGCGCACAATTACTTCAGATGACATTCGTATTGTAGAATACCTGTCAGAGTCGTGTTCTGATCAGGTATTATTACATATGCGCTCACAAGCAGTGGAAAAAACATTATTATCAGCAAAAGACGAACTTCTCTCCTACGGATTTGAGGTTTCATACCAGAACGAAGATCCTAACAAACAACGCTCCGAGAGTTCATCATCAGTTGAAGATAATCGCTCTATGAATGAAAAACAGAGAGATGTTTTAAGAGAGGTATTCAAAATACAGCCTGCCGAGATTGACAAAGCCCGCGCGGCCAATGTGGGAGCATCAGTGGATACGCAAAGAAGGAAGTAACTAGACCAGCCGAATGGAAAAGTGATGTGTGAACTGGAGTCATGGAACACACGTGGCTTTAGCCACCTCCTTCAGGATCTACCATTCTCCTTAGACAACAATTTTGCGCTGTGCTTACAAGAAACGTGGCTGCGCATACCCCGGGCAAGAGATGGCTACTCTATACTTCTAAATCCCGCTGGGAAAAATCACAGAGGTCGACCCGTTTCTGGGCTTCTAATAATGCTTAACAACTCATTTGGCTGGGAAATAACCAAAACATATATGCCTAATTTGTTTGTTCAAGGCATTTTGTTGGAATTCAAGCCATCTGTATTCAAAGTTTCCAAAATGTTACTTTTGATCAATACATATTGGAACCCTTCCATGATTTCAACCAGTGAATATTTGGATTCAATAACATTAGTCATAGATGATTGTCTATTGATATACCACAAATTGCAGATAATCATATGTGGCGACCTTATCTGTTCCTGGTTTGATGACACTCAGCCAACAAATTGGGCAACAAAAGAACCAGCCGAGTCCAATGAAGAGAGAAGAACGCAATGGCAAGGAGTGATGAAAATACGAGACTGTGATATGTTAAATGGAAAGACGAAAAGTGATAATCCACCGAAGTCGACATGGCATGGCGGATCGAGGCACAAAACCCTAGATTACATTTGGATTTCAAACAACGTGTGGGTCGACATTGATGATCTAGAAATCTCTAGGTGTTACACCAGTGACCACGATCCGATACATCTTTCCTGGTGGTGCAACAAATATACACCTGATGGTCGCTATGAGACTGCCGTCTTAGTCAACCATGGAGGGAACAGACTAAGTATCAACACAGCCCAACTAGTCAAGTTTTCACGAAAATTTAAGATGGGGAACCAATCTCCAAAAAGCAAAATAAATTTTGCGCCTATGTTGTCAGAATTTCGTGTAAAAAACAAATCAGGAGCCGGTGCGCCGAAAGTACAGAAGCATGTCTTCAGTCGATTGGTGCAGATTGAAAAAAAGTTGCTGCGAAAAGATCTAATACAGCTCAAGAGACAAAATGGTCATAATGTAGGCCCACTAATTAAAAAAAGGAAGCTGAAATACAGAAACTGGTTAAAGTCCTTTGCCTTCTTGCGAGACCAGGAAAGAGGGGAACACATGTTAAAGTTGATTTTGAATCACAAGTCTAGGGAAACTTGGAAGATCTTAAACCAAGGATCCTTAATCCAAGACTCAATGCAGTCAAACGGAATATCGAGGATGAAATGGGAAGAACATTTCCTCAATGTATTTGGAACAACATCTTCATGCGAACTTGTTCAGACTGAGAAATGCATTGAGCCCTGGGACGTGATAGAGAACATTGATGATATTGAAGAAGTCATAAAGCATCTAAAGAACTCAAGAGCCGCAGGGCCTGACGGCATAACAAACATCATGCTCAAAGAAAAAAAAGAAAATTGGTCCCATTTCATTGTGTATCTGTTTGAATTAATTGCATCGGCGAAAGAAGTTCCTGAATCATGGCGAACGGCCATTGTCGTTCCAATATTTAAGAAGGGCAGTCGGGACGACCCCTCGAATTATCGACCGATTGCTCTTCTAGACACTATTGGAAAAATCTTTGCAACCTGTTTGCAACAGAAATTAGCGAAATGGGCACTTGGCACTGGGTTGATGGACTGCAGACAGACAGGTTTCACCAAAGGAGTGGGAACAGAAGTAAATCTCCTAATATTAAATCTGTTAAAATTGGAGACGCTAAAAAGAAAGTCAAAGCTATTTTTAGCATTCATCGATATGCGTCAAGCCTTTGACTCCATAAATCGAGTCAAATTATGGGGAAAGTTAGCCAAGTGGAATTGTCCAACATCGATATTGGATCCGGTGATGGCCCTTCATTCAAATACCACTATGCGTGTACGTATGAATGCCTTGGGTGAGTTATCGAATAAAATTCCAACAAATAGAGGCGTCAAGCAGGGCTGCCCACTAGCGGCTCTGTTATTCAAACTGTACATCTCTGACACCTCATCAGCACTTGGCAATGTTCCGTGTTTTCCACCAGAGGTGAATGGGCAACATCTGAGTTGGGCAATTTATGCCGATGATATTGTATTGGTCGACCTCACACAAATCGGACTCCAACGGTTGTTAACTGGATTTCAAGCGTATTGTAATGACAATGATCTAACAATAAATGAAAAAAAGACCAAGATTCTGAGTGTTGGAAAGATATTAACAAAGAAAGACCGTTCCTTTAAGTGGTCTATTGATCATGAGAGTATAGGAAATGTTCCCTCCTTTCGCTATCTAGGAATCCTTTTTAACAACTCAATAAGCGAAATAGACTGGATGAGAGATCTAAAAAATCGGATGGCCGGCTATGGACTACAGGGAGCCCGTATACATGCCGAATATGGAAAATGTAAAATAATTCCAGTACAAAAAGTAGTTCCAGCGATTTCTTTCGGGGCCGAAGCAGGGTGGAACCTGAGCTTCCTTTGCTGGGACACACTAGAAGCAAAGTTCTGGAGACGTGTCCTTGGTCTCCCGGAATATGTCTCAATAAAAGCTATAAGACATGAGCTCGGTTTCGATTTTCTACATACTACAGTGCTATGGAAATCTATTACAGTTGTAAGGAAACTAAATCTGAACGATCCTATGCCTGCATATAAAATTCTGACAGCTTCCGTACAATATCCACATGAAGGATTGCTGAGAAGCTGGGTCAACAAAATAAAACTAATTGTCGACGCCAATGACATCAAATGGGAATCTGTGATGGCGATACCACAACTAGCCAAAAAAAATTCCGACAGTGGAGTTGGATACGAAACGCAGAAAATCATGCGAACATGAAGACTTCTTTTGATCTAGGCATTGCGGCAAATAGCTTAGATAACCTACCAAAATATCTAAACCAATTCCCATCGAGATATCACCGAAATAAATTCCTGAGACTACGTCTAAATATCTACCACACAAAAGATGTGTTGTGGACCAGACATGATCCAAAAACAACGGACAGTACATGTAAATTCTGTCGGGCCAACGATGAATCCCTGAAACATGTAATAACTGAGTGCGAGAAGCTCCTAAATAAGAGATCCCTGTATTTGGGCAAATATGCGCCTCTCAATGGCAACTGTGATGAGTGGTGGTTTAGGTTGCTCTCTAGTCAAAACATCCATCTAACCTGTGCAGTGATTAACTTTCTAGAAAAGACTATACCATGCAAAGTAATGACAACGTGAATATGGGTTAACAAGCGAAGGATCTTGTCGTTGTGTTTTTACGCTTCTGCAAGGTTTCTGTTTTTGTCTTTTGAAATGTCTTTTGCTCATGCTTATGTATATTTGCTCATTTTTCCTGTTTTCGTGTCTGCGTTTTGTTGTGTTCCTTTGTACCTTGGAATTTAGAAAGGTTGTAATAAAAGTTTGAATAAACTAAAAAATTACAAAAAAAAAAAAAAAAAAAGATAATTGTACCCATGTGTTCTAGTTGATAAACATGTACTACCACAGCTCCACCTGAGTAATCCCGGTCCAACTGTTTCTGCCATTACTACCGTAACATGTGTAGTGAAGTTATCCCATTGTCCGTCTGTGCCTGCTTTTAAAAAGTTAAAGCAGCATTCTGGCTAGCTTGCATGCTTACAAAAGCTCAATTGATACATAAATAAGTATGCAGAGCACCACCCTCTGGCCATGCCCCTTTGTTGTTCATTTAGGTCGTATTTAAGCGATATATATTCCAAGGTACATGTGCATTTTATTTGTATGCCATTTATAATGGATCCATGCCTTTCGTCAGTGCTCTCATGTCGATCTTTTTAAAAACTTTTGCTTTGTCCATTGCCCTCATTTACTATCTGTTTTATTTGGGTCAGTAGGTTACTTTAATGTGACCCAATCTGAATTGTAACAGTACATATGAAACGTAACAAGTTATTAGATATGTCATCCTCCCTTAATATGAACGTCAACGCCACAAAGCAGTGGGATTCAGAACCACTTAATACACGGTTATCAGCTTTTGGATATTTTGTTTATACACTTTAAATGTTTTATGCACTTTAATGTACATGCATGTAATATCTTGAACATCAGATTTTATTTCTAGCATTTTGAAGAACACAGTTCAATAACATGTAGGTACCATTTTAATGTGAACGAGTTACTGTTGTACCATTGCTTCCAACTGTGATATTGGTATTATCCTGATATTGTTGACGAACTTCTATTTAAATGTGTCCCATATTTTAGGCACATTTAATTAATTATAATGTACAATATTTTAATTATCTTGTTTTAGTATCTGAATCGAAGCCTTTCACTATTTCTTATAATTGAAATGCTTTCCTCTTGAAACAATCTGGTTATGGCATTTTCTGCTCACCGATTTCCACAGTAAATAATGACGAATCGCCCTTAAACCTTTTGATGAATATGATGCTTTAGTGACTGCAACACATGCCTCTTGTCCCATTTCTCCAAGTTTCTGTCAGCCAGATCTCACTTGAAATGCAAACACCAGAAAAATACCGAAATAATCCTTCCATGCATCACCCATGTGTGCAGCAGTCGGTCACACAGCCAATGGAAAGGCACTTGACTGCGAGACACGACGCAGATATCCGCCAATGGAAAGGCACGCCTCTGCAAGGCACGCAGCAAATATCCGCCACATGATATTTAGCATGATTGAAAGGCTTTTGATTTGGAAGTGTATTCTCTTAAGCTAAGTGCTCCCAGAGACCATCCAGAAAATTCAATTGTTCAATTTTGAAATGTTTTCTGCCCAAAATGATATGAAAGCCTAATGTCTCAGTAGAAACACATGGGATTGGATTGCCGGCTGGGCGCCTAATGTCAGAGAAAAATCTAATTTTCCGAAGGCATTTCCTCGAGCTGTCTCACCGAAATAAAGCATTGATAAAATTCCAATGATAATTTTCAGAAGCCGGAGTTTAGCCATTGTCTGCGGAAATATTGAAGACAACTAATTTCGTAAAGAATGTAAAGCAGAGGTTTTTCAGCATTACATATTGACGTAGGCAGATCAGCGTAAAGCGACGTGAAATGTCCTCTGCGTCTCTAACTGTCTGCAGCTGCTCAGGGAAGGAAGGCCCTCCTTCACAAACAGCCTAACGCTGGAGGAAATGCAGGATGCAAATCTGCAGTTTGCATTTTTTATTTGGCATCACTTTTTCTGGGTGAGACATGCATCTGAAACCCCGAAGCATGCTTGGGAGGCAGCCGAAACATTTCACAATTGTGAAATATCTTCTTTTTCAAAATATTTGTTAAATATAGTTGTAACAGTGGGATAGGGAGATTTTGCTGCGGGAGATTACATCAAATTTTGAAATAATAGATTTTTTTCCTTCAAGTTTTGGCCCAAAAATATGTGGGGAATGGGTATTGTCGAATAACTAATGTGGTGGATCATTGTGGTGGCTGCCCCTTTAATTTGGTATTTGGTATTTACTTTATTTGCATGGCGCTCCAAACCCAGGGGTAGACGGGCGCATAAGGATTTGGTTATAGCGTTGCGAAGTATCTTTGTGTTGCATACTTCGTACTTGTTTATAGAATATACATATATATACAGTTATCAATATACAGAGCATAAACAATACGCATAATATACAATTTTCAGTATAAGTATAGTACCTGAACCAGGTACCGCACAGGGTCTGGTGTTAATGGCGCTATTCTTTGTTTAGGAGCCATCTGATGACCTGCTTCCTGAAGATTTGGAAGGATTCAACAGTTTTGATGTTGAGCGGTAGGGTGTTCCAGAGTTGGGGGGCAAGTACTGTGAAGCTTACCCCTCCAGCTCTTTTTTAGGTGGAACCTGGGCACTGTCAAGCAAAGTGTGTTGGAGGATCTGGTGGATCTGGTAGCAGGTTTCAGGGTGAATTTGTTAGCTAGATATGGTGGTGCTAGATGATTGAGGGATTTGTACGTGAGGCAGATGGTTTTTAGATCAATTTTTGGGCGTATGGATAGCCATTTGCAGGCTTTCCTGATAGCGGAGATATGCTCTTGTCTAGGAATGTTGAGGGCTGCGCGCAAGGTGTTATTTTGTATTACCTGCAACTTGTTGAGTACGGATTGGTTAGCACCTAGGTACAGGCTGTTACAGTAATCTAGTTTGGATTGTTTGAGGGCCCTGGCAAGGGTGAGGCAGCTGTTGGGTGATAGGAATGGCCTGCTGGCCCTGATGAGCTTGCTGGTGTAGGCAGCGGCTGAGGCGGTCATATTGGTGTGTTTGCTAAGGTTGGTGTTGGCATCTAGATAGAAGCCAAGGGTTTTTACACTTTTGGCTATGGGGATGGTGTGGCCATCTATGGTGATGTTGTTATAGCTAGGGTCAAGTTTAGTTAGAGTGTTGGGGGAGCCAACGATTAGGAGCTCTGTCTTCTCATCGTTCAGGCATAGGCCATGGGAGGCCATCCAGGCCTGAATGATGGAGAATATTTTGTTGATCCGGGCGGAGTCTGCTTGATAATTGCCTGAGATGGTGAGGAGTATCTGGGTGTCATCTGTGTAGTTTGTGTAGGTGACACCCAGACGGTCCACTTGGTCAAATAGAGGCTTTGTAAATATGTTGTATAAAGTAGGGGATACACAGGATCCTTGTGGGACTCCGCATGCGATGGGGATGGGGTCTGCTGCATCTGTTGTGGAGAAGACCCGCATGGTTCTGTTTGCCAGGAAGGACTGTATCCATGTGATGGCGGAGGAGGAGAAGTGGGCTGCGGTGGCAAGGTAATTACAGAGGATTTCATGGCTGACCAGGTCAAAGGCCGCTGAGAGGTCTAATAGGAGTAGGATTGCGGAATTGCCTTTGTCTTTGATTTCGTCAATCTAGCTTTTGAGATCAACAAGGGCAGTTTCTGTTCCATGTTGAGGTCTGAAGCCAGATTGACGTATTCCTAGCAGTTGGTTGGATTCCAAGTATTCCTGAATTTGGATGTAGGCAACTCTGTCCAGGATTTTCAGTAGGAAGGGGACTGTGGTGATGGGCCTGTAGTTAGTGGGTATGGCCGGGTCGAGGGATTGTTTTTTCAGGAGTGGGAGGACCCATGATTGTTTTAGGTTGCTAGGGATAGAGTTATTGGTGAAGGATAGGTTGATGAGTTTGGTGATGAAGGGGGAAAGCTCTCTGGCTGCATCTTTTATGATCTGTGCCGGGCAGCTGTCTCCTTTGCAGTTAGAGGGTTTCAGGGAGGTGATGATTTTTTGAACTTCCGTGATGGTGACTTTCTTAAACGAGAAGCCTAAGCTAGTATTGTTAGGTGTGGGTAGGCTGAGGTTGGTGACCTTGTTGTTGGAGAGTTGTTGCCGTTTGTCCTCAATTTTAGTTTGGAGTCCTAGGATTTTATTGTTGAGGGCCTTTTGGATGTTGGTGCACCAGGATTTGTCTTTCAGGCAGGTGTCTGGAGGTGCAATAGGGCTTTCTAGTTCCTTCAGAATTGTAAATAATTCTTTGGTGGAGGATCCTGCCTGAGCAATCCTGGTGTTGTATACATCTTTTTGGTACGGATTATCTAGTTTTTGTAAAGTGAGGATAGGTTAGTGAGGTTGGATTTGTTTTCCGCGGTGGGGTTAGTCTTCCAAGTGTGATGTGCCTTTGCTTTCTCTTTTCTGAGAAGTTTGAGCTCAGGGGTGTACCACGAGTTTAGATGAGCTTTGGGTTTGACTTTGCGTATTTTCAGGGGGGCAACGGTGCCCATCGCTCTAGCCATGGAGTCATTGAAGGTGTCGATCAGCAGGTTTAAGTCAGCGTTGGCTGGGAGAGCGTTGAGTGTAGGTAGGACCAGTGGTAGTAGGGCTTCAGCAGTAATGTTGCGTTTATTCCTGGTGGGACATGCTGGTGCCAGGGAGTGTTTATTGGGCAGTGCCTGATTGGTGTTGACCTCAAGAGGGATCATGTAGTGATCGGTCCATGCCAGAGGTTGGGGGTCTTTGCAGGTTGTATTGCAATTGTAGGTTGCAACCCAATCAAGGGTTCTGCCTTTTTGGTGGGTGGGGAGTACGATGAGTTGAGTGAGATCATGCTCGGTTAGGACATTGGCTAGGGATGCAGCGTGTGCATCGTTCGGGTCTTGGTAGCCGAGATTGAAGTCTCCAAGGATCATGATTTGTGCTGATGGTTTGGAATTTTCGGTGATGAGGGATGTGATCTGGGTTTACACGTGCAGCGGAGTGACGTTTCACTCTGCCGCATGTGGTATAAATACACGGGTGTTCCTGGCCTCTGCAGAGCAACCGGGGAGCCCAAACCGTACGCAAGTGTGCTGTGTCAGTCTGTGTGCGGTGGGGGGCTCACGGGGGCGCTGGAGAGAAACGGATACCTGTAACAGTGGCTACGAGGTGGGACACCAACCATCCGGGCACAGCCGGAGAGGGGTGGTGAATTTTTCTTTGTTCTCTATTTCCGAATGCAGCGGAGACGGCGGTGCAGTGGCGGAGGCACTGGGTATTGTGAGCGTTGCATGCACAGTGGAGGATGGGCAGGGGCTCCTGACGAAGTACAGCCAACTGTTTGGAGGCATCGGCTGCATGGCAGGTGATCCAGTGAGGCTCCAAATCTACGAGTCCATCCGACCTATCACCCTAAAACACGGCTGGGTTTCATTTCACCTGTGTAACCTAGTTGATAAAGAGCTGGACAGTCTGGTGGAGTTGAATATCATCCAGAAGGTTGAGGGCCTGACGCCGTGGGTGTCTCCCATGGTAATCGCCCGAAAACCAAAACAACCTGCTTCTCTAAGCTTGAGCTCTGGCTGGATACCATCAGGTGGTGCTACACCCAGACTCACAGTATATTACAACTTTTACCACGCACCGTGGCCTGTACTGGTACAAGTGCCTCAGCTTTGGTGTGTCTTTGGCGATAGATGTTTTTCTAAACATTATCCATGGGGCCCTCGCTGACCTGGATGGCGTCTTAAATATCAGTGACAACATCCTGGTGTTTGCAAGGACGGAGGTGGAGCACCTGGGCGGACTGGCCAAAACCCTGGAACGGCTCCAGACTCTGGGTTTGACACTGCACAGGGACAAATGTGAATTCAAGAAGAAGACGAATGAGTTGTTTGGCTTTGTGTTCAAGGAAGGGGGTATTTCACTGGATCTTCGGAAAGTAAAGAACAACATCGAGGCATGGCCCTCAGAGAATGTATCGGAGGTCTGAAGTTTCTTAGGAATGGTCACATATTGTGGCCAGTTCATCAGGAACCTTCTGTCCCGGTCAGAGCCGTTGGAGGCGTTGATGAAGAAGGACGTCGCATGGCAGTGCGGACCCCTTGAGCAGGCCGCGTTTGAGGACATGAAGGGAGAATTAACAGGAGAGGACTCCATGACCTTCTTCGACCCGGCCCTACAATCGGAAATTGTGGTGGATGCCAGCCCGTCTGGTTTGGGGGCGGTGCTCACACAGACGGATGCAAAAGATGAGGTCCGGCCGGTCGCCTATGCCAGCAAGGCGCTGTCTGAGACATTTCCGTCTCTACGTGCTGGGGTGACCGGTGACAGTGGTCATGGACCACAAGCCCCTGCTGCCCATCCTGGCTGGGTCATCGCCCAATCCTCCGGTGTGCATTGAAAGGTGAATGTTGGCACTGCTCTAGTATGGTGTCTTCCTGGTGTACCGACCTGGCAGCAACAATGCGGCTGACTATCTGTCTAGACAACCGAGGTGTGATCCCAAGGGACAAAATAACATCAGTGCGGAAGAGGCCGACGAACATGTCAGACTGGTGGTGGAGGCGGCTGCTCCTAACTCAGTACCTATCCACGAGCTAGAACAGGCGGCGGCCAACGACAAATGTTTTAACATCTTGAAGGTAGCCCTTCAACAGGGTTCATGGAAATCAGTTGTGGAGACGTTGCATCTGAGGACCCAAGAAGCAAAGTTGTTGCTGGAACAACTATGGGTGGTCAAAGATGAGCTGGACTTCGTGAAGTCGGGGCTATTGCTCTGAGGGGACCTGATCATGATACCACAGGGTAAGGTCACCCAAGTGATTGAATTGGTGCATCAAGGGCACCAGGGAACCCCCAAGACCAAGGCTCACTTGCGGCAGATGGTGTGGTTTCCAGACCTTGAGAGGCAGGTAGAGGAGTTCATTGCAGCCTGTGTATGGTGCCAGGCGGCATCCCAAGCCCAGAGGGAGCCCATAATTGAGATCATGTCAAGAGGGACCAAGCCCTGGGAGATCGTCCATGGTGACTTCGGGTCCACAGGTCAGGACACACACTTCCTGGTGGTCGTGGAGAAATGGTCCAGGTATCCGGAGGTGGATTTTTATCGAGTCTGTTGTACGACAAGGTGGACGTGGAAGATCTTTGCTACCAGCGGCCTGCCCCCACACTCTGTGTTTGGATAATGGTCCACCCTTCCAAGGAGATAGTTTTCCCAGCTGATGGAGGAGTATGGCATCCACCATCGTAAGGTCACTCTTCTTCGGCCTTGGGCAAACAGCGAAGGGAACATTTTATGAGGACGCTGAATAAGGGCTTCTGCATTTCTCATGGTCAGGGACACAGTTAGCAGAGGGCGTTATTTGAATTCCTCAGGGAGTACCCGGCCACCCCACATACATCTACTCGAGTGGCCCGGGCTAAAGCCATGTTCAGGCATTGTCCCAGGGGCCTTATCACAGAAGTGGGTGATAGAGAGCCGGTCATCATTGATGATGCGCAGGTGGAACGGGAGAGGAGCATCAGGATGGAGCAAGAAACCATCAGAAGAGGTTCTGGACCCAGCAGCTGTCCCTGGGGGATGAAGTGCTGGTAAAGAACCGGCACCCTCAAGGGAAACTGTCGTTGACGTATGAGCCTGGTCCGAGGGACGTGGTGGCTGTGCATGGCTCCATGGTAACGGCTTTGGATGGGACTGCCTCTGTCAGCCGCAATGGCAGTTTCTTTAAGAAAGTGGGAGAAGCCAGGTCAGGGGTGTTGCAGAGAAGGGACTTCAATGATGTACCGGACGAGGGCTGTGGCCTTGCCCATCCACTGAGTTCCCTAGGACGGGAGAGGCGTCCAGGGGCATCCGGGAGGTGGCCAGGAGGTGGCCCCATAGGGTTGGGAGCCTGCCCACCTGAATGAATATGTTTTGGACCCCTGAACATGTGGGACCATCCCATGGACTGGAAGTGACTCATGGGGCTGGGGATGGCTGTGATTGAAGGGGTCATTGATTTTGTGTGCAGTGTGTTGTTATGCCTTGTGTGGATTTGACCTTCTTTGGTCTTTTGTTATGGAAAAGGAGGAGTGTGGTGGCTGCCCCTTTAAGGGTGTGCACACATGGTTGAGTGACGTTTCACTCTGCCGTGTGTAGTATAATTAAAGGGGGCATTCCCGGCCACCGCAGAGTGACCAGGGAGTCCGAACTGTGCGCACATGTTCTGTGCCAGACTGTGTGCGGTGGGGGGCTCACAGGTGTCCCGGGAAACAGACACCTTAACAATTATGGGGGATGCTGCAAGGAGTCTCCCCCTGCATATAATTATGGCGCAATCTACCACAAAACAAATTGAAATAAGATTAAATATAATAGAACCACTTTTAGTTACTCTGATTTCCACTAAAATGAACAAATATGATTCTTATTTGTAACCCCCTACCCGCACCCCCACTGTAATGCACCATTCATCAAATCCCACTGGACAATATTGGAGCTAATCACGATTTGGCCGGTGCAGTAATAACGTGCCAGTATTTATGCATGTCGGCACATTACTACACCAGCCAACAGCGAGTTTGTCGGTAAGGTGGCGGTTTGACCTCCCACTAAGGGTGGGAGGTCATTCCACCACCTTACCAGAAGGATTGCTGGTATTACAGGTGTCAGTAATACCGGCGCCTGTAATATCGGCAAAATCCACAATGGAGTCTATTGGGACACCATGTAATGGAGACTAGCACCGTCTACCACCACTTATAACCCAGTGGAAATACTACCGGACCAAGTAGGGATATCGGGAAGTCAGTTTGCCAGTATTCTGGTGGATTTACCACCAGAATACCAGCAAACTCCTAATGAGGCCCAATATGCCTTAAACTGCTGGAGTCTTGCTTTGTATGGTTCATTGGTTCAGCCAGTGCCTGCCAACATGGAAGGTTCAAATATGTAGTTGTTTCTCCAGCCATGTTTTTATCTTTGCACTCTGGGACATGGAGATCTGTTATTCCCATTATAAATCTAGGAGTACAACAGAACACACAACACAAATGGGTGCTTGATAATCACCTACAGATTGGAATGGAACATGTTGGCAATTCACTTTTCACAGTCATAACATCCAGTCGTGTTCCATATTCAATCCAGGTTGTTCTTATAGCACCCTGAAGTTGATCTGTTGTCACATGTATGCCTTATGTACCAACATAACATTGCATGTTGTCAATTGATCAGAGGCAAAATACCTTTTGGCCTGTTTAATAGGTTAGGCAACTGGAGATTAAAACCAAGAATCCCAAGTGACATGCATTCTTACCAAACCACAAATAAGGCCTTAGGAACCTGGTCAGAAGTCCATCTCAAGTGGAAATATTGAATCAAGATTTACATTCCGGTCAGATAGCACAGCGAGAAGAGTGCTTGCTTTGCATTCCGCACAGAGCCTGACAGGGGCAAACTCAGACTCTCATCCTTCCGAGGTCTATAAATGAGCACCACACACCATGGGTAATAATAAGCAGAGCTCAGATGCCTGAGGGTTCATAGCGCTATGTAAATGTGAATTATTAGTAATATTATTATTATTATTATTATTATTATTATTATTATTATTATTATTATTAATATTATTATTTTTTTAATTCTATTAGCATTTCTTAGTTTACAATTTTAAACTTTTTATGCGACATTGACAGGGTAATTCATAGAAATTCGCACAAAAGTGGCGCACGCGACTGGCACACAGCATGCCCGTGCGAATGTCTGCGCCAGCCGCGTGCGCTAAAATTGATTTCCGCGCACAGCGTATTCATGGATTCTCACATCCAAAACCAGCCGTGGCGCAGCGTGGCGCAGCGACCCTGCAGCAGTGCCAGTTACGCCCCCAAGAACGCCCTTGCGCAAGGAAAAGCCTTCAAAATCCCCAAATAATCGCAAAGGGCTGCGCTAACCATGGACCAGTTCACAGGGCTGGCAAACAGCAAACGCCAAGCGCGGAACGTGTATTTCAGTGGTTCGCGGGAAGCATCACACGCAAAATCAGCAGGGTACGTGTATTACAGGGGTGCGCTGGAAGTATCACACGTGATTCCAGCAGGGTAAATGTATTTCAGGGGTGCGCAGGAAGTATCACACGCGATTCCAGCAGGGTACGTGTATTACAGGGGTGCGCGTGAAGTTCCACACGCGATTTCAGCAGGGTAAGTGTATATCAGGGGTGCGCGGGAAGTATCACACGCGATTCCAGCAGGGTACGTGTATTACAGGGGTGCGCGGGAAGTTCCACACGCGATTTCAGCAGGGTACGTGTATTTCAGTGGTGCGCGGGAATTTCCACACGCGATTGGCCCCGTGCGAGCAGGGTACGTGTATTTCAGGGGTGCGCGGGAAGTTCCACACGCGATTGGCCCCGTGCGAGCAGGGTACATGTATTCCAGGGATGCGCGGGAAGTTCCAAACGCGATTTCAGCAGGGTACGTGTATTTCAGGGGTGCGCGGGAAGTTCCACACGCGATATGCGCCGTGTAAGCAGGGTATGTGTATTTCAGGGGAGCGCGGGAAGTTCCACACGCGATTGGCCCGTGCGAGCAGGGTACGTGTATTTCAGGGGTGCGCGGGAAGGTCCACACGCGATTTGTGCAGGGTATGTGTATTTCAGGGGTGCGCGGGAAGTTCCACACGCGATTGGCCCCGTGCGAGCAGGGTACATGTATTTCAGGGGTTCGCGGGAAGTTCCACACGCGATTTCAGCAGGGTACGTGTATTTCAGGGGTGCGCGGTAAGTTCCACACGCAATTCCATCAGGGTACGTGTATTTCAGGGTTGCACGGGAAGTTCCACACGCGATTGGCCCCGTGCGAGCAGGGTACGTGTATTCCAGGGGTGCGCGGGAAGTTCCACACGCAATTTCAGCAGGGTACGTGTATTGCAGGGGTGCGCGGGAAGTTCCACACGCGATTTTAGCAGGGTATGTGTATTTCAGGGGTGCGCGGGAAGCTCCACACGCGATTTCAGCAGGGTACATGTATTTCAGGGGTTCTGGGGAGTACTGCACGTGAATTGGCCATGTGGGTCCTCCCAGGTGTTCGCTCTACAACCTCCACGGCCCCTGCAGGCAGCCCACACCACGGGGGACTACCCTGCACCCCTGCTCATGTCCCGCAGGCAGCCGATCCACCATGGGCATGCCCCCCAGCCAACCCACATGTCACCTTGCACTACTGATCAACAATGCATGTCTCCCACCACCCCCACCCCCCAGCAGTGCAGGGGCAGCCTCCACCAGGCCCCCACCCATGTCTACCACAACCCCCACCCCCCACACCCCAGGGGCAGCCTCCACCAGGCCCCCACTCATGTCTCCCACCACCCCCACCCCCCAGCAGTGCAGGGGCAGCCTCCACCAGGCTCCCACCCATTTCTCCCACCACCCCCTACCCCCCAGCAGTCAGGGGCACCCTCCACCAGGCCCCCGCTCATGTCTACCACCACCCCCACCCCCCAGCCACCAGGGGCAGATTCCACCAGGCCCCCACTCATGTCTCCCACCACCCCCACCCCCCAGCAGTGCAGGGGCAGCCGCCACCAGGCCCCCACTCATGTCCCCCTGCACCCCCACCACGCAGCAGTGCAGGGGCAGCCTCCACCAGGCCCCCACTCATGTCTCCCACCACCCCCACCCCCCAGCCACCAGGGGCAGCCTCCACCAGGCCCCCACTCATGTCTCCCACCACCCCCACCCCCCAGCAGTGCAGGGGCAGCCTCCACCAGGCACCCACCCATGTCTACCACCACCCCACCCCCCAGCCACCAGGGGCAGCCGCCACCAGGCACCCACTCATGTCTCCCACCACCCCAACCCCCCAGCAGTGCAGGGGCAGCCTCCACCAGGCCCCCACCCATGTCTACCACCACCCCCACCCCCCAGCCACCAGGGGCAGCCTCCACCAGGCCCCCACTCATGTCTCCCACCACCCCCACCCCCCAGCAGTGCAGGGGCAGCCTCCACCAGGCCCCCACTCATGTCTCCCACCACCCCCACCCACCAGCAGTGCAGGGGCAGCCTCCACCAGGCCCCCACCCATGTCTACCACCACCCCCACCCCCCAGCCACCAGGGGCAGCCTCCACCAGGCCCCCACTCATGTCCAACTCATGTCTCCCACCACCCTCACCCCCCAGCCACCAGGGGCAGCCTCCACCAGGCCCCCACTCATGTCTCCCACCACCCCCACCCCCCCCCAGCAGTGCAGGGGCAGCCTCCACCAGGCCCCCACTCATGTCTCCCACCACTCCCACCCCCCAGCAGTGCAGGGGCAGCCTCCACCAGGCCCCCACCCATGTCTCCCACCACCCCCTACCCCCCAGCAGTCAGGGGCACCCTCCACCGGGCCCCCACTCATGTCTACCACCACCCCCACCCCCCAGCCACCAGGGGCAGATTCCACCAGGCCCCCACTCATGTCTCCCACCACCCCCACCCCCCAGCAGTGCAGGGGCAGCCTCCACCAGGTCCCCACTCATGTCCCCCTGCACCCCCACCCCCCAGCAGTGCAGGGGCAGCCTCCACCAGGCCCCCACTCATGTCTCCCACCACCCCCAGCCACCAGGGGCAGCCTCGACCAGGCCCCCACTCATGTCTCCCACCACCCCCACCCCCCAGCAGTGCAGGGGCAGCCTCCACCAGGCCCGCGCCCATGTCTACCACCACCCCCACCCCCAAGCAGTGCAGGGGCAGCCTCCACCAGGCCCCCACTCATGTCCAACTCACGTCTCCCACCACCCTCACCCCCCAGCCACCAGGGGCAGCCTCCACCAGGCCCCCACTCATGTCTCCCACCACCCTCACCCCCCATCAGTGCAGGGGCAGCCTCCACCAGGCCCCCACTCATGTCTCCCACCACCCCCATCCCCCAGCAGTGCAGGGGCAGCCTCCACGAGGCCCCCACTCATGTCTCACACCATCCCCACCCCCCAGCCACCAGGGGCTGCCTCCACCAGGCCCCCACTCATGTCTCCCACCACCCCCACCCCCAGCGGTGCAGGGGCAGCCTCCACCAGGCCCCCACTCATGTCCCTCTGCACCCCCACCCCCCAGCAGTGCAGGGGCAGCCTCCACCAGGTCCCACTCATGTCCCCCTGCACCCCCACCCCCCAGCAGTGCAGGGGCAGCCTCCACCAGGCCCCCACTCATGTCTCCCACCACCCCCAGCCACCAGGGGCAGCCTCCACCAGGCCCCCACTCATGTCTCCCACCACCCCCACCCCCCAGCAGTGCAGGGGCAGCCTCCACCAGGCCCGCACCCATGTCTACCACCACCCCCACCCCCCAGCCACCAGGGGCAGCCTCCACCAGGCCCCCACTCATGTCCAACTCATGTCTCCCACCACCCTCTCCCCCCAGCCACCAGGGGCAGCCTCCACCAGGCCCCCACTCATGTCTCCCACCAACCCCACCCCCCCAGCAGTACAGGGGCAGCCTCCACCAGGCCCCCACTCATGTCTCCCACATCCCCCACCCCCCAGCAGTGCAGGGGCAGCCTCCGCCAGGCCCCCACTCATGTCTCTCACCACCCCCACCCCCCAGCCACCAGGGGCAGCCTCCACCAGGCCCCCACTCATGTCTCCCACCACCCCCACCCCCCATCAGTGCAGGGGCAGCCTCCACCAGGCCCCCACCCATGTCTCCCACCACCCCCTACCCCCCAGCAGTCAGGGGCACCCTCCACCAGGCCCCCACTCATGTCTACCACCACCCCCACCCCCCAGCCACCAGGGGCAGATTCCACCAGGCCCCCACTCATGTCTCCCACCACCCCCCAGCAGTGCAGGGGCAGCCTCCACCAGGTCCCCACTCATGTCCCCCTGCACCCCCACCCCCCAGCAGTGCAGGGGCAGCCTCCACCAGGCCCCCACTCATGTCTCCCACCACCCCCACGCCCCAGCAGTGCAGGGGCAGCCTCCACCAGGCCCGCACCCATGTCTACCACCACCCCCACCCCCCAGCCACCAGGGGCAGCCTCCACCAGGCCCCCACTCATGTCCAACTCATGTCTCCCGCCACCCTCACCCCCCAGCCACCAGGGGCAGCCTCCACCAGGCCCCCACTCATGTCTCCCACCACCCCCACCCCCCAGCAGTGCAGGGGCAGCCTCCACCAGGCCCCCACTCATGTCTACCACCACCCCCACCCCCCAGCCACCAGGGGCAGCCTCCACCAGGCCCCCACTCATGTCTCCCAACACCCCCACCCCCCAGCAGTGCAGGGGCAGCCTCCACCAGGCCCCCACCCATGTCTACCACCACCCCCACTCTCCAGCCACCAGGGGCAGCCTCCACCAGGCCCCCACTCATGTCTCCCACCACCCCCACCCCCAGCAGTGCAGGGGCAGCCTCCACCAGGCCCCCACCCATGTCTACCACCACCGCCACCCCCCAGCCACCAGGGGCAGCCTCCACCAGGCCCCCACTCATGTCTCCCACCACCCCCACCCCCCAGCAGTGCAGGGGCAGCCTCCACCAGGCCCCCACTCATGTCTCCCACCAACCCCACCCCCAGCAGTGCAGGGGCAGCCTCCACCAGGCCCCCAGCCATGTCTACCACACCCCCCACCCCCCAGCCACCAGGGGCAGCCTCCACCAGGCCCCCACTCATGTCCAACTCATGTCTCCCACCACCCTCACCCCCCAGCCACCAGGGGCAGCCTCCACCAGGCCCCCACTCATGTCTCCCACCACCCCCAGCCCCCCAACAGTGCAGGGGCAGCCTCCACCAGGCCCCCACTCATGTCTCCCACCACCCCCACCCCCCAGCAGTGCAGGGGCAGCCTCCACCAGGCCCCCACCCATGTCTCTTACCACCCCCTACCCCCCAGCAGTCAGGGGCACCCTCCACCAGGCCCCCACTCATGTCTACCACCACCCCCACCCCCCAGCCACCAGAGGCAGATTCCACCAGGCCCCCACTCATGTCCAACTTATGTCTCCCACCACCCTCACCCCCCCAGCAGTGCAGGGGCAGCCTCCACCAGGCCCCCACTCATGTTCGCCTGCACCCCCACCCCCCAGCACTGTGGGGCACCTGCTAGGAGGCCCCCACTCATGTCCAACTCATGTTCCCCTGCACCCCCACCCCCCACCAGGAATGGTGTCCAAAGTCACAGTCCAGAAAAGAAAATCCAATGGGAAATTATAATTGAAAGCCATTGCTCCATGGGTAAATAGTAAAAAGAAAAGAAAATCCAACAGTGAACTATGTACAGGTGAACAAGCCAGGGTCCATGATCCCAACAAAAGAAATGAAACCTATCTAACAACACTACCTAATAAAAAATAACTATATACAAAAATGTGGCCCATTGTCCAAAAGGTCCAAAGAAAATGCAAAAACAAAGGAAACCTAACACTAACTACATAACTATTTACATGGGCAGCGGACTAGTCCAACGGCTCACTGGATGTTGTCATGGGCCAGGGCATCATCGAACTCCTGTTCAATGGCTTGGAGGCGGGTATGTTCCCTGGCCCAGAGGTCTCGCAGGGATAAAGCAGTGTCCAGCTCCAACTCCCTGCGAAGACCCTCGAGGCACTCAGCCCGCCTCAGCGCCCTCCGCATGGAGTTCTCCGCCCTGACCATTGTGAGCCGTTCCTCCTCTGCCCGCTGCCGCTCTGCACCTATCTGCTGGCCCAACCGCTCCCACACGGAAGCCACTCCCATTCCAGGGTTCTCCTGCCCTCTGGCCGATGCCTGCACCCCTGATGTTGATGGCCCCGAGCCATGATGCCTCCCACGTCGAGCCTGCCGCTGCCTCCGACGCAACTGCCTCTGCCAGCACGACGGCATCCAGGCTGATGGTATCCACCGACGCCGTCGTGCACATGCCCTGCCCGATGATGCCGTCACATCCTCCATCTGCTGGGGTCCAGTTGCTGGTGTGTCCACCCCTGCTGGACCTCCGACTCCCGACTGTGGCAGGGATGGGATCCCCACCGAGCCGGCTGCATTGGTCGGGGCAGGTCCACAGGGAGCCCTGGTGGCATCTGTGCCGGAAGACGGCATGGAGAACGTCTGGTGCATAGTCTCCACAGAGGAGGAGAGGGTCGCCAGATTGGCCGACACATGTAGGAAACCCCCGACCATGGCCGTTCCCAACTGGGCCACGTCGGCACGGTGCTCTCCGTGATGACATGCATGCTCCTCCCGGGAAGCACGAACCTCATCTCAAATTGCACCTGTGCGCAACGCGACACCAATCATGGCCTTCTCCATATGGCCAGGGGTCCCCTCGTATGCAGGTGTTGGGGAGTCAGATGACATGGACATCCCCCCTACCTGCGGATGGGCCTGGGATGGGGCATCCCTGCTGGTGCATGGTGGTGCAGTCACAGTGTCAGGGCCAGTGACATGCACAGGCCCCTCCACGGCGACCTGTGCTGCCTCCTGCCCCTGCCCCGGGACTGCAACACTTGCACCAGGAGGGATGCCCCCACCAGGCCCCATGTGCGCCTCAGTAGCGGCCTCCTCCTCCTCTGTGGAAACCACCAACCTGGATGGCTCCACCCCATCTTCCGCTGTTGCAAGCCCCTGTGGGGGCCCACCCACCCCTTCCGCTGCAGCCGTGGGGCATCCCCGCCGCTTTGCTCCACAGAGCCGTCTCCGCCCTCTTCTTCACGTGGCGCTGTGTAGAGGGAGACATAGAACACAAGCATCAGGGTACTGTACAATGGTCCCCTAGACAGGAGGCAATAGCAGATGAGTGGCACTGTCAAAGATCACTTCCATCATGTCCCTCCACAACACATGGCTCAGTGCAGGTAAAACACATGCGGTAACAGGCATGGCGCATGCTATGGACATTAGCATACATGTCCAAGTGATTCTTGAAACATACACTGTTGTTTTGGAACTCACATGCATCATGTGCCATGCCTATCACATGCACACACTTCACCCTAGTTTCAACCATTTGGCCTCGTACACCACAGACACAGTGGATACAAGGATGACTAGGCTGCATCAGTGAACCTGAGCATTGCGACAGACATGTGTCATGCATCCCTGGCATTCACAAGTCACAGACACGCAGGTCAGACACACAGACATGGACAGCATACATGTACATGGCATCAGCACCCATCCCTCACCCATGTCCAGGAACAGAGACTGGCATGCTTTCATGTGGCCATTCCGCATAGGGCAACCCATGTTGCATTTGAACACATGCACCAACCATGTGGTTCACACATTACTGGTCTCACATGCATGACGTCCCTGCACACACACATGCGTAGATGGCCTATGTCACACATACAGGCAAGTATCAGACAACCAGCACACTGCGACATGCCCTGTCTCACACAGCAATGCTTGGCCACTTACCGCTCAACTCCAGACGGGTCTGCCTTTCAACGATCTGGGCGTGGAGCGCTGGGCCTACGCGTTCCAGGACCCTCATCTGGATGGTACTCATGCGGCCCCGGCCCCACTCCACGAGGCGCTGGGCCTTCAAGAGGGTCCTGGACCCCCTCCGCGTTGATGGCAGTCACAATGTCCGTCCAGATCCGAGTCCGTCCTTCCTTGTTGGCGCGCTTACTTCCGAAGAGGGCATCATACTGCCCCAGGACTTGCTCCACCAGGCACCAACTTCGGTGGCAGTGAAGCTGGTGCCCCTCTGCCTCTCTGGCCAGGGGTTGCCAGTGGTGCCAGATGTTGCAGTGCCCGACATGGCAACCCCAGAGGCAGGAGTGGGTGGGCAACTGGGTCCTGGGGCTGGGCTGTGGAGCGATGGTATCCCAGTCGGGAGTCTTCTGTTCCGGCAGAGGTGGACACAGCAAATGGACCCCTGCAGATGGCTGATGTGCAGGCACCAAATGGCAGGGCACGGTGGCAGCAGGCAGGCAGGCAGGCAGCAGCACATGGCTCGTGGGAGGCTGCTCGGGGCTCTGCAGGGCAGTAATTCGGCCTTTTGGGCCGGAGCGTGGTCTTCCGTGTGCTTATGCGTGGCCAGCTTGATACGGAGTGATTTGGCACGTGAAAATCCTGCACGTCTGCGTGTAAATCGACGAAAGGCCCTTAGCGCGTATGCACGTCAGCACGCATATGCGATTTCATTGGACCAAAGGCCCTTACCGCGTAAGCGCGTCTGTGACGTGAGGCACGCGGGTGTTTCCCTCATTACACGTGATGACAGAGCACACGTGGATTTCCACCAATCGCGTGTGGAACTTCCTGTGCACCCCAGAAATACACGTACCCAGGCCAATCGCGTGTACGCTCACTCACCTCCGATTACACGCGATGACACTCGGACGTGCATTTTTACCACGTGTGCTCGCATATGCGATTTTATTGGCCCAAAGGCCACCATGCGCAGCTGTGACGTCACGCGCATGGCCGTAGAGAATGGCGCGTGTAAAAATGAAGAGATACACGTCCGAGTGTCAAAGCGCGTAATTGGTGGAAATGGCCTCATTGCGTATGCGCGTCTGTGACGTGTGTATAAAAGGTACGTGTAGAACGCCATTTCCTTGTACGTGCTTTTCGTGGAGAGCGAGTGGGTGAAATCTGTACTTCTTGTCGGTTCACACGCGATTTACTTCACAGCGTTTCCAGTTCGTACTCCCTGTTACCTCTGACAGCTTTTTCTCTTTTCCTCTTTTTCCTGGGCCTGTTTCCTCAAACAGCGTTCCCTACTACTGATGTCCTGTCTCCTCAGACAGCGTACAATTCTTCTTTTGGCGGGGGTGTTGCCAACGCGCACACGCACATATTTTTCACGCTTTTGTTCCTGGCGGACGGTGAGTAGCACGCGTATTTAACATCTGTGCTTGCCCTGTGTGTCGCGTACCCTTTCAGAGGTCATTCTAGGCTGCGTGTGACACGCATACGTTCATTCTTGTGTTCCTGGGTGCCACAGCGTAGTGCAGGTTTATTTTTCCATGCACGTGGTCTAGGAGGGGTTGCGTGCACCTTACTTCACTTTTTCGGGGTGCCTGTGCGTTGCGTTACCCGTCATCTTTCCCCAGGGGTGACATACAGCCTTGCTAGAGCACTAGGGTACGATTACCATCTGGTACCCAACCCCTTTGACCCCCAATTGCCCAGGACAATAGTTCACATCGACTCCCATACGCACAATAACATCAGTGCCATGGCTGTGAGGCGAACAAGCCGTAAGGGTGGCAAAGGTGGCCGAGCCCCAAGTGGTGGCCGTGGTGGATCCAGTAGGGGACGTGGCCGTGACTTGCAGGGTGCCCCTAGCCCCCCATGTGTGGAGGAGCAGTCAGGGACACCCATGCCCCCCCCTGGTTGAGGTTACCGTGGCTGACACCATCCATGCTCAGCCCTTGTTGGACCAGCCCACTGTGGAACCAGACCTGGCACAGGGTGACTCCATGGCTGACTTCCAGGTCAGCAGGTCTAGGCCACGTGCGCTGGTGAACGTTGGTGTCATCAGGCCACGTGGATCAGGGGCAGCTAGGTCATCTGCTGCCCCGCGTAGGCAGGCTGGGGAGGATGAAAGGGGCATCTGCGGCTCCATCCACCCCACCTCTCACACACCCATCCAGGACAGTGTCGGTCCAAGTCCATCATGCTGACATTCCCCCTGAAACCAACATACTTGAGATAATGCCTGCACCAACTCCCATGCTGAGTGTGCAATCCCACGCTCCTGCCCCTAGTGTCCAGAGCAGCGCAGGACACTCCGGATCCCCACCACCTTCCAAGCGGAAGAGGAAGAGTGCTCGTCCAGTAGAGGCTGATGCCCCAGACACGGCTACACAGTCCGGCCCGTCAAGGAAGCCCAGCTTCAATGAGGCCGAACGTGTCCGCACATGACTGTGAAATGGTGATTGTTGCAGGATCCAAGATCACACCTGCACAACGTCAGGTACACTGGCAGACCATTGCGGACATCATAAGTGCCCTTGGAATCGTGAGGCGCACAGCTAATGAATGCTACAAGCGCTGGAATGACCTGAAGCGCAGGGCAAAGAATAAGCTTGCCTCAAGTCATGCCGCAACTCTAGTGACTGGAAGTGGGTCTCCAGCAGACGACATAGAACTTACTCCACATTAGCAGGTTGCTGGGACCTACGTCACGGAGGAACAGATCCAAGGCGTGGGAGAAGTGGCAGATTACGAGGCATTGTCCGGTGAGTGCACATGCATGTGTGTGTCATCCATGTGCATGGTGTGTGTGGGAGGGCTTCTGTTTGGGTGCCAGGGGAGGGTGTGTGTGCCTGAGTGGTTCGGCTCACCCATGTGCCTCTTCCTAAAAATTCTTGGCAACAGCATTTGGGTATAGCAGCATCCCTTCGGCCAACATTAGACATCCAGCCCAACACCACACCAGTTGCTCTTGGAGTGTCATCTTGCCACTACACTGTTGCTTATTTACCTCTGTTTATTCAGGCAGATTGTTTGCATACCACCACTTTTATTCGCAATTTCTCAGACCTATTGTCACATGTCTGACATGGCTATGGTACAGTGGACTGGCTCAGTTTTGTGGACATGATTAGTTTAGACATGTCCCTGTGCTATAGGACCATTTTTGACTGGCAGCTGCATGTTAAACATTTGAACCATTACAATGAAAATAATCAATCATATGAACAAACTGGACTCAATGAACAATTGGTGACCTCCTCTCCCTCTTCACTTCATGGCTAGGGTACATGCCATCTGTGTGATGGCATGTGTATTTGACCTGCCAATCACTGGCCAATGTGTGATGCCACTGCTAGGCAGCATGCAGCAAATGTGTTCATCTTCCATCTTGGTGTCATCAATGTGTGCCATCTGCCTCCCCATCACACGCAGTGACGGTGCATACATGGGAGTGTTTTAGTCATGTGGGACATGTGTCAATCAAGTACTGTTACTGTAGCCTCTCAGCCCTCATTGTGTGCCATAGTGCTAATGCCTGTTTCCATTTGTTCTCTTTTATGTCTTTGCAGGGGAAGACGCACCTGATACTGCTGGGGTTGTGGAGATGGTGCAGACCCAGGAGATGTCTGAGGGCCGACCGACCACCAGTGAGGGACGTGGTGTGGTGGTGGGTGAGAACCCACAACTGCTGCAGGTCGTGCCCTCAAGGGGTGTCTCTGGCTGCACCTCCCCCGAGCTGTACTCAGGTGTTGATTCGGATGATGAGACCTACGTGCCGTCGCAGGTGAGTGTTCCTGGGAGGGATTCTGTTCTATCCGACCCACCTGCACCAGGGTTAGAACCCTCAATGGGGATGTCAGTGTTAGCAGGTACGCCTTTGGTGGTTACGGATGCAGGGTCACATTCCGCGACATCTGATCCTGTTCCTGGGCCAGCAGATCAGAGGGGGAATGCAGTCCTGCAGCCTCAGGCAGTGCCGGCACAGCAAGGCGCAGTTCGCCTTGCCCCAGACAGGTGTGGTGCCCGCCGACGTGGTGGCCGTACGCCACCTGGCAATACCGCATGGGAGCAATCCATTTACGGTATGGCAACCCAAAAGGCAGCATCATCAGAGATGATGGCTCTGGCCATGGATAGGGTGGCCACTTCCATTGTCCCCCCCGAAAGGCTGATGGAATGACTACAGCAGGCAACCGACTCCATCTGCCAGTCACACAGGGAGGACATGTTGGCGTCCGACAGGGACAGGCGGGCGGCACTGGCGACTCTGCAGGAAGCCATCTCCATAGAGTCCCAGGGCCACAGGGAAGCCCTGAGGCTGGAACTCCTTCACCTCAGGACGACTCTTGTTGAGCTTGAGGCTTCAACAAACCGAAGGACAGAACAGCAGCTGGAGCGTCTCACCCGTACGTTCTCAGCTGAGATGCAGGCAACTAGGGCGGAGGTCCGGGCATCCCGTGAGTTGTTGCATGGGGACCTCCGCACACTTATCCTCCAGAACGAGACCTACCACACCCGCATGCTTGCAGCCATGGAGGAACAGACTAGGGCTTTGCGTGGGCTGCCTCCCATAGTGCCACCACCTCCGGATGCAGCTGCAGAGGGTGAGGATAGCAACAGCAGTGATACTCCCACAATAGGGTAGCCGTGTAGGCCATGAGCCCATGGAGGTGTTTTTTTTTTCGCAAGATCCACACAGGTGGGTTTTGGTGTGCACCCTGTCCTCGGACCTCCTGGGTGGCCTCCCCAACCCCCCGGGCCCATTAATGGCCATTTTATATTTATTATTTTTTTTTTTGGGACAGTGTGTTGCCTTGTGTGGCTCCCGTGGGCATACGCTGCATTGTGGCTGGGCACATGCAGGCTTGTCATGGATTTGGTTCAGATGCTTGGGTTTTTGTCACACACACCCCTCCTGCTTCCCGTTTCCATGGGCTTGCAAAGGGTGTGCCCAAGTGACATTGACGTACATGGTGACATTGGACTCCCATGAGCTGTGTGGGCAGTCTGTAGTCAATACTGTGTATACATTCATAGTGCATATTGTTGTTGTATTGTACACTGCGTGGTGTATTGATATGTGCCTCTGCATCCATCTCATCCTCCATATTTGCTGGTCCATTCGTCATGTCTTCACAATGCGGTCCACCTTGGAACTGGAGTCCATGTTGTAAGCAGTGCACCTACACTCTTGCGTGGCGCTAACACTGTATACTTGGAAGTGTTCGGAGGGCTGTCATCATCAGGTGGTGAGGCTAGCTAATTTTTAAGTCTGTATTGTCATGTTTAAGGTAGGTTGGAGGTTGTGTAGGTGATTGGTATTCTTGGTAAGTATTTGGTAATGTGGGTTGTAGGTCCTGCATTACTGTGAGCATTTCATGTGTGGACATGTTTCCATTAGGGACAGTGTAGCTGCTGACACTTGGGGCATGTTGTGGGGATTCATTTCTTTCCTCTCACATTGCATGACATGCCATGGTGTGTTGTGTGGCCGTGCCGGGGAGGGGGTGGGTGACATGGCACTGTTTTCATGTAGTATTATGCAAGTGGGTATTCATTTCTGCAGCATGGAAGTGTCTTTTCATGACACTGCATTGGTGGTGTTTGTGTAGTTAGGGATGCACACATTGTGACACTTCCACATGAACAATCTCAGGCTGCTATGGTTCTGACAGTTGACAGTCCCTTTGTTCATCTTAATTGTCAGGTCGAGTCATCATTGCTTATCAGATGGTATGTGCCAGGCCTGTGTGCACTCCACTGGGGTGTGATTTCTATGTGAAGTAATTAGCCACCAGCTGCGTACGGGCTGCCTCACCCCGTGCCCTCTCCCCTCCCATGCGCAGCGGGCGTGCATGTGGTTGGGGATGTGGGGCACCACCATGTCCACGGCCAGGCCCCGGCGTGTTGCAACATTGTGCAGGACACATGCTGCCACTATGATCCTGCACACTACTGGGGGCGCACATAACAGCTGCCCGCCAGAACGGTCAAGGGAGCGAAAGCGTGACTTGAGCACTCCGAATGTGCGCTCCACTATGCCCCGGGTTGCAATATGGGCTGTGTTGTATCTTACCTCTGGAGGCGTGATGGGGTTCCGAATTGGCGTCATCATGTGGGTGCTCAGAGGGTAGGCACTGTCCCCTGGTGAGGAGGTGATGGGTATCATTAGTGGGGTAGTGACATAACTCTGCATCTGACATGCATGCATGTGCAGTGGCATTCATACTCACCAAGCAGCCATGTATCGCCATGCCGCCCAGCTTCTAGGTCCCGGCTTAGGGTAGACATTTGGTAAATAAAGCTGTCGTGGGTGGACCCTGGATAGTTGGAATATACTGAGGTGATGGTTCCCTTAGCATTACATACTACCTGCACGTTGATGGAATGCCAGTGCTTGTGGTTCCTATAGATGTGCTCAGATGCCCTGGGGGGACGTAGTGCCACATGGGTGCAGTCAATGGCACCTAGCACTTTTGGGAATTGTGCCACACCGTAGAAATCGAGGGTGGCAGCCTGCCTTTCTGCAGGTGTCCTGGGCAGGTATATGTGCCTACGGACTGATGGGCATGCAGTGATGATATTCAAGACCTGGTGTAGGCAGCGTGACTGCGTGGCCTGTGACACCCCACCCACTATGGCACTTGTCCGCTGAAATGATCCTGTGGCCAAGAAGTGCAGTACATTGAGGACCTTCTCCAGGGGGCTGAGTGCTTGGGAGCACAGGGTGGGTGATGTGAGGTCATCCTCCCACTCACTGACCAGGTCCAGTATTATGTGTGGGGGAAACCTGCACCTCCCACACACCTGGTCATCAGGCATCCCAAAAAGGATGGTTCTGGGAGTGAAAATTCGGGCCCTCACTATCCTCTTCCTCCTTTGGTAACCCACGGCCACTGCTGCTAGGAATGGTATATTCATCCTAGCGTATGAGCTTGTTTGTTGTTTGCGCGCACTTTTATGCTGCGCGGGTCGACGTACGCCTGCTTCATGTTGGCGTACGTGTCTCAGGATTGGACCATTTTTCAGCACGTCGTAGGCGAACGTGTGAATCTTCCCGCCCACACCTGGAATACATGTAACCCACTCTCACAGGCCCAATCGCGTGTGGAAGTTCACGCGCACCCCGAAGTACACGTACCCAGGCCAATCGCGTGTGGGACTTCCCGCGCACCCCGAAGTACACGTACCCAGGCTAATTGCGTGTGGAACTTCCCGCGCACCCCGTAGTATACGTACCCAGGCAAATCGCGTGTGGAAGTTCACGCGCACCCCGAAGTACATGTACCCAGGCTAATCGCGTGTGGAACTTCCTGCGCACCCCATAGTACACGTATCCAGGCAAATTGCGTGTGGAAGTTCACACGCACCCCGAAGTACACGTACCCAGGCTAATCGCGTGTGGAACTTTCCGCGCACCACGAGGTACACATACCCAGGCCAATCGCGTGTGGAACTTCCCGCGCACCCCGAAGTACACGTACCCAGGAAAATCGCACGGCTGGGGGGTGGGGGTGGTGGGAGACATGAGTTGGGCATGAGTGGGGGTCTGGTGGAGGCTGCCCCTGCACTGCTGGGGGGTGGGGGTAATAGGGGACATGAGTGGGGGCCTGGTGGAGGCTGCCCCTGATGGCTGGGGGTGGGGGTGGTGGTAGACATGGGTGGGGGCCTGGTGGAGGCTGCCCCTGCACTGCTGGGGGGTGGGGGTGGTGGGAGACATGAGTGGGGGCCTGGTGGAGGCTGCCCCTGCACTGCTGGGGGGTGGGGGTAATAGGGGACATGAGTGGGGGCCTGGTGGAGGCTGCCCCTGGTGGCTGGGGGGTGGGGGTGGTGGTAGACATGGGTGGGGGCCTGGTGGAGGCTGCCCCTGCACTGCTGGGGGGTGGGGTGGTGGGAGACATGAGTGGGGGCCTGGTGGAGGGTGCCCCTGACTGCTGGGGGGTGGGGGGGTGGGAGACATGAGTGGGGGCCTGGTGGAGGCTGCCCCTGCACTGCTGGGGGGTGGGGGTGCAGGGGGACATGAGTGGGGGCCTGGTCGAGGCTGCCCCTGCACTGCTGGGGGGTGGGGGTGGTGGTAGACATGAGTGGGGGCCTGGTGGAGGCTGCCCCTGCACTGCTGGGGTGTGGGGGTGGTGGGAGACATGAGTGGGGGCCTGGTGGAGGATGCCACTGCACTGCTGGGGGGTGGGGGTGGTGGGAGACATGAGTGGGGCCTGGTGGAGGCTGCCCCTGGTGGCTGTGGGATGGGGGTGGTGGGAGACATGAGTGGGGGCCTGGTGGAGGCTGCCCCTGCACTGCTGGGGGGTCGGGGGTAATAGGGGACATGAGTGGGGGCCTGGTGGAGGCTGCCCCTGGTGGCTGGGGGGTGGGGGTGGTGGTAGACATGAGTGGGGGCCTTGTGGAGGCTGCCCCTGCACTGCTGGGGGGTGGGGGTGGTGGGAGACATGAGTGGGGGCCTGGTGGAGGCTGCCCCTGGTGGCTGGGGGGTGAGGGTGGTGGGAGACATGAGTTGGACATGAGTGGGGGTCTGGTGGAGGGTGCCCCTGGTGGCTGGGGGGTGGGGGTGGTGGGAGACATGAGTGGGGGCTTGGTGGAGGCTGCCCCTGGTGGCTGGGGGGTGAGGGTGGTGGGAGACATGAGTTGGACATGAGTGGGGGCCTGGTGGAGGCTGCCCCTGGTGGCTGGGGTGTGGGGGTGGTGGTAGACATGAGTGGGGGCCTGGTGGAGGCTGCCCCTGCACTGCTGGGGGGTGGGGGTAATAGGGGACATGAGTGGGGGCCTGGTGGAGGCTGCCCCTGGTGGCTGGGGGATGGTGGTGGTGGGAGACATGTGTTGGTGATCAGTAGTGCAAGGTGACATGTGGGTTGGCTGGTGGGCATGGCCATGGTGGATGGGTTGCCTGTGGGACGTGAGCAGGGGTGCAGGGTAGTACCCTGTGGTGTGGGCTGCCTGCAGGGGCCGTGGAGGGTGTAGAGGGAACACCTGGGTGTACCCACATGGCCAAATCACGTGTAGCATTCCCCGGCACCACCGAAATACACGTACCCTGCAGAAATCGCGTGTGAATCTTCCGCGCACATCGGAATACACGTACCCAGGCCAATCACGTGTGGAACTTCCCGCGCACCCCCACCTAGCCAGGCCAATCGCGTGTGGAACTTCCCGCGCACCCCGTAGTACACGTACCCAGGCCAATCGCGTGAGGAACTTCCCACGCACCCCCACCTACCCAGGCCAATCGCATGTGGAACTTCCCGCGCACCCCGAAGTACACGTATCCAGGCTAATCGCGTGTGGAACTTCCCGCGCACCCAGGAACACGCGCACATGCTATTTTTCACACAGCGGGTGTCCGTGTTTGTCGGTGCCCCCTTGCACCTCATTTGTCCTAGAGGGCTACTGTATGGCCATTCATCATGGCTGTATATGGGTGCTTTTTGTTAGCGCACATTTTGGCGCACATTTTTGTCAGTCGCAGGGGCGCTACCGCCTGCTTTCTTGTGGCGTACTTGTTTGGCCCTGTGCGCGTCTTTGACCGTGCGCTGGTTTGCCCTATTCGATTCCATGAATACGGGTTTTAGGAGAGCGTGTGGGCGTTCCGCGCACTTGCCTCCTGTACTTCCCCTGTGACACCCATATTTTCACGCGTTGTTCCCCATTCCGAGTGTTACGCCCCGTGTTCCGCCTACTTTTGTGATGTGCGCCGCGCTATGTGCGATTTCGCAGTGGCCGTGGCGCACGCTGGTGGATGACCTGCGCGGCGCACATTTTTAGCGCACATCCAATGGTTTTCTCGCGCACGGACTTCCATGAATCGCTGTGCGCTTGTTTTCCTGCGATTTTCGCACTTGCACTGCGATCTTTGCACTTTTCTTGCGATTCGCACGTTTTGGCACCTCTGCGCGGGAATTTTCGGCGCACATTAATTCCATGAATCGACCCCTGAATCTCTGCAAAATGATTTTACAACATGAAAGTTGTTCAGTGAAATAGTGCAAAAGGGTTAGGTTAATGATAATATAATAATAACGAGAGTAAGATAAAAATCAAGATACACAAGAAGATAAAAACGTATAAGGATACTTCCACATACAAATCATTATCAAGTCCAAGATGGTAAACCTCACAGTCCAAATTGTGTTTCTGTTTTCTTAAATTACCTCTCGTACAAATGATACTCGTTCACTGTTTCATCAACATGTTTGAAATGTCTTTAAAAAAGGCTTGTAGTGCCAATGTTACAGTAATTCTTCTCCCTTGCATCAAAAGGTCCCATATTTCTTTGGGAGACCTTGTAGAACAGTTTTTTAGGAACTCAGTCTTTTGTCGTTCAGAGCTGAACATTCAAACATTAGATGCATCTGAGTTTCATATGGTTCTGCGCAGACTACATGAGTAATTGCGCTCACTTTCAGTCTGCCATCTCTCGGTTACTTCCTTGGTGGGAAAGAGGTTAAGGCGAAGTCTCATAAACTCTTGTCTAAGAGTAGGCAAAGGAAATGTCTTTATTTAACTCAATGTAACCCCTCTTTTACCAAGGAGACTTCCCTGTGCACCTCCTGTTTTAGATGAGGTAATACTGTCGATAGTCGTGATCCAGTCGAGAACTAGTAGTTTTCTTTTTACATATCCTGGGGTTTCCAGCAGAATGTCTTCTGAGAGGGCCAAGTTTGGAGTATTGCTGAACATATACTTTTCCACTCAATCAGGGGTCTTTCCTGGTTTTTATTCTGGGCACAACACAATAGTTCAAAACCTCCCTCCCCAGGGAGAACCAGGCATTTGCGAATAAAAAATAGTGTTTTCCACTCCAGAGTTGCATACAGGGATGTCAAACCTAGCTCTCTCCGAATCATTTCGACTGACAGTGAGTCAGGCAAGTTAAGAGTTCGTCTCCAAAAAATCCCATTGGCTTGTCGCCAAGCTGACCCTGCCAACTTTAATTGAGTTTCGGCGCTGCCTGTAAGTATTGGCATTATCTTAAGTTTGTAAAACACATTGGCCCTCATTAGGACCCTGGCGGTAAGGGGTTTACGCCAGCGTTAGCTGCGCCGACCCCTTACCGCCAACTACGAGTTCCCAAAGCGCCATGGTCACTTTTACGCCCGCTTTTTGCGGGCGTAAAAATCCATGGCGCTATGGGACCTTGGTGTTAATTACGCCACCGTAATGTACGGTGGCGTAATTAACGCCTTCCCCACTCCCATTGAGCCCTATGGGGCCGAAATGGGAATGGGGAAGGGTAAATGGGTCAATGGGGACTTACCGCCCCGCCAACCTCGGAATGGGGCGGTAAGTCCGCCATCCGCCATGGCGTAAACGGACTTTACGCCATGGCGGAAAAGTCCGTCGATGGCGGAAAAAATCCGCCAGGGTCGTAATGAGGGCCATTGACCGTGGATAGGGAGAACTTGCCATACCTCTGTTTGATGATTCTGGCCTGAGTGGCTAGATTACTGGCTTTAGATTTTAGTAATGCCAAACCAAAAGAGACAATGGTACTGTTGTTCATAGACAGGCCAAGATATGTCATTTTCGCCACTTCGGGACTTTTTCCTCTTTAAGGAACCATGCTTTTTTAGGTTGTTGTGGTCGCTTAACATTGCTTAACGTTAGAATTTTGGATTTCTTTGGGTTGATTGTTAATGCATTGCCGTTGACGTAGATTGCCAGTGCGCTCAGCTGTCTTTGCAGACCAATCTCTGTTTGGTATAATAACAAGAGACTGTCGTAATAGAGGAGTCTTCAGACTGCTGTTCTGGAGATTTGTGGTGGAAAACAGCTCACATTTTCAAACTCCTCTTCAATGTCTGACGTATAAAGGTTGAAAATCGTGGGGGCCAATCGACATCCCTGCTTTAGACCCTTACAGGTAGGTATTTCCTTCAAAAGAGTACCCCTCTTGTCGAATCTTACTCTGATCGTAGTTGAGATATGGAGTAGTTCCAGTGCTTCTCTTAAGTGTCCCCATATGCAGTTTAAACCAGAGAATGTTCCTGTCTATGGAATCAAAGGCTGTGCCAGATCAATCGAGGCATTATACAATTTATTGTTATTCATAGAACTTTTTATCCTGCACTGGATGAGCGTGTAGATTGGATGAACGTATAGATTGGATGAGCGTGTAGATTGGATGAGTGTGTAGACTGGATGAGCATACAGAGCGGATGAGTGTACAGAGAGGATGAGTGAAACGTCTGATCTCGAACGCCTGAAACGAATAAAAGTGCATAGAACAGACTTGATCACATAGAATTTGCGTGATGTACATGATATGCCTTGGAATGCAGGGAACATTTGAAAGAGCATACATCCCATCATACCGCACCCCACGCTTACTCTCTTTTTTACACCACCACTCAACTAGAACACAGAGATACTAAGACACCATTCGGTATAACTGTTCTCATATCAACATCTCACGCTCACTCCCCATCACTCTATGTAAACACTGCTGGTTTCACCCCCCCCAGCCAGGCGTTCTCCTCAGGCCTAACGCAGCCACTTTTGGTCTGGATAAATCCTGCCAGAGCGAACACATACTCCTGATCTCAACCATCACACCTACCGCTGTCAAGCAGCTACTACACGAATTCCGCACCAGCTGCACACATACCTGGTGCGCACACGCACTTTTGGACTCTCTACACCCTCTCCTGACACGAACTTCGGTTCCCAAGGGCGTTCAACATACCAGCGCCTTCAGACCATACCAATGGTATATAAGGCGCTATATAAATGCAAAATAACATAACATAACATAACTTGAAAAAATGAATCAGGAATAAATTTAAAGATGTTCCTGTGCCTTTTTTAAATCCCAACTGCAATGGGTCCTGGTGTTTCGTGGCCTTGCTCCTTCAATATGATTGCTGAGAACAATTTTCCAACCACATCAAAGAGGGCGATAGGTCTGTAGTTGGTAGGGTCAGACCTATCGCCCCTCTTGTAGATAGTTACCACAATAGATTTGGTACAAGACTGAGGGATCGTCCTTGTGTCTTTAATTTTCTCAAACAATTGCACCATGAAGTCAGCCCAGTACTGCGGATATTTTTTGAGTAGTGCGTTGGTAAGGCCGTCTGGACCAGCAGCCCTGGAACTGTTTGTTTTGTCTACCAGAATCCTGATTTCTTCCTTGTCAATTACAAAGCTCCATGCGCTTTAACTGCTCATAACTGGCCTTGGAATTGGATTCCCCTCTTGGTTGAATAGTCTACCAGGTGGCTCTCCCAAGTCTCCGCTGATACTGGGTTACCAAGTAGGGCATCTTGAAGAGCCGTTAATGCGTTAAACATCTTCCACATGCCAACGGTGTTCTTTGAGGCTAGTAACTTTAGCATGTTTTCGCCATCCGTCTGGAAAAGCCAGCTTCTGGGATGTTTTAGCCAGTTTCTGAGGGATTGATTTGTCCATCTGGCCCCTTCTGCAGATATCAATATTTGAAATTTTCTGTGTCTGCAGTGCAGTTTATTTAGCGCTTTCCTCTTATCTGCCACTTCTTGGTTGAATGCGTGTTTAACTGTATGGACTCATATGTTACCATGTCCTTTTTTTACTTCAAATTGTTTTAAAGCCAGCGGGTATTCCAAGATGGATTGCGGTTTTCCTTCTTCGTCTATAAAGAGACCAGTGGTAACCAAGGCCTTAAAATGAACCAACTCTGGTTGATTAATTCTTAGGTTGTTCTGACTAGGTGTAAATTCCATAGTCAAATAAGGTGTTGTATAGTTCGAGTGAAAATTTCCAATGGCCCTATGATTGCCTTTTAGCTGGAGTAGGTCATGATCGCTTTGAGTGGTTCTTATTACCTCCAGAGAGCCTAACTTTCCCAAGAGATTTTCTGAAGCGAATAGATAGTCCAAGATCTTTTCTTGATCACCTCTCTGTCAGAAATCCACGGGACACTTGACCACATAGTGTAGCTGAAGATTTCTTCCCAACAATACCACCAACTGGCTGTACTAAGTAACAGACAGTGGATGGTATTCCTTGAAAGATGGAAACCCACAAAAACACCAAGATGAAAGTCCACAATCGTAAGAACCAACGGAAAACAAGGTACCTAGAATCAAGAGACTTTGCTTAGTTTGGTGTGGATGGCACAGAGAAAATAACGGTTCAACACAGATTACCAGGAAGTGGATTAACCTTCAGTGAACAAGAAACTACCGGGGACAATTGGTGGTGATGGGAACCAAGTTGTTGTCTATCCCGCTAACCCTTGTTTTATGCAACGGAGAGAGATTGATGTGATAGTAAGATATAGATTATAATACCAGCAGGTGGATGACATTGACAGGGAACAGTGTGTGTGTGAAACCTTGCCGTGAGTTCCGCAAGGACAAGCGTAGCAGCAGTGGTGGGCAACTTGAATCCAATGAAGCATCAGCCAATCTATTCCTGACGAAACGAGAACACCTACAAGAAGTCTCTAGTCCAGACAAGGAAACCCAATGGAATGAGGACTTACAGCTGCAAACACACTGTAGGCAGTCTCTAGTTTAGGTGCTGCAGTGGGGACCAAGCTGGTAGAGTTGCTTCAAGGTTATTAGGAGTTGCGTCCCAGGCAGAGGGCAAGGTGACCAAGGCACATAGCGAGTAAGAGGAACACAAGCTTTGTAAAAAACAATCCAGTAGCAGTTTGGGTCTTACAAGGCCTTGAGAAGGTGGAAATTGAAGATGTAGCATGTGAGGATTGGGCAAAAGATTTCCATGAGACAGATCCGGGTTCGTTAACCGTGGAAACAAGGCATCCAAACGACGTAACAGGCGAGGAGAAGGCAAGGACAAATCCAGGTGAATAATTCCAAATTCAAAAAGTAATCAAAAATTCAAGAGCAGACGAGGAATAACAAAACATAGCACACTTCCGCAAATGACGAAGCATCATAACCATGGAAAAGCAATGCTAAAAAGGCTGTGAAGAGATCATGTAATAGTACCAGCGTCAGGACGTACCACAGCATAACAATCACAGCCGCCATAGCTTCCATGGCAATTTCCAATTACAGCCGTAACGTCCAGGGTGCACAGCCCTCTGGGGATTGTTGTTTGGAAGATGCAATGGAATGAATTAGCGTAGGTTCTTGTGGATGGAGAGAAACCGGGGTTGTGACTGAAGAGAATGTGATGTGTCCGTGCTTTTAACAAAGGAACGTGGTGTTAGGGGCACTTTTTAGGAGGCAGACATAAGCCGCTTGTGTGGTCTGGGTATACCGGCGGATGGAATCATAACACTGTCTTCCATGTTGTGCTTGGAGGAGTATCCCCCTTTAAGTGTCCATTGAGTATGTGGATATTTCTTTTCTTAATTCTTCCCTCCAATGCAACCCTCTTATGACCTTTGGTGGTGCCTTTGTTGCTAAATTGCATATTAATGCCTTGGCATTGTCAAAGCATTCTATGTTCTATTGTTATTAGCTACCCTTTCCACGTTTATATAGGCCATCATCGTGACTACAAAGTTGCCAGCCAAGGGAGAAACCGGGTTCCAGTAGAGGTTGCATACCAGGAGAGTTCTCTGATGGCTTTCGGTTTTAAGCATGTTTTCCAACACAATTAATTGGACTAAGCTGGTTGGATTCCTCGTGGATCGTACCTGCCAGCCAATAGATCTGTTAACCACAGTAATCATACCAGCAGTCGGGCGCCCCGCCTCCCCTTTTGTGGTTGGGTTAAGATAGACTAAATAGCCCTCCAGGATTGGCGCCTCCCTAAGACAGGTTTACTGGAGGCACAAGATGTCATACTCCTCAAAAGTCAGGTGCACCTTCCCAAATAGGTGCATAAAGCGCCTGGTCTTCCAGGATCCAAAGGCCATCATTTCATATGGTTTGCTGGTGATAGCTTGTGCACTATTAAAGTCTTGTAGTTTCTGTTGGCGTTATGATCTTGAAGCCAATGTGGCAGCTAACCAGCTCCAATCCTCCCCTTTCAACTCTTGCTTTTTATTCCCGAATACACAGGAATTGTCTTTGGAGCCCCCAGGTTTGTGAAATGTGTCCCGTCTTCGAAGCTGATCAGATTTCCGACCTCTAAGTGAACAGCCTGGTCGGTCATCCGTGAAGGACTTTTTTGTCAGACGATCTCCTGGTTCTACATGTGTTCTTATGTACATTCTCCTTAACCCAGCATACCTGGTCCTCTTACTCCTTTCTCTCGGGGAAGTCACTTACATCCCATTCTGTCAGGCTGAATCCCATAGAAAGTAATCTTACACCTTCTTTTTCCAGGAGATGTTTCACTCTTAGATCTACAATGTAAATTGCGGCTCGATCTAGCCTGGAATTATCAGGGAACTCTATCAGCTAAAAGTCCTTGGAGTTGATTAAATTCATTTCTGGAAAACTATGTATGAGTCGCATGACATTCTGCCTATTCAGAATGAAGTTGTTGTTAATTTTCCGGACCCTCTCCAGGTTGTATCTGTAGACAATGTTCCAGACTGGCATTGCAGTTTTAGTTGTTATTGTGAGGTTCTCATTATCCTTTAGGATAGTTCTTGCTGCAGGACCGTCAATATTCTCTTTACTCATCCTGAGTACCTTCCTTTTCTGGTCAAATCTCTTATATTCATCTCTTAGAAGATGGTCCTGGTCCATTGAGTTATCTTCTGTGTATTCCTCGTTCCTCATCGAGAGAGGGTTAATGTTGGACACATGGCTTTCCCTTGCTGCTGAGTTCGAACTAGCCCGGCCTTTTTCAGAAAGTCTAATTTTTTGTGAGATTATTGATTTCTCGTTTTGTACTTGCAGTGACTCACTGCCACCTTCTGCAATCCCTCATGGTCATCGCTTTCAGTCTGATTCATTGAGTCACTACTGACCTCCTCCCTCATCTCTGAGTATGTTGAGAGGTTTACAAGGGTTGCCAAGTCATCTTCAATCGTCTCAGAATTTTCAATATCTTTTCCCTGTTTTAGAGGCAGCTTAGGTAGTGCGGTTTTTGGATTAGCATCCACAGCAGGGTCTCAAACACCACCGCTTTAACTGGCTTTACAATGTTATGGACTATGGTGTTAACTTTCTTTTGTTGTGGCTTCACCACTTTGGTATGGGCTGCTCTTTTGCTCTGCAGCAGCTTCCTCAATGTATTTTTACATGGACCTGGTCCTGATGTTGTCAATATTTCCTTTAGGGCAGTTCTTTTTGTCTGTGGAGAATAATTTTCTCCTTTGTCCGCTGGGTCACCACTTCCTAATTTGGAGAAGATATTAAAGGTCTTGGCCGGAGATTGAAAACACAAGTCAATCTTGTTAGGGCCTGTCTCTTCCCTGACTTGTAGGTCTTTGCCGGATATTATAGCCACACTTGGGGTACTACTAGCCGGAGGGTGAAGAACTGCTTGCTTCTCAGATCTGGCTGACTGCTCCCCTCCCAGGTCTTCATCCGCTATTGTTATAACATCCTTGCCACTTCTGTCTTTGGGCATTGGTTTTCCCCACATTTAGGTAGGGAAGGTTCTACGTTGGTAACCAGATGTTTTTTTAATTGGGGACGCTTGTTAAATGGTTGTGCCACCAATAGCTGGTTTTTCACTTGTGTGTTAACAATAAATCTTTCTGATCTTCTTCTTTCTTTGTCCAGAATAGTTGGTTCAATTATGCTTCTCAAGATCTGAGTTATCTGTTCAGAGTTTTTATCCAAGTTGCCTTGGATAGCGGTAATGAATCCTTCTAAAGAGGTTAGTTTAGAGTGAAGCATATCTATCACAGTCGTCTGGTCTTTAAGTTAATCAGATACATTTTTAATGAGTTTCATAAAGGGGGCCATAGTAATGGTAAATGCTGCTATCATGCTAGTATCAATCGTGTTCTTTGCAGCTTTTTCCTCCTTCCCCTGTTCCACTTGGGAGGCCACTAAGTCCATCAACAGGTCTTCATCAGTTGGGGGGAGGGGGGCCCATGTCAACCGATGATAGCCTTTGGCATTTATTGGCATCAAAGTAATTACTTGATGTTCCAATTGTGGTTTTCTTCCCTGTAACTCTTATTTCCTGATGCCTAAAATTATTTCTGACGTTTAAATCCTCCAACCAGGATCTAAGATCTGTCTCAATGCTGTTGACTTGCTGATTTGATGTAAATTCTTGCAAGCGACTCCCCTTGTACTCCCCCGTCTCTTGACCTGTTTCCAACATGGTGCCTGGGGGGGTCCCATGGAGCCTTTTTTTAGATGTGACAGCTTTTGGATTTGGCTCATAGAGAGAGTGGTACTCGTCATTACAGGCCTTCTTTGTGGACATATGATGTTTGCTTGGGATGGGGGAGCCTTGTTGTTTAATGGGTCCACGTTGCATCCCACTCCCACAGGCACATTGTCGATCTTCCTGCTGCAGAAAAACCATTGGGTTCCTTGCAGTGAGGCTGGGTTAATTCCTCTAGACTTGCACAGACTTGATGCCCCTGATTGAAGTGGGCCTTTGGTTAGGCTCTCTTTTTAGTTAGAGCCAAATGTTTATATGGCCGGTGGATCCGCGGTGTCACTTACAGGTTCTGTTTTCTCAGTAATTGCTGGGTAGGACCCACCTGTCTCCAGAGATTGCATTAACATGGCCCCTGATGTGCTTTCTGCGCCATCTATGTCTTGGGTGGGTGGTCCTACCTGGATTTTGAATGGGTCTTTGTCCATTGTGTTAACTACGTTCCTAGTTTCCCTTGCATACTTGAGTGTTGCATTTGTAGATTCTACTACCACGGCCTCCTCAACTTCAGATACTTCATCCTGCAGCATATTTTTGTATGACAAGGTTTTGGATGAAATTTCCACTGAGGGACTCAGCATGCAACCCCCGGACTCCAGGGTGGGTTTGACCCTACTTGTGTCTGTATTGTGAGGCTGTTACACTCACCTGGTCTCTATGGAGGCGTTGGGGCATGGTTGGAGCCCTCCCTCGACTTGGCTCCTCTGGATCGCCTCCCTCTCCCGTTTGCTGCAGAGCCTGATGTTCTGGGTGCTGGTATTTCCCCTGAGAGAAGATGAGAGCTAATGGGGTGTTGTGACTTCGCTCGACCCTCTCGTGCCAAAAAGAAGTGTGCAAGCATTTTCCCATGCAAGCTCACCTGTTGTGTTGTAAGGTTGAGCTATCCGTCCTGCTTATCGTAGCAAGGGCACGTAGAGCGTTATCGAGCTGCTTCACTGGTCTGTGGAAGTGTTGATCCAGATCGGCTGCAACCAAGCCACTTAGAAGGTAAGTCTTTTGGTTGTGATTATAGTTTGTTTATTATAATGTCTTTGGGCCTCATTACGAAGTTGGCGAAATGGGTTTACAGGTACCGGTAATGGTGCCGGTGCTGGTAACCCCATTCCGCCCTATTACGAGGTTCCCTCGCGGGACCCGGAACAGATGTCTGGTAAAACCAGGCGTCCTTTCCGGGTCCCGCGAGGGGACCAAGGAGCTAATAACAGGCCCATTATAAACGGGCCCATTATTATCTCTATCCCCATTCCCATTGAGTCCTATGGGGGCTCGAATGGGAATGGGGATTGGTTTTGTGAACAAGGAATTACAGGGTCCTCCAAGGTTAGAATGACCCGGTAATTCCTCATTCACAGACCCCGAACACGATTTTGGAGGCAGCCATGGCGCTAATAGCACCATGGCTACCTCCAAACTCATAATGTGGCCCTTTGTGTTGTTCATTAATAATTCTTGCAATGTCTAGTCTCATCCCTATAGATATGAAGAAGCAGATCGGAGTCGTGGAGCGAATCCGGGGAGTTCCTTGAGCCTGATGGAACTTGTAAGTTGGCCTTTATAATGGAACTCTAGGCACTGGTATGGCGGCCAAGCGTTTGTTATTGTTATGAATTCTAACCTGTTGTTCTCTCTTTTCTCGTGCAGGAGAAGGCCGGCTGTGAAGAATGAAGTCTGGATGCTCGATGCAGCTCCGCGGTTGAAAGGTGAAGACGTTGCGAAAAAAAGGAACGAAGCGGAGCTCCAGTTAGCTGGATGCCCAGATCAGGTGAGAAGAAAGCCCCGACTCCGGTAGTGATGGGATGCAGTCAAGAGGCACACACAGCGATGGAGCGGCTAGGAGCAGGTAGGAGTGCCTTCGGCGATGAAGTAGCTGGAATCAGGTAAGAGGCGCTCACATCGGCGGAGTATCTGGATTCAGGTAAGAGGCGTGTACAGAGATGGAGTGGCTGAAAGCAGGTAAGAAGCGCCATCAGCGGTGGAGATGCTGGAATATGGTAAAATGTCTTCAGAGATGAAGCAGCTGGAATCAAGTGGATGCACAGGTAAGAACAGCGGTAAGCGGTACACTGCAAAAGCAGAACAACGCGAAGCAGAGGCATGTGGATGGGTTGGCCTCATATAGGTTGGACAAAACAGAAAGGTGATGGCTGGAAGGTTTTGAATTAATCATAACCTCGGGCAAAGCTCTGGGCAACCCTCCAGACCATCGTTTTTCAGCCTGCCAAGCCATTACAGAAGGGGAAAAACCATATGCAAATCAGGCTTGGTCCTACCCCAAAAGGGGCAGTCCAGCCCGAACTGCTAGGTCACATCCCTTCTGCATGAGACCACAAGCATCCCCAGACATGTTTCAGCCTAGCTGGGCATCATCAGTGAGAAGTAGCTTGTGCCTCTAGGCCCGGCAGACTCGGGACCCACGACTGGGCATATCCATCCCACTAGGGGTGACTTTAGCAAAACAGAAAGGTGATGGCTGGAAGGTTTTGAATTAATCATAACCACGGGCAAAGCTCTGGGCAACCCTCCAGACCATCGTTTTCAGCCTGCCAAGCCATTATATAGGCTGGCCCTGACCTCTCCCTTTAGCCCCACCTAGTGGCTCCACCTTGCTCCACCCAGGGACTCCTGCACGTGCCTTCCAATGTTGTTCTATGGCCACGCCCAGCCTTGCTGCACATGCCTTTGGCACAGAGTGTGCTAGGCACATTTCTACATGATCCTGGTGCCAGAGGTGCCAGGACTGGGACCCTGGGGATGAGGGAGGACTGGTCCTAGTTCTGTGGCCATGACAGAGGCCCCATGACAAGTGACAAATCAGTCAAACCCATCTCGGTTTTACCAACATTAACATCAGGGTCATCGGGAACTGATATATCTTGTTGCCGGTCATATATCAGGTCAATTGTGGGGCTGGAAGACGAAGTCATGTCGACCAGGCTCGTCATGTTCATAAAGGCTTTGAATCCGAAATAGTATGCAATGGTATGCAGTGTTGTGGTGTATTGTATTTACAGACTGCTTACTCTAGTCACAGCGGGGTTATAACACTCTATCACTGTACCAGGCTTTGCAAGTGTGAAGGGACACACCCTCAATTCACACTCAAGTCCCCATTGTGCAAGCGTCAAAGTAAAGGCACAGACTTCTTGTTTGTGTTATAGTCAGTAAGACCCAAAAATAGTCTGAGATACCAGACAAACAGTTACAGTGGTCAAAACAAACAACATAATCCTTGCGGTCTGGCACACCTAGGGCCCGATTCTCAACTGGGTGGTTATTGCCTAAAATGTCGTTAAAAGGGCTAACAACATTTTCGGTAATTACACCCTATTCTAAAGGTGGTGCAATATTCCGAAGTCGGAATCATTGCGCCACTTTTGGAATAAGGGTGCCGGTTGCTAGGAAGGGCTGGAAACCGACCTAGCAACCGGCACTCTCATTAATCATGCCTTTGCATGGTTATTCTTGTGGCACTCCTCCAATATTGCAAGCGCTCGAAACTGGCGCTGAAGTACGGCACACAATTGGTGCCGTACGGAGGAGTGCCACAAGAAGCAGTTTGTTTGGTGTGTGAGAAATTGCCAACCATACTTGGCAACATGTTTGCCCGAAAATATGTATAATTTTGTTGGCATCACTGGAGTAATCTAGCCCATATTTAAATGTTTAAAATTTAAGTAAATTCACAAAAATGCACAGAGCTGGTAGGCAACGTTTGGCACTGCTCTCTAGTAGCAGCATGGCCATCACATATTAATTTCTGCAGTGCAAGATAATAAATGCTAGCAATGCTAGCTGGAACATGCGTTCCAGCCAGCACGTGCTTTTGTTTTGATTCTCGGCAGCAGTTTCGTTAAACAATGATTTCCTCCTTACTTAGCGAAACTGCTGCCGAGATCTTCATCCGCCTGTTTCCAAAGGAAACAGGCAGATATTAACGATGGCACTGTCGTGCTTTCCGATGAGGGCCAGGCCCACTTCAGAATAGCAGTGGTGCCTGGGCGTCGCGAAATGGCGCAGTGAATCATGCTATTTAGCATGTTCACTGCCCCATGTTGAGAATCGGGCCCCTAGAATCCGAGGGCCGCTGCTCCGAATGCCGTGCTTTGGTGTCTAATCAGCTGGTGTTAGATGTATGTCCTTTTATATGTCCAAGAGACCAAGAGGCCAGGGGCAAAACGCGAGACTGAGTCACCCGCGGAACACCGTAGAACACTTTGCACACTTTCCGCTCTGCAAAGCTGCCAGCTTTTAAACATCGCTCTGCATCTCGGGAGAACTGCTTAAAGAGAGAGCAGCAATATTTTCACCAGCGCCGTAGGTACGATGAACTTTCTCCTTATCTCTCCTTATCTCTCTGGCAGCTCTCTGGGTGCTCGATGCCACCAAATATTTCTCCTTCCTGGACTTCCATAGATAGTGGCTCCACTTCATGTGATTACATAATATTATAGTCACTTTTATTCGGTTTATTTACAAATATGTAAACTGAACAGGCTTACTTGTGTAGGCTAAATTTTTGGGATATAAGGAAAAGGATAGCCTTATTTCTGTAAACATACATTGTTTTTGTGACCTTTACTATCTTTCAGTTATTGCCTTTCCTTCCATTAGTTGTACACATCAGCAATCACAGTCCTTCATTACTGACATAAATCATTATCATTGTCCTGTACCGATGGCCTATATGTAGAAGAAAGGAAGGTTGGTGAGCAGGTGCAAGTGGATCTATGTCAGCTGGCCTAAGCACCACCCACCTTCTTAGCCCTGCCTCTTCCTTTATGCTCTTAACTGTTATATCAAGGGCATCTCTAGCCCAGAAACTGAAGCAAAAGGCAGAATGAGGAAAGGGCAATTCCTGATTGGGCCTGTTCGGACCAGGTGGACCCAGGGCCCAAACCCCTACTCAGACAACAGGTATGCATGTGCCTACATGTGTTCTTCCCTCAGACCCCACAAGCCATTACTACCATAATCTGGCATCGCCAACATCAACTTCTCTGGTTCTGGGGTTAGGACAGCTGTTCCCTGGCACAGGAAGTTGTGCATTTGTATACATGTTATTCTCACGCTACATTATGCGTGTGCTCACTATCCCCTCCCTTTATGCCAGTTGCTTTGTTGTTGTTGCCGCTCCCCCCACCGCTCTCCCATTGGTTGGCAGACCCTTTAAATCGACCCCCCAAGCACTCCCCTGCTGTGGCAGTCCCCTCGGCCAAGGACCAAAGGTTGTTAGATCCAGCGGTGTCTGCCGGTGTCCACCATGGTAGAACGTAGCCTGCAGCCGTCAACCAGCTGTGACCCTACTTCTGTGGAACACAAAATCCCATCAGCTACCTTGCAAGCGATAAAAGAGGCTGTTGATCCATATCTTTTGAAGTCAACAGTAATCTTTATATAATGCAACACACCACTCTGCAGTGCTTTTGAATCTGTAATCAAGGAGCATGAGAAACACTGCCCCATACCTTAGATGTAACACACGCACAACATCTTCCCCTGTCAACCTGCCCCTCCATGTTTATGGTTGGTGCCTCTTCCCTCATTTCCCTCCCCACCCTACTTTCTGACCTCTCCTGCAAAACAAACAAAAAAAAACACCCAAAAAAGGTTGGTTTAGGAACCACCTTTCACAGTTAAAAAATGGATCTAAAAATACATTATCTAATAGACTACATCTACATTACATTTCTCAGTAAAGTAGTTAGACACAATAAGATTCTCCAACATTTCTATTAGCATTTTGTATTATGCTAATGGGAAAAATGCACAATTGTATAAAGAGAAAAAATATAAAAGGACAGAAACAATTTTCTCTCACAAATACTTTTTTCTAGAATACAATAAGGACCATAATTGATGGACCTTTATAACTATCTGCGGTTTCCACAGTCCCTTTGCAGGCCATGGATCATTGAAAGAACCGAATGGCACATGCACACCATCGCACAGGTGAGCCCTTTTATCCTTTTTAATGTTATATTTGTAACACTTCCTCATTGCATGCTTTCAAACAGTCACACATCCAGCCATCAACCACTTCCAAAAACTGTGCATATAACACTATGAACATATTAAGCTTCCACACACCAACTACTACTTAACAATCTTCTTTCATGTCCTGGGTGTATGTCTTAGCAGCACACAAGGTGATGCAAGTTATGGTTGCTTAGCTTAACACAATTGGCACATTTCTGGGGGTTTTCAGTTTTACTTGTAGCCAATACGTCCCTTTAACAACGTTTTTTCAGTGAATTTCATAGGTTTATAGCAGTGCACCCTTAATCTGCTACAAGTTCCTTATATTATACTTACCCCCGATGTGGCAGTGGAAAGTACGGTAGCCTGTGAACGTCAGACTGCATTCACAAAGCCCAGGATCATAGGGAGACCCAAAAAAGTTGTACCCATCAACCAACAAACACATTTACATAACATCACATGGTACTATTGTTCAGAGAGGAATTGCCATAGCATTTCGGTGCTGGAATGCCCATGTGGGTGGGACAAAGACTGATATGCAAGTGGATATTTCCCATCTGTGAAAAGTACAGTGAGAAGAAAGTGTGTGCTGCAAACTCTCATCTCAGAACAGGTTATCATGCCACGTTCTTTCTGGAGAGGAGCACCTGATACCTTTTTTGAAATATTTGCAAGGAACTTGGGGTTGGTCACCCAGAGTTACCTGGGGGCAACCAGACGTGGATTCCCTGCTCACAGTGCTCAGAGAGGCACAGCTTCACCTCACTGATGAGGCCCAACAAGGCTGAAACACGTGTATGAGGTTGCTGTTGGTACTCTTGTACAGAGAGGAATTGCCATAGCATTTCGGTGCTGCACTGCCCATGTGGGTGGGACAAAGACTGATATGCAAATGGATATTTCCCACCTGTGAAAGGTACAGTGAGAAAAAAGCGTGTGCTGCAAACTCTCATCTCAGAACAGGTTATTATGTCACGTTCTTTCTGGAGAGGAGCACCTGCTACCTTTTTTGAAATGTTTGTAACATCATTAATAATGTTTACAACACATATATATAATATACCTTTGTGTACAAACAATGACTACTAATCATTTTTCATGTAGCATACATTATAATGGAATGCACCAATCAGAAACCCTAACTGTACACTTCCTATGATCTCTTCAGTAGAACTCTCCATACAGATCAGTGCGCAGCATGCATGTTAGACTTCACATTCAAATAATTGCGCCATATCGCTTTAAAAATGTTATCTCTACTGCACAACTTTGTTCTTTGAAATGCCAGTCTCCTGTATTTTTATGACGGTCCACACACATCAAACTTTTAACTTTTTTTCTTTTTAACCATTTTTACAAAGGCTACATTTGGTCACAGTATTTTAATCATGTGTGGTCACACTGTGAATTCCCACCAAGCTCGTCTCAGCGCTCACTAATACAGCGCAAAGCTTTCTCATAACTATGTGATTTCATGCAACAGTAACACCCGACACACATTGAGGGCTTTACTTTGCGCTCACCAATCAGCGTGAGGCATGTATCAGTAGGTGATCATGGCACACCCAGTGCATTCAATGACTCACAGGGGCTCGACTCAGCACCTAACAATCAATGCGCAGCATCCAATCGAGCGCATGACTGATGTGATACGTCAAAGGGGCACGCTCTATTTTACCCAATCCGTGTCTTCATAACACAGATTGTTTCTTGGTTGCCTGCAGAAACCTCTGAGAGCTTGCGACCGCCGGAAGAGTGCAGACGCCTTGCATGACAAGGTGAGAAACGCTATGCCATTTACGCCCACTAGATCCACGTGCTGCAAAGAAAGCTTAATTGACGGTATTTTTTTTTCTACCGACTTTCTTCTTTCACTTGACAGCACCAGATTGCCATTTTGACAGTGAAATAAGGTTTGCGCATGTGGATATAACCATCGGATAGCAGCGGAAGCAAGACCATTTCAACTGCAACTTGGGAGTTTGATTCACAAACGCTTACCCTCTGGTCACCAGCCTGAATTTTTCAGGTAGGCGACCAATAAGTGATGCTTGCAAAAATGTCTTTCGAAAAATCGTTTTTTCATCATGAATGCACAACTGTATGTGGCCATCTGTCACTGGTGTTGGGTAGCCACATTCGATACAGCAAAATGCGTATAAACCCGCTAACAAAAGGTTATTCGTCAATGATTCAAAACTGCTCTAATTTTTGCAAATGACTGGTCTGATAAGTCGTTTCCTATACATATATTTGTTTTTCTCAAATAGGGCTTCACCACCTCCACAATTTACCTTCAGGTCCCGTTTGGTATTGTTCAAGATGCTTAAAACATACCGTTTGGAGTGCACGCTTTGCTCTACCGCAAAAAGGTATTGTTGAAACAGCTTCAATCTTTTTCACAACTGATGCTTACTAAACGTGCCTTATGTAAACTCACATTAGCACCCTCGGCCTTATCATTGCCCAGCAACAAATCCTTTGTAGAATCAAATAACTTTGCGTTGAACAGTTTTCATTAAATCCTGTCATAATGACAGTAGGTCAAATTACCTTTTCTTTTTAGATTTGTCAAGGCAAAAAGAGTTGTTTCTAGTGCCTCATCCCGCCATGCACATGCTGTGCTGCCGAAGTCACCTCTGGCTTGTTTCCTAAAGGATGTGCCCCCAAATTCGGGTAAGATTACCATCTGGGATCTCAAAGTAATAATGCAGTCTAAACAATTAGCAATTGAAAAAGCAGCCCAATATATTCCAAAAGCAATCATCAGACACTTTCTTTTATGGCTGCTTCCCCACAGGGTCCAGTTGTTTTTTCGCCCTGAGGAAGGCACTTTTGGATTTCACCGCCCAGCAGGTGGCTTTATTGCTGAAACGTGTTTTGGATGTCTAGTTAAGTTTTGAACTGTTTATAAATCGTTTTGTAATTGACAAAAACACGTAGGCAGACCTGCTCTTGATTAATAAGCCAATTAAAAAATTTGAGAAATTGGCAGATTAGGAAGCACTTTGGAAACGCGCTGCTGTATTTTTTGCATTGAGAATTCTCTATTCATTATCTTTAGTTCAAAATGTGTCGATTTAATTTGTAATGACTACTCTTTATTCATTGTTTCACTTCTTATTGTAAGTTTGTTCAAAAGTTTATTAACATGTGTTTGTTTTTCACACATGCCTTTTAACGAAAATATTTCTTTTCTTTTTAATTCTGAAATGTCCTTTTGAACCGAAATAAATCAAAGTTTAATTTCACATGACATGATCACTTTGATTGCTTTCAGAATTCAAGATGACTTAAATCACATTTGAAGTGATATCACAAATGATACACACAACATTTGAATATTCATAAATAATTTTGAACTTTGTTCTTAGCACAGTGGACTTCAACGTTATTGTTTCAGTTTAATGTCCCATTCCAATGCTGCTTGTGGGACTCTTCCCATTTCTTTGTATACAGATTGAAAAACACCAGGTGCTTATTGGAGAACACATTCTCATTAAATAGTAAGTGCATTGTATTTATTACTCTATTATTTGTATTCATGTATAAACATGTGTTATAAGACAGAAGCACTGTTTTTTTCACAGAAATGGAAAACATACTTGAGTGGTTAGAGGAGAACTTCACAAAAGATAAATGAGTGACGATAACATCTCTAAAAGTACACAATACATATTTTAATGTAAACAAATAATGTAATTTGTACACACCTTACCAAAATAATGATTTCAGTTGTTTTTACAGTACACAGTTTTCATGAAGAAACCATGCCCCAGTTTAATTATACACAATCCCAGGAATCACAAAGAGAAGCCCTATCCCCAACTATAAATAATCAAATCATGAACTTGTCTAAAAAATTTGATGTACTAAGATTTGATTTTAAATAACTTTTACAATATGTGAAAAATCATGTCATTAACAATATTCTCTATCACTGTCCTTCTTGTCCCTGTCTGCTTTGTCCCCAGCAATCATCCCCATCAAATTATGAACATTTTAATCAAAGACGCTTTGATGAAGCCTCATGATAATTATTGCACAGAAATTCCTAATTTTCCTATTTATATTTCCCATTCCGATACCCCATTCATTTCATAAATAAATATATTTTTATGCTATGAATGTGTTCTATATTGTTGTGTGATATTTCTTTTTTTTTTCATACTTGAATTATGAGTCCGTGGACAGTAGGACTGTCCGAAGTGTCTGCGCTCAAAATGGAGATGCCCCTGGACAGGCGCAATGTCTGAACATGTCTGGTTTTGCATGAGGCACTTTTAATCAGTCCACCGACACAGCCCCTTTTCTACTCACACCCAGTGCATGCGCCCTATGATTCCCGCCCGATGGGTGTCGTTGGATGGCCCTCATGGCTGCGGACACCGGCAGACGTCATCATGTCACCACACCAATGCAGCATGACAGGGGGTGCCCGCGAACAGTGTTTGTGGCCGCGGACAGTTTAAAACTGGGGTGACTTTAGCAAAACAGAAAGGTGATGGCTGGAAGGTTTTGAATTAATCATAACCACGGGCAAAGCTCTGGGCAACCCTCCAGACCATCGTTTTCAGCCTGCCAAGCCATTATATAGGCTGGCCCTGACCTCTCCCTTTAGCCCCACCTAGTGGCTCCACCTTGCTCCACCCAGGGACTCCTGCACGTGCCTTCCAATGTTGTTCTATGGCCACGCCCAGCCTTGCTGCACATGCCTTTGGCACAGAGTGTGCTAGGCACATTTCTACATGATCCTGATGCCAGAGGTGCCAGGACTGGGACCCTGGGGATGAGGGAGGACTGGTCCTAGTTCTGTGGCCATGACAGAGGCCCCATGACAAGTGACAAATCAGTCAAACCCATCTCGGTTTTACCAACATTAACATCAGGGTCATCGGGAACTGATATATCTTGTTGCCGGTCATATATCAGGTCAATTGTGGGGCTGGAAGACGAAGTCATGTCGACCAGGCTCGTTATGTTCATAAAGGCTTTGAATCCGAAATAGTATGCAATGGTATGCAGTGTTGTGGTGTATTGTATTTACAGACTGCTTACTCTAGTCACAGCGGGGTTATAACACTCTATCACTGTACCAGGCTTTGCAAGTGTGAAGGGACACACCCTCAATTCACACTCAAGTCCCCATTGTGCAAGCGTCAAAGTAAAGGCACAGACTTCTTGTTTGTGTTATAGGCAGTAAGACCCAAAAATAGTCTGAGATACCAGACAAACAGTTACAGTGGTCAAAACAAACAACATAATCCTTGCGGTCTGGCACACCTAGGGCCCGATTCTCAACTGGGTGGTTATTGCCTAAAATGTCGTTAAAAGGGCTAACAACATTTTCGGTAATTACACCCTATTCTAAAGGTGGTGCAATATTCCGAAGTCGGAATCATTGCGCCACTTTTGGAATAAGGGTGCCGGTTGCTAGGAAGGGCTGGAAACCGACCTAGCAACCGGCACTCTCATTAATCATGCCTTTGCATGGTTATTCTTGTGGCACTCCTCCAATATTGCAAGCGCTCGAAACTGGCGCTGAAGTACGGCACACAATTGGTGCCGTACGGAGGAGTGCCACAAGAAGCAGTTTGTTTGGTGTGTGAGAAATTGCCAACCATACTTGGCAACATGTTTGCCCGAAAATATGTATAATTTTGTTGGCATCACTGGAGTAATCTAGCCCATATTTAAATGTTTAAAATTTAAGTAAATTCACAAAAATGCACAGAGCTGGTAGGCAACGTTTGGCACTGCTCTCTAGTAGCAGCATGGCCATCACATATTAATTTCTGCAGTGCAAGATAATAAATGCTAGCAATGCTAGCTGGAACATGCGTTCCAGCCAGCACGTGCTTTTGTTTTGATTCTCGGCAGCAGTTTCGTTAAACAATGATTTCCTCCTTACTTAGCGAAACTGCTGCCGAGATCTTCATCCGCCTGTTTCCAAAGGAAACAGGCAGATATTAACGAAAGCACTGTCGTGCTTTCCGATGAGGGCCAGGCCCACTTCAGAATAGCAGTGGTGCCTGGGCGTCGCGAAATGGCGCAGTGAATCATGCTATTTAGCATGTTCACTGCCCCATGTTGAGAATCGGGCCCCTAGAATCCGAGGGCCGCTGCTCCGAATGCCGTGCTTTGGTGTCTAATCAGCTGGTGTTAGATGTATGTCCTTTTATATGTCCAAGAGACCAAGAGGCCAGGGGCAAAACGCGAGACTGAGTCACCCGCGGAACACCGTAGAACACTTTGCACACTTTCCGCTCTGCAAAGCTGCCAGCTTTTAAACATCGCTCTGCATCTCGGGAGAACTGCTTAAAGAGAGAGCAGCAATATTTTCACCAGCGCCGTAGGTACGATGAACTTTCTCCTTATCTCTCCTTATCTCTCTGGCAGCTCTCTGGGTGCTCGATGCCACCAAATATTTCTCCTTCCTGGACTTCCATAGATAGTGGCTCCACTTCATGTGATTACATAATATTATAGTCACTTTTATTCGGTTTATTTACAAATATGTAAACTGAACAGGCTTACTTGTGTAGGCTAAATTTTTGGGATATAAGGAAAAGGATAGCCTTATTTCTGTAAACATACATTGTTTTTGTGACCTTTACTATCTTTCAGTTATTGCCTTTCCTTCCATTAGTTGTACACATCAGCAATCACAGTCCTTCATTACTGACATAAATCATTATCATTGTCCTGTACCGATGGCCTATATGTAGAAGAAAGGAAGGTTGGTGAGCAGGTGCAAGTGGATCTATGTCAGCTGGCCTAAGCACCACCCACCTTCTTAGCCCTGCCTCTTCCTTTATGCTCTTAACTGTTATATCAAGGGCATCTCTAGCCTAGAAACTGAAGCAAAAGGCAGAATGAGGAAAGGGCAATTCCTGATTGGGCCTGTTCGGACCAGGTGGACCCAGGGCCCAAACCCCTACTCAGACAACAGGTATGCATGTGCCTACATGTGTTCTTCCCTCAGACCCCACAGGCCATTACTACCATAATCTGGCATCGCCAACGTCAACTTCTCTGGTTCTGGGGTTAGGACAGCTGTTCCCTGGCACAGGAAGTTGTGCATTTGTATACATGTTATTCTCACGCTACATTATGCGTGTGCTCACTATCCCCTCCCTTTATGCCAGTTGCTTTGTTGTTGTTGCCGCTCCCCCCACCGCTCTCCCATTGGTTGGCAGACCCTTTAAATCGACCCCCAAGCACTCCCCTGCTGTGGCAGTCCCCTCGGCCAAGGACCAAAGGTTGATAGATCCAGCGGTGTCTGCCGGTGTCCACCATGGTAGAACGTAGCCTGCAGCCGTCAACCAGCTGTGACCCTACTTCTGTGGAACACAAAATCCCATCAGCTACCTTGCAAGCGATAAAAGAGGCTGTTGATCCATATCTTTTGAAGTCAACAGTAATCTTTATATAATGCAACACACCACTCTGCAGTGCTTTTGAATCTGTAATCAAGGAGCATGAGAAACACTGCCCCATACCTTAGATGTAACACACGCACAACATCTTCCCCTGTCAACCTGCCCCTCCATGTTTATGGTTGGTGCCTCTTCCCTCATTTCCCTCCTCACCCTACTTTCTGACCTCTCCTGCAAAACAAACAAAAAAAACACCCAAAAAAGGTTGGTTTAGGAACCACCTTTCACAGTTAAAAAATGGATCTAAAAATACATTATCTAATAGACTACATCTACATTACATTTCTCAGTAAAGTAGTTAGACACAATAAGATTCTCCAACATTTCTATTAGCATTTTGTATTATGCTAATGGGAAAATGCACAATTGTATAAAGAGAAAAAATATAAAAGGACAGAAACAATTTTCTCTCACAAATACTTTTTTCTAGAATACAATAAGGACCATAATTGATGGACCTTTATAACTATCTGCGGTTTCCACAGTCCCTTTGCAGGCCATGGATCATTGAAAGAACCGAATGGCACATGCACACCATCGCACAGGTGAGCCCTTTTATCCTTTTTAATGTTATATTTGTAACACTTCCTCATTGCATGCTTTCAAACAGTCACACATCCAGCCATCAACCACTTCCAAAAACTGTGCATATAACACTATGAACATATTAAGCTTCCACACACCAACTACTACTTAACAATCTTCTTTCATGTCCTGGGTGTATGTCTTAGCAGCACACAAGGTGATGCAAGTTATGGTTGCTTAGCTTAACACAATTGGCACATTTCTGGGGGTTTTCAGTTTTACTTGTAGCCAATACGTCCCTTTAACAACGTTTTTTCAGTGAATTTCATAGGTTTATAGCAGTGCACCCTTAATCTGCTACAAGTTCCTTATATTATACTTACCCCCGATGTGGCAGTGGAAAGTACGGTAGCCTGTGAACGTCAGACTGCATTCACAAAGCCCAGGATCATAGGGAGACCCAAAAAAGTTGTACCCATCAACCAACAAACACATTTACATAACATCACATGGTACTCTTGTTCAGAGAGGAATTGCCATAGCATTTCGGTGCTGGAATGCCCATGTGGGTGGGACAAAGACTGATATGCAAGTGGATATTTCCCATCTGTGAAAAGTACAGTGAGAAAAAAGTGTGTGCTGCAAACTCTCATCTCAGAACAGGTTATCATGCCACGTTCTTTCTGGAGAGGAGCACCTGATACCTTTTTTGAAATATTTGCAAGGAACTTGGGGTTGGTCACCCAGAGTTACCTGGGGGCAACCAGACGTGGATTCCCTGCTCACAGTGCTCAGAGAGGCACAGCTTCACCTCACTGATGAGGCCCAACAAGGCTGAAACACGTGTATGAGGTTGCTGTTGGTACTCTTGTACAGAGAGGAATTGCCATAGCATTTCGGTGCTGCACTGCCCATGTGGGTGGGACAAAGACTGATATGCAAATGGATATTTCCCACCTGTGAAAGGTACAGTGAGAAAAAAGCGTGTGCTGCAAACTCTCATCTCAGAACAGGTTATTATGTCACGTTCTTTCTGGAGAGGAGCACCTGCTACCTTTTTTGAAATGTTTGTAACATCATTAATAATGTTTACAACACATATATATAATATACCTTTGTGTACAAACAATGACTACTAATCATTTTTCATGTAGCATACATTATAATGGAATGCACCAATCAGAAACCCTAACTGTACACTTCCTATGATCTCTTCAGTAGAACTCTCCATACAGATCAGTGCGCAGCATGCATGTTAGACTTCACATTCAAATAATTGCGCCATATCGCTTTAAAAATGTTATCTCTACTGCACAACTTTGTTCTTTGAAATGCCAGTCTCCTGTATTTTTATGACGGTCCACATACATCAAACTTTTAACTTTTTTTCTTTTTAACCATTTTTACAAAGGCTACATTTGGTCACAGTATTTTAATCATGTGTGGTCACACTGTGAATTCCCACCAAGCTCGTCTCAGCGCTCACTAATACAGCGCAAAGCATTCTCATAACTATGTGATTTCATGCAACAGTAACACCCGACACACATTGAGGGCTTTACTTTGCGCTCACCAATCAGCGTGAGGCATGTATCAGTAGGTGATCATGGCACACCCAGTGCATTCAATGACTCACAGGGGCTCGACTCAGCACCTAACAATCAATGCGCAGCATCCAATCGAGCGCATGACTGATGTGATACGTCAAAGGGGCACGCTCTATTTTACCCAATCCGTGTCTTCATAACACAGATTGTTTCTTGGTTGCCTGCAGAAACCTCTGAGAGCTTGCGACCGCCGGAAGAGTGCAGACGCCTTGCATGACAAGGTGAGAAACGCTATGCCATTTACGCCCACTAGATCCACGTGCTGCAAAGAAAGCTTAATTGACGGTATTTTTTTTCTACCGACTTTCTTCTTTCACTTGACAGCACCAGATTGCCATTTTGACAGTGAAATAAGGTTTGCGCATGTGGATATAACCATCGGATAGCAGCGGAAGCAAGACCATTTCAACTGCAACTTGGGAGTTTGATTCACAAACGCTTACCCTCTGGTCACCAGCCTGAATTTTTCAGGTAGGCGACCAATAAGTGATGCTTGCAAAAATGTCTTTCGAAAAATCGTTTTTTCATCATGAATGCACAACTGTATGTGGCCATCTGTCACTGGTGTTGGGTAGCCACATTCGATACAGCAAAATGTGTATAAACCCGCTAACAAAAGGTTATTCGTCAATGATTCAAAACTGCTCTAATTTTTGCAAATGACTGGTCTGATAAGTCGTTTCCTATACATATATTTGTTTTTCTCAAATAGGGCTTCACCACCTCCACAATTTACCTTCAGGTCCCGTTTGGTATTGTTCAAGACGCTTAAAACATACCGTTTGGAGTGCACGCTTTGCTCTACCGCAAAAAGGTATTGTTGAAACAGCTTCAATCTTTTTCACAACTGATGCTTACTAAACGTGCCTTATGTAAACTCACATTAGCACCCTCGGCCTTATCATTGCCCAGCAACAAATCCTTTGTAGAATCAAATACCTTTGCGTTGAACAGTTTTCATTAAATCCTGTCATAATGACAGTAGGTCAAATTACCTTTTCTTTTTAGATTTGTCAAGGCAAAAAGAGTTGTTTCTAGTGCCTCATCCCGCCATGCACATGCTGTGCTGCCGAAGTCACCTCTGGCTTGTTTCCTAAAGGCTGTGCCCCCAAATTCGGGTAAGATTACCATCTGGGATCTCAAAGTAATAATGCAGTCTAAACAATTAGCAATTGAAAAAGCAGCCCAATATATTCCAAAAGCAATCATCAGACACTTTCTTTTATGGCTGCTTCCCCACAGGGTTCAGTTGTTTTTTCGCCCTGAGGAAGGCACTTTTGGATTTCACCGCCCAGCAGGTGGCTTTATTGCTGAAACGTGTTTTGGATGTCTAGTTAAGTTTTGAACTGTTTATAAATCGTTTTGTAATTGACAAAAACACGTAGGCAGACCTGCTCTTGATTAATAAGCCAATTAAAAAATTTGAGAAATTGGCAGATTAGGAAGCACTTTGGAAACGCGCTGCTGTATTTTTTGCATTGAGAATTCTCTATTCATTATCTTTAGTTCAAAATGTGTCGATTTAATTTGTAATGACTACTCTTTATTCATTGTTTCACTTCTTATTGTAAGTTTGTTCAAAAGTTTATTAACATGTGTTTGTTTTTCAACACATGCCTTTTAACGAAAATATTTCTTTTCTTTTTAATTCTGAAATGTCCTTTTGAACCGAAATAAATCAAAGTTTAATTTCACATGACATGATCACTTTGATTGCTTTCAGAATTCAAGATGACTTAAATCACATTTGAAGTGATATCACAAATGATACACACAACATTTGAATATTCATAAATAATTTTGAACTTTGTTCTTAGCACAGTGGACTTCAACGTTATTGTTTCAGTTTAATGTCCCATTCCAATGCTGCTTGTGGGACTCTTCCCATTTCTTTGTATACAGATTGAAAAACACCAGGTGCTTATTGGAGAACACATTCTCATTAAATAGTAAGTGCATTGTATTTATTACTCTATTATTAGTATTCATGTATAAACATGTGTTATAAGACAGAAGCACTGTTTTTTTCACAGAAATGGAAAACATACTTGAGTGGTTAGAGGAGAACTTCACAAAAGATAAATGAGTGACGATAACATCTCTAAAAGTACACAATACATATTTTAATGTAAACAAATAATGTAATTTGTACACACCTTACCAAAATAATGATTTCAGTTGTTTTTACAGTACACAGTTTTCATGAAGAAACCATGCCCCAGTTTAATTATACACAATCCCAGGAATCACAAAGAGAAGCCCTATCCCCAACTATAAATAATCAAATCATGAACTTGTCTAAAAAATTTGATGTACTAAGATTTGATTTTAAATAACTTTTACAATATGTGAAAAATCATGTCATTAACAATATTCTCTATCACTGTCCTTCTTGTCCCTGTCTGCTTTGTCCCCAGCAATCATCTCCATCAAATTATGAACATTTTAATCAAAGACGCTTTGATGAAGCCTCATGATAATTATTGCACAGAAATTCCTAATTTTCCTATTTATATTTCCCATTCCGATACCCCATTCATTTCATAAATAAATATATTTTTATGCTATGAATGTGTTCTATATTGTTGTGTGATATTTCTTTTTTTTTTCATACTTGAATTATGAGTCCGTGGACAGTAGGACTGTCCGAGGTGTCTGCGCTCAAAATGGAGATGCCCCTGGACAGGCGCAATGTCTGCACATGTCTGGTTTTGCATGAGGCACTTTTAATCAGTCCACCGACACAGCCCCTTTTCTACTCACACCCGATGGGTGTCGTTGGATGGCCCTCATGGCTGCGGACACCGGCAGACGTCATCATGTCACCACACCAATGCAGCATGACGGGGGTGCCCGCGAACAGTGTTTGTGGCCGCGGACAGTTTAAAACTTTATTTTCAGCCCATATAGGGTGTTTCAAGCTGTAACATTACCCTTGCACAGCTCCAAGACCCATTATTGATTCACGTGGAAACCTTTTACAACTTTTCAAGCCCTATTTTTGATTCTGCTGTCTGCACTCAACACGACTGTCTGCGGACGGTTCCTCAGAATGGACCCACTCATTTGATGATGTCATAGATGTCAGGATGGCAGTCCGTGGACATCTAAATATTCTAGGCGTGGGGTGGGAGAACTTAAAACATTTTCATTGTTTTGCATAAAACAATGGTGGCTCTAAAAAGAACCTTTTTTGTCTTTTTGTCTTTTATATTTTGTGTATGTTTTATTTTATAAACTGAACTAAGAAACATTTACTGAATTCAATTATTTCTTCTCACTTTCACAACACTTGTGTCAAAACATTTGGAAGGTTTTCCAGAAAAATGTGATTACCGACATCAGTTTGATGGACTCCATCTCTGCAAAAAAATGTTGGCAATATCAAATTTAATGTTCTCATTAATAAAATATGTCATGCCAATATCTTGCAGAAAAGCACACACAGCTTTATTGACGTTGTGCCTCGCCTTTCCCATTTAGGAACCAAATAAACTCAAATGTATCCACATCTGTATCTGAGCAATGTGGGAATTTTTTTGGGGGGAAATTGGGAACATTTCCGTCAACTTTCCCAATGTCTCTTTCATTGCAAACTGCAATGAAATTCCAGTCACATAACCCAAACTGTTTCCTCCAGAATAATAATGTGTGGATGTTTTATTTGAACCATATTTGTACAAAATGGGAGCAAGTCCACCCACTTTATCTCTCGCACTCCATACCATGACACTTCAAATTCATGGAACCCAAGACTGCTTAGATTTTCAACCATTTTCAATGCTCTCACAACTCCTACTAACAAAACTCCTGCTACCATCTCTTCCTGTACACTACACCCAGGAAACCAGGTTGGCTGAATCCCCCAATGTCCACAGACTCCGAAGTCCCCTTTCCATGCTAGGCATCCTTAAAAGACCTGGATGTGGCACGTGCCATCAGTGGACAATGCAGCCAATCAAAGGGTTAGGTGGCAGTGTAAACTTAATTTGAGTTATTTGTTCTTTAGTGGTGGCTCTGAAAAGAACCATTTTTGGGGATTTGTTAACAAACACAAGTTTTTCCTTTTTCTGCATTTATTACAGTAGCAATGTACACTCTAGATCTTGCCTTAATGTTCTTTTACAGGAACCTTTTCAATGCATTCCTATCATTTTAAAGGAAAATTGCATTTCTGAAATCTGTGAAATGAACTCCATCTTCACAAAACTCACTAATTATAGTCAGAAGTTCATTGAAGACTACGCAGAGGTCACTCAACCTTTGGCCCATTTATTAAATGCTGGAGTCAAGTGAGAGTGATACAGTTAAACAACTGAAAAGAAGACTTTCCTTGGCTCCTTGTTTAGATTGCCCCATACAGAACAAGGAGTTGTATTTGAGTACAGGGTTCTCAGATACCTGCATAACAGTGTATGCAAAGCTTGACAAGGTCAACAAAGTAATCCCGTTCGCAAGCAGAAAGTTTTACGCTGTGGAGGAAAAATTCAATCACTTCGAGAAGGAACTCCTGGCAACGGTTTGGGCATTGAAAAATTACTTCCCATTCATCCAGGAGAGCACACTATTTTCAAGACTCCTGACCAACCCTTGCAATATTTATTAAGGGACAGAATTTGGGCAGGGAATGTCAGTCATTCCAGAATTACTTCCTGGATTTTGTCCATGCCTGGCTTTGATGTGGAGGTCAGATATGGCCAAAACAAGACAAGTCCCTTAGCGCAAGAGTTGGTGGGCTCTCATGTTTGTGCTCAAGAAAACTTTCTCGAGGACAAAAGTCTAATGACAAACAAAAAACATGGAGGTGTACTTAACTTCCCAACAACAGTTCTATGGAGAAGACACATGTCAGAGGATACCCACAGTTTATTTGGATGGGTGCTCTTTCCATGTTCCCAATGGGGAAAAAGAACTAGTGGCCGGCATTTGGAATGCCTGGATGAATGATACCCAGGGGTCTTTTTTGGTTATAAAATAGGACCCCGAAGTAGTCAGGTTGCAGAGTTAATGACCATTCATCAAGCCATCACTGCAGTGCACCATCAGCTCAAAGAGCTGGTCATAATTACGGACTCTGATTATGTCAGGAATGAGTGTGTGGAGCACCTGATTAACTGGAAGAATTGGGGCCTGGTTTGTGCCAACATTAAACTCTTAAAGCATGCCAAACTGATCCAGTCAATTGATAATCTGTGACCTCCAATGAGATGGCCATCTATTGGAAGAAGATAAGAGGTCATTCCAAAATCAAGGGGCCAGATAACACTGGGAATTGCCTGACTGACCAGCTGGCTAAAACCAGAGATCTGCAGGCAGATTTAATAGAAACTGAATCCCTGCTGGGTGAAATCGAAGTGGCCACTGTCACCAGGTCACAAACCCATGCAAAGAGTGAACTCTTGAATTCCCTGTGGATTAAAGATACCCCAGATGCAGATTAGATCACTGCACAGAAAGAGGACCCAGTTATTGGAAAAATCTATCAACACAGTGAAGACCTTGTGAGTTGTCCAATTACAGAATCGGATTAAGCCGGTAAGGAGGATCTCTGGGTGTTGATGAAGTTTTCCAAGACTTTCCTGATCCAAGACAGTTTGTCGGTATGGGGAGCCCTATCTGGCTGTGACCAGTGGGTGTTACCTGCCTCATTCCAAAGCCTGATGTTGAACTATGCCCATGCCGCGGCCACTGCCAGAGATAGGGGTTTCTAACAATATTAGGAAATCTTGCATGAGGTTGCCAACTCGCCACACATGAACTAGGACCTCGACATTTAGTTAAAGGGGTGTCTTGTGTGTGCACAATTTCAACCCTGTTCACTCACACACCAAGCTCCCCTACATAAAAGGGGAATGACACTGTCTTGGTCAGATTTGCAAGTCAATTTCATTGGTCCAGTGGTTCACTCCTGTAGAGGAAACAAGTACATGTTGACTGTAACATGCTTGTTCACAAAATGGGTAGAGTGTCTTCCAGCCCAGAAATCTAAGGCAGAGACAACTGCTGCACTAGAGATCGACCACATCTTCTCTCGTTTCAGCCCCCTGCAAAGGATTGAGTCAGATTGAGGAAGCATTTTACCAGTGAGGTGATGGCACAGTTGTGGGCTTTCCAGGGTTTAAAAGAAAACTCTATATTGCCTAGAGCCTAGCCTCAAGCGGGGCGATAGAGATAACACAAGACAACTGTGGTCATCTTAAAGAAGTTTGTGGAAGACTCTGGACCCAGTGGGGACATCCGATTTCCACTTGCCCTGATAGCCATTAGATCTACACCCTCTTCTGCAACTGAAATGTCTCCATTTGAGCTTATGACCAGAGGAACAATGGTGTTACCTCAGCATCTGCTCTACAGAACTCAGGAGCAGACCCTGATTAAAGCCTCCACCACTCATAAGTATATTGAAAATTTAAGGAAGCATCTTCAGCAGGCTTTTGCTTATGCCCAGTGCAAGTTAGTAAAAGTTGGAAAATATTATGATATAAAGACAACAAAGAAGGAGTAGAAGGTGGGGGACAGGGTGTATCTGTACAATTTTCTAAGGAATCAGACGAATGAGCAGAAATATCTTCCCTCTTGGTGTGGTGCCTTTGAAATAGTAGATAAAATATCACCTGTTGTCTACAAGATCTGCATCCCAAAAGGAGAACAGACAGAAGAAAAATGGGTCCACATCAATCAGTTCAATAAGCTGTCATTCCAGACAAGCTTTACAACTGATTGAGGCACCAAATGAAAGTTGAGCAGAGGAACCATCCGAGGAGTGAAAGGAAAGGGTGAACGCCCTGAATAGAGACTTGTAGCAGGTGAGTAGTTTCATTAATATTCTTTGGAAATGTTAAGAAAAATGTGTTATGTTTATGTTTTGAAATGTTATATCTATTTCTCTGTAATATTTTTCTCAGAAATGCAATGTCCTGGCTTCAGGGGAAATATGTTGTGTAACACATTTAGAACTTTTCCTTTCTTTCTATTGCTAGATATTTAACTTCCTTCACTTCCAGCCTGGGGCCAAGAGGAGACCAGAGCACCGACTCCCTAAGGAAGGAGAACAAGGGGTTCAGTTTCGCAAACCCAATCCGAAAAACAGGAGTGGAGGCCGGAGTGCCCACTCTCTAAGGAAGGAAATTGAGCTCGACAGGCTCCAACCAAGAGAACAAATATTAAAAGGAAAAGAGGAAAAAAAGGACTTTGGAAGAAAACCCTTCTCTGCCCTGTTCTTCCAGACAAGAGAATCATGGAAGAATGGAAGGAACATGCAGGATTTAATCAAAGGCCCAAACAAACATAACTGAAAGACCCACTGGAAAAATGACCTGCCAGCCTTCAAAAACCTTCACAGAGAAAATGGTCCTATTAAGGCAGACTGTGTGCATTTCGGCAATCATATCATATCATATCATATCATATCATATCATATCATATCATAACACAAGGAAGAGCTATGTGAATGGCCAAGCATTGGAAATCGAAAGACCTATCTTTCATTACAAAAGGAAAGGTCAAACTGAAAAGCAGCATTTTTCAGTGAAACCGCCACCCATGAAAAGGCGGTGCACTATGACAACTCAAACCATAAGTGTAAAAAAAGACAACCAAAAATTAAAAATATATTTTATGAATGACTAAAATAAACAGCCCTGTACTTTCAGCTGTCACATTTAAAAAACAATGCTGTGTGCAATGAAACAAAAAATCCACTGATGCAAAAGCAAAGTGAACCATGATCAGTAAAATACACAGTATTTCAAAAAATAAAGGCTGATGTTTGAAAATTCAACAACTAAGTTAATTTCAGCTAAGGACAATGTGTGGGTCTATGGGCAGAATTTGCAAATGCCTTCCCCCATTGAGGGCCTGTTGGCCTCTGTATCTGGAAAGGGAATTCCTTTGAAACTCCTGCATGCCAGTTATTTACAACTGCAATAGAGTGACTTTCGCAGAATATCATCATTGGGACTTTGGAAAATAACCAATGCTCATGTTCTGACCCCGATCTCTTAGAATGGAATATGTCCATACTACCAATCACTAAAATTGTGCTAGAAAATTTCTGCATCTCATATAAAAACCTGAACAAGCTTACACCCTCTGTACTGGCGCCATTCATTTAATCTACCAGAGACAACTTGCTAATTTGCATTCTGATGAGGAACTAGGAGTTGCGCATCAGCAAACACTTGAAAGTGTGGTTGATAGTGTGGCCGCTGTCAAATCACGTATTCTAAAAAAGTTTCCAGATGAAAAGTGGTTCTCTGCAGACATACAAAACCTTGAATAAAACAAAAACAAGGCTTTACATCAATAGGAAGAAACTAAATCCATTGAGCATAATATAATTTACTCCCATGCAGTTAACGCACATAAAACAGCCATATCTGAAGCAAAAACGAACTTCTATGAACATCATATTTGAGGTGCAGCCTCTAGCGTTAAGGAGCTGTTCAGAATCCTTAGAGAGCTTGAGGACCCTTGTTCTCGTCCATCACTGATAACTAAAGATGCTAAATGGTGCACAGACATTCAAAATGTAACACTGGATAAATTAACAAATATCCCGTCCAATATTTGTGCTGAAAGCAACACAGGCAACAAAGGATCTGATATTGTGGTAGCAAATATCAACATGACTTGCCCTGAATTCAACTTTCATCCTATATCTGAGCATGATCGCATCTATATCTTAAGAAAGTTTAAACCAACAAACTGTAAAGCAAAATTTGTCCGGCCATCACAGTGAAGTCATGTGCTCCGCAGTTAGTTCCACTTTTAACCAAATGTGTAAACGCTTCCTTCAGGGAACATTGTGTCCCAAGCGATATCAAACAGGCCTGGATTTCTCCCCTGATTAAAACCCTCCTTGTACACAAGTGTGCCTGATAACTACAGTCCCATTCTAAATGTTGCCTAGCTGCTTAAAATTCCGGATAAAGTGGCTCATTTACAAATTAAGGAGTACCTTGCTAAAGATGACATTCTGGGCCATAAACAATCCAGATTTCGATGTGCTCATAGCTCCTCAAACTAAAAACCAACATGTTTAATATTCTAGAGAGAGAGACTACTGCTACGCTTGTGCTACTTGATCTCTCTGCCGCATTTTATCTTGTGGATCATTCCATGCTGTCGGAGGGACTTCAAAGCACAGCTCTTTTTTCTTCAAGTGCAACTGAGTGGTTGAAATCCTTTCTAGGCGATTGTTGGGCCAGGGTTTTCTTTAAGGATGCTCAGGCAGATGAGTTCACCATTACATATGGGGTTCCAGTAGACTTGTGCGTGTCACTGACTCTTTTCATCATAAATATGCTCCCTCTGTTTGAACGCCTGGATCAAGCAGGCATCATACATGTTAATTATGCTGATGATACGCACTACAGGGAACTATGCCATCAACTCTACCACTCTGAACTCTAGCTACATCCAATTTCAAACTTGGATGCCAGCTTACAAGCTTGCACTCGGTGATTCACAAATGGAAATCGTGATTCTGGGCACTACTTCGCAACCATGCAAGCTTAGTCCAGAATGACGACTATTTAAAGTTGCAGGCTGTAGTATTCTTACCAAGTCGAAGGTGAAAACATTGGGGGTCACATTGGATCAAGGACTTACTATGAAGGCCCAGGTTAATAGCCTCCTCTCCATCACCTCATACCATTTAAAACTGCTTGTTCAGATTTGCCCGTTTCTGAGTACTTCTTATTGTGCAACCATCGCACCTGCCATCATACGGGCAAAACTCGACTATTGCTCCACTCTACTGCTTGGCATCTCTAAAAATGCCAAGCATCTCTAAAAATGAATGTACCCATTTGCAAAATGATGCTGTCAGCATTGTTGTGTGAGTAAAGACAACTGATCATGTGACTACAGTCACTAGAGCCTTACACTGGCTTCCAGTCTGCAGTAGGATTTCTTTTTGTGTCTTTTGCATTACGTACAGATGCCTATATGGGCAGTTGCCGAGGTATCTGTCCAAAGGCATTTCACTGCTTCTGGTCTGTAGAATGTTGAGGTCCAACAACACCTGCCTCTTGTAAATACCACAGACCAGATATAGATTGCTCTTCCACTGGATCTGAGAAAATGTTCCTTGCTTGCATTTATTAAGCGTAAGCTGAAAACTGCTCTGTTCTCCTAGACCCGGCTTTCTTACCTATTGAACTGATTCGGTATCTGTCTCCTTTGCTTTTTGTTGTATTGTCTCTGTTTAAGTGCCACTATGCCTCTGGGCCTTTGTTATGCGCTATACAAATACATTAAATACATAAATAAATACTATCAGTCCTTGGTGGGGAAAAATACAAAAAAATAGAATGTTTTGAGATCAAATTTGTAGTTGACTCAAGATTAACAGGACAGAATGCCAGATGTCAGCATGGCCACATGACTTAACAGGGCCGGCCTGGCTTCTTATCTGCTAATTTCAAGGCGGTTCTTTGGGGGTAATTCACATTAAAAAAGTCAGAATTGCAGAGCTCTGGTACCTCACCCAAAATGAGCAAAGCTCCCTGGAATGTAGGAAGAAGCTGAAAGTTGGGACAATAGTAACTAAATGTATGACATAACTGGTGGTAAAGTTTGATCATAATCACTGCTATCGTTTTCATGTAATTGAGAAAAAACACCAATTGTTTAGGCAACATGGTGTGAACATGGCTGATGTTTTATTAAATTCTCCATGATTAGCTGAATTGTAAAATATGTATCTTGACAATTATTAGTGAATTACAAAGTTTTGTCATGTAGGTACCTTTGCTAAAAGTTGACATTAGAAAATCCTTAGAGAGAGTCCGGACTTGGGGGTGGAGAGACATGTAAATGTCTAATCTGGGATGCAAGATCATAATTTAGCACTGTCTAATGTTCACTGTGCAGGAGAGGGGCCTAAAAGGTAAAAAGGTATTGCACCATGGAAAAAGGGAGAGAGCTGCAAAGAGACTACCAAAGGACAGCTGCCAAAAATGACCAAAGGATATCTGCTGAAATTTCATCTGGGTGGAAATATTGCTGCGGAGACTAGAAAACAGAGGTTGTGAGACTTCCCTGGACCCATCGAGTGAGATTGATATGATATGACATGATATGATATAGCATTTATAACGTGCCTATAAACAAGTGTTTTAAGGAGTGACAAGGCAAGTGAGGGGGAACAGAGGGAAGACAGAGACACTGATCATATTAGGCCAGGTGACAATGAGATCGCTCAAGTGCAGGTGAGGCGGGAGGGTAGAGGTGAGGGGAAAGGGGGAGGGGCAGTGCAGTAAATGGGATCAACAGTAAAAATAAATAAAAAATATAGATAAAAAACAATAAATAAAGAGTGCAGCCAGCTGGTGGCAAGTGCCAGGGTAAGTGCAGACATCAAGTGTCAAGTGCTGGTAGGGGACTGTAGGGATACAGAAAGAGCCCCCGAGTGCAAGGGTTGGCAGGAGGGGCAGTGCAGATGTGCAACTGGCAGGGAGAGGACCTGGGCCCGAGATCAGAGGGTAGCCAGGTGACTAGTGTAGTTTCATTTTATCCAGGAGTTAAGCAGGACAGAAGAAGAGAGAAAGTAGAAGCAAAGAGGAAGGTATTGATGTGCTTCCAGAACCAGAGATGGTTCTCCTCAAGTTTCAGAGAAGCAGTGAGGCTGTTCCAGAGGGAGGCCCCAGCCGAAGAAAGAGATCTACCACCAACTCGTTGCTTGGAGAAGCGACTGACCCTGAGGGAGCTGGAAGTGGGGGAGTGAAGAGTTTGAGAAGGAAGATACTTATGAAGAGATGGTTGAATGTATTGAGGCCCCAGGCCCCAGAAGGTCTTGTGGACAATGCAGAGGGTTTTGAACCTAATCCTCGCAGTCACTGGTAGCCAGTGCAGAGATTTCAGTCCTGGAGAGGTACAATCCCTAGGCTTGAGGCCAAGGACAGGTCTCGCAGTCCTGCTTTGGATGAGTTGCAGTGGGCGGAGAGTAGAGGCAAGAAGATTTAGAAAGAGGCTGTTGCAGTAGTCCAGCCTACAGATAACCAGAGCTCTGGAGACAGAGAGCCTCTAGGGGAAGAAGAGGAATGGAAGAATACCTCTGAGGGGGTGCAGCTTGTAGTGTGACTTTTTAGAGACACCTGAGATGTGAGGACAGAAGGAGAGTGTGGAGTCTAAGATGACCCTAATGTTTTTAGCCTCACAGGTGAGAGCAGGAAGAGGGCCAAGAGAGGCCGGCCAGGGAGTGACAGGAAAGGAGGGAGCAGATGTCGCAATGCAGAGAATCTCAGTCTTACTGGCATTAAGGCAGAGATCATTGGTGGCACACCACTCCTGGATAGCAGACAGACAGTCAGAAATGAGAGAAGCAGAGGAGGTGGCAGAAGGGAGCCTGAAAATGTGTTGAGTGTCATCCGCATAGGACTGAAAGTTAGGGCAGAGAGCGGGAATGTGGTGGGCGAGAAGTGCCAGGTATTGATTGAACAGCCAGGGAGAGAGGTTAGACCCCTCTGGAATGCCACAGGTAGCGATTGAGATAGAGCAGAGGAAGGACCCAAGTTGGACCTGGGATGGTCGATCGGAGAGGAAAGAGATCAGCCAAGCCAGGGCCTGATCAGTGATACTTAGATTATCACAGAGATTGTTGAGCAGGATGACATGGTTGATCGTGTCAAAGACAATGAAGTGATTGCCAGAACCCTGTTTTTCCCTAAGAGCGAAGCCCTGCTCAGTGCATGAGTGCCAGCCCGGAGATTTCCAAAGATAAGTATATTTAATCCACTCATTCCCTTTCATAGTGGGTTCTCTTCCATTAGTGGGGGGGGGATTGTGTAGACACCTAGCATATTTTACCGTATTTTAATTTAATTAACTCCCAAATAAATAGATGCTGGGGGTAACCTGGAAGAATTTGAAACATTCACCCTCCATTCTAACAGGAAAAAACAAGATAGTTATTTAAAGTAATTGGTGTGCCTTGATTTTCCCGTTCACCCCTAGCTTCTCTAATGAGAAAGGGTTTCCCTTCGTAAAATGAAAATTCCCAACTGATCCCTGGCCAAAACTTGTTTTTAAACAAATTAAATACTTGCCACCAAAACGAAATGGACAACTTTCACTATCCCCAAACCTTGCCTTTCAAACCAAAAGATCCTTGTCCCTAAAACAAAAATTCCCCTCTGAAACCCACTCCACAAACTTGCTTTTAAATAAAAGGTATTCTTATCTTAAAAACGAATTTTCCAATTGTCACCACTCTTTCAATATTGTTTTTAACCAAGCAGTGCCCTTAGCCCCACAAAAAGAAAATGCTAAACTGTTCAACTTCCCCAACACAGGCCTTTCAGTGAAGTGGGGTTCAGAAAAAAAAATGTCTAAATTGTCCCCATTCCCCATTCCCTTTGAACAGAAAGGTGCAGCATGACATCATTGATGATTGGGTTTTTGGGACTGGGGGAGAAGTGCTTTGCTAAAGTGAGACCTCCTGTATCCAACAGTGAACACAATGTATGTCTTGTTTTTAAATTAGCCCTGTGTCCATTCCTAAGCTAAATTCTGGTGAAGTCCTATTTGCCATTTGCATTTTAACACATCTGTGATTTAAACTTCTAGCATTTTGAGTGATCAGGGAACCCCATAAAGCAAGCCTTGAAGGTGAACTAGTCTCCACAAAAACGAAAATGTTGCTTATGTTTTGATACTAAACCTCTCAGTCAGTAGCGTTGAAGATTTTGTTGTAGCAGTGTGCCAAATTGTTATTATTGAAGTTCGACATATAAAGGGATTCAAGAGAAAAGAGATTTGACCCGTTTATTGTTGGTGTTCCTTGTTGGTGAGACAAAACCATATGTAGCAATGTGTGTTTGGAATTGTGTTTTCTGCCACAAAGAAAGTGGTGGCTGTGATTGAACACCATTATTATTCATTGAGCTTTTAATTTAAATAAATATATATTCTTTCTATACCCAGGCCTTGTTCTTGACTCAATATGGGCACAGTGGGGAGATTTATGCGGCTCTATATGAGACTATAATAAGGCCATTGCTTACAAAAAACATAAGCAGATATTGTCGGACTCCTTGATTGGGGGGCGGGGACTCCCCAGGTTAACTTTGGTCTCTCGATATCGAACGCTACATGATATTTTCCTTATGAGTAGAATTAGGTGGGATATGCAAAACTCTTTACAAATTACCACAACACTTTTTCTTAAAATGTTTGCCATGGCCTCAGATTCGGGCCATGACTTATATTTTCTTTGATTCATGCACAGCTGGCTAAAAGCTACAAGTTATAAGGCCAACTCTGGTGTTACTCATGCACAATTTATTTATTTATTTATTTTATTTATTTGTATTTGTAAAGCGCACTAACAGCCCACAGGCATCGAGGCGCTGTTGCAGAAATTGTCTTGTTTGCACATATTTGCCTTAGTTACGTAGGTATACTTGGCTCATGGTTACAGTGAGCATGAACATGAGACTGCATTGTTGCGTATGCAGATCTTAATACAGGAAACATGATTTAGCTCATGGTTACAGTGAGTGTGATATATTTCTAGTGTACAGAACAGCAATAGGCTGATATGACACAACAGCCACATTGATGGGGTGAGGCCCATAGGTGAACAGCAGGGTTTTAATTACTTTCCTGAATGCAAGGTGCGATTCAACCTTTCTGCCTTGGGGAGGGAGGGCATTCCAGTGTGTTGCTGCCAGTACTGGAAAGCTGGATCCTCCTGCTCGAATTCAGTTTTAGGAACAGAGATCATGTTGGCATAGGCCATTCTGGTGGGTCTGGTGGGTACATGCTTGACAATTCTTTGTGCTAGGTATAGGGGTGCACGGTTGTTAACACATTTGTGTGTTAGAGCGAGGGATTTAAAGACTGTCCTTTCTTTAATGGGGAGCCAGTGAGCTTGCTTTCTGGTCTCAGAAATGTGTTCATTGAGAGTGCTTGCATACAAAAGAATCTTGGTTTTCAAGAGGTGACTAACCTTCCTTCTGTTTGAAATCTCACAATAAAGATGAAGCTTTGTAGTGCAGAACATGGAAATAAATTCCACATTTTTATTGCATTTTTCGAAAAAACTTCAATTGACCAATAATAGCGAGCAGTCAGGTAATGAATTCCATTTAATTTGTTCATAATTGTATTTGTTTTTTTATATCTGTAGGGTGTAAGAACCTCAAGAGCTTTGCTTTTTATTTGTGCTCTCCTATTTGGCCTTGAGGTTCTTATTGAATAAGAATGTAATCAAACTGCATTTTCACATTAAATTAAATGAATCTGAACCTTAGGAGGCTTACGGAAGTTCAGGAAAACCGACAGCACAAAAGAAATGAAACCGTCCTTTGTTTGCTGGCATTCAAAGCGCAATAAAACCAAAGCAGCCTTCCTGCACTAAATTCTTTGTTGGTTTACTTAGTTGCTCAGCGTGAAAGTACAGCAGAAGTAATTAGGATATGTGTAATTGAAATTATAAATATAAATCATAATGCGAACACAAGAAGGATTTAGAGGCAATTACAAAAGGTTAGCAAAAATCAAATAATGTGATTGTTCAACAGAACCGTGTGCACATTCCCTGAAATACTTGTCACATGGCTTTTCTTAGTAAATACCCTATCACTGTAGTTAATAGCAGAAAAAAGTTAAATCATTTTTACAGCATTTTCAATTCGGTAGGAACATCTTACTTTTTGTGACATTTAAGTTTGTCTGAAAATTAGGATACTTGAAACCTAATTTACAAAATGTTTACTGCACCACATAGTGACTTTGCACAGAAAACTTTCACTTTGTACCATGCTAAATGGGTATTGCAGAATCATAGATCGTACTTTGCACTGGCCCTTTCCACTTAGCGTTGTGCAGGAGCTCTTTGCAAGACACTGAACACAGCGCGCAGGAAGGGCCAGCGCAAAGAGCAAAATAGGAAAAGTTAGGTAGAACATGGCCGTGAGCAGGGAGGCACCGTACAATCAACCAATATACCCCCATCAAGCACTAAGTAAACCTTACACTTCATGGCCACTAGATCATTCCGGCATATCACAGCTCACACCATCAAGGCGCCTCCACCAGGACTTTGGCTGCATCCTAGCATGTGTGCATAGGCATATATACATGTTACCCACACTGCAGGCAAGGCACAGAGTGTGCAAGGAATTCTACTCAGTCGCGCACTTTCCCTGGGTCCTGGGAGCCAGCAACTGCACCCATGTAGCGGTGCAACTCCCCCCACCGATCCAAGAGATTGAGAACATATATTGCAATTGGAAACATTGGCATTCCATCAATGTGCAAGTGATCTGTGATGCCAAGGGACACATCATGCATGTGAATGCCAATTACCCAGGATACATGCACAATAGCTGCATCTTCTGCCATTCCCCTATATACCAGGCCCTTGCATTGGAAACCTTTCGAAACACCTGGCTTGTGGGTGAGTATCAACTATCACTCACACACAAGCAGTCCCATGACACACAAGAACACACAAAATGTCAATTAATACGCATTTGTCCTTTGCAGGGGCCAGTGCCTACCCACTCTCACCATTCCTGTTGACACCGATCAGGCCATCAGCCATCCCAGGTGAGGCTTGCTACAATGTAGGGCACATAGGCACTAGGAGCATAGCAGAGCGCACATTCGGAGTTCTTAAGTCACGCTTCTGCTCTGTTGACCACACAGGTGGCGTATTGCTATATGCACCACCTGTTGTATGCAAAATCATCCTGGCATGTTGTGCCTTGCAAAATATAGTCACACGTCATGGCATAGCAGTAGAGCTGTAGTCGGGCCATCGCCCTCATCCACAGTCGCCATCCATTCCCTTAGCAGGCCAAAGGGCACATGGACCGGACACACACAATCAGGCAGTACACACCTACTTCACCTGAATTGCACCACTGAGGAACACACACAGCAAAGCCACATCCCTGACGGCCTTCAATGATGCAATCTTGCCAATCCAGCTTGCCCATGACAACACCTTGAGAATGCGTGTCTGGGATTGCAAACATCATGTGTCCCATAAAATGTCACCCCATTAACATTTGGCAAATAAAGTGCACAAACTCCAGCCACAGTAATTTCAAGTGTAAATTAAAGTTTCCATGTCTCAGGTCCAAAATTCCAAATATAGCAAATCCAGCCCCTGGCACAATGTCTCCACACCATGTGTAACCCTGAGTCGCATGCATCATATGCAATAAAATGGCTCACCTGACTGCCATCTTTACAACGGGCCCCTCTCACTATTGATGCTAGTCCAGCTCACTTCACTCACCACTGCCAGGTACGTGCTTCTGCAATAGGGAACATCAACAGCTGCCCACCCCCCTCCCCATGCATGTCTCTGATACCCTCAACATGTTCTTGTGCAGTCATGAAGATGCCCTCCAAATCTCCCAGAAAGCAAAGTAGCCACTTACACACACTTCACCATCCACAGTTCATAATCAGATCAATGGGAACACAGCAGCACCATCACACATGACGCATGAGACTAACATATTGGCTTCCCACACCTCACCAGCAATGCACTGCATACTTCACACGACATCCACATACATACATGTTACCCGGATAATCCACTTACGTGGATTGTGAGAGTCTGGCGTGTTGCATGCCCATGCATCATGGACCAGGGTACACTGGAAATAATCGTCAAAGTGGTCCCATATCATACTTTATCAACAAAGCCAACCCTTTCCCTATGGGATAATGTTGAAATACCACACAAAAGAATCCCAGGGACTCATTTGGGTGCAGAAGCTTACCAGGACACTTCCTGAGTTCCTTTTAGGCCAGTCCACCCCTGATCATGTAGTGGCTACTTGACAAGACAAATGTCAAGAGATGGCATGCAAGGCTGACATGACAGGAGTGCAAATGTAATGCCACACCAAAAAGAAGCCAGTGCATCACTCTCACCAAAAACATGTGCACAAGATCATCATTAGGAGACTCACTCCAAGCAGCAAGTAGTGGAGGTGCAACCACTGACACAAAGCACATGCATGCCTGATCAAGGATCCTGCACATCATGTAGAACAACTAACATCTTCAGTGACAGTGACCATCACACAATAATTACCATATGGAATTCAACACGCTGATCCCTACATGTGCCACATCATGCCACTATTTGGATGCATATGTCAACAGCCATGAAAATGCATGACAGTGCATAACCTTCCTCGGTGGTATTGCTATTGTGTTGTGAATCCCTCACCACCTCCACCTAACACTAGGCCTCTGCATTGGTGCTAGGATGGTCAGTGTCCAGCAGAGGGAATGGGGATTTGGAGGGGGTGGCAGTCCATGCAGTGGACCATGCAAGTAATCACTGGGATGACCTTAGAATCTAGAGCCAGGTGAATGCGACCCTTGAGGGTGGTGCCTCCATGGAGGTGCACCATGCAGGCCGCCCTCAGGTGACACCCCTTCTCCTCTGGATCCTTCAGATTATAAACCCAGCAGTCCATGCCCAGGTCCTTGACCTGCAGCCACGTATCTAGGCTGCTGGCCAATACTCACAGGGTTTACATTACTACAGATCTGGTATGTCCTGCATGAGTATGCATGACTTGATAAAGTTAGTGCTTTCCACAGCATGTGAGTTGCACAATCGTAAAAAGCAGCCCTTAGTCAATGCTGGAAGTATGTAATTGCGCACATCTGTGATGTGGACAGATGTAAGTATGAGCTCAGTCAGCCCTCCGTGACTAAGTGCACTTGTGTGCATCACTGTGAGATGCTGACAGTAAGACATCTGACAGGAATAGTTGCCAGATTGAGATGTTGGGTGCATGTGTGGTACATTTTGTGCATGCTCCTTTATGCGTTGTTCTATTGTGTATGATGATTGCATCATCTCCACTCAACAGCTGACACTGCCACATGTGTATGGATGTGTGGACATGGCAATTTCTTGCAATTGACTATGTGGATTTACATTGGGATCTGTCAGGCCACTGAATGAGGGGCCATACACGGTGTGTCATCATGACAGTTGTTTGTGGTGGGATCAAGAGCATTGCTGCTTGATCCTTGCCAACTGATGCATGTACATGTTGCTTGCTTTCATGTTGGACTGTCAGGGGTGCATATTGGAATATGTGGTTGGGTGGAGATGTCCCTATAGTGCTATAGACACCTGTGGCCACATGCCTTTCAATGGACATGCCTGCTTGTGATTGTGATGTAAAATGACTTGTTGTCATGTGTATGTGGGCAGACATCAATGTGCTATGTTCACATGGGCATGTCTCATCATTGTGACTTGTCCTTTTACCTTCAGTTGTGACACCGGAATCTGTGTGATTTCTGAGCATGGGCGTGTGTGTGAGACAGTTGCTTGTTAACTAATGCTGACAGCATCCTACTGATGCGCTTGGGGAGAGTACACATGCATTGGCACTTATGATTGATCCCTATGTTTGTGTTACCTTTTCCACAATTGCAACAGGTGGATAAAAGGGTCAGAACTGTGATGTGGAGCTGCATCCCAGGGGCAAGGCCTCCAGACGCAGGTGCAGACCCCACGGTTACCCAGCTGTATCCACCTATGCTGTGAGTGATGTGCCTGGGGAAGCATCCCATTACGATTACAAAACTGCCTAGGAGGAAGCCCGGTATTCCATCATCGTGGTGGGCAGCCCAGCAGCAGAGGGACAGTGTGGTGGTGGTGACATTACCACACAGGGGCCCCAAGGCATGGAGACCTCATTGGAGGTGTCTGGGTTGATGGAGTGGGAGAAGAAGGAGAATGCCATTGCAGGCCTGCCCATGTTGACAGGTGGGGGTACTGAGGGGGATGTGCAGGCTGTACCATTGCCCCTGAGACAGGAGGTTGTGCTGTCCACCGATGTGGGGTCAGCACATCCTCCAGTTCTTGTGCCATCTGCTGCAGCACTACCCACCTTCACTGATGCCTCCACCCAGACAGAATCCACACTTACGGGTGATGTGGCCATCCAGGATACAGTGCCTTCACTGCTGATGGGTGGCTTCAGGTGGTAAGTGTCTATCTGTGATGTTGTGAAAGCAACTCAAGAGCTGCAAGTAGAGCATTATGGGCATATGGGCCGCCTCTTGTCCCACCTGGTAGAAACACTGCTTTCAGGTGACACTTTGGACAGGCCACTGCAATGGCCCTATCTCCGAATCCTCACCTGTGCCCCAGTCAACGTTAATGGAGGCCTCAGTGCCACCTACCAAAATGGCCACCTTTGCCCCTGTACCACCATTGGCCAGTCTGAATGTGCCAGTGTCCCTGGTGGAGGTAGACGTCCATTCCGTGGCAGGTGAACTGGTCAATGAACTTGATGGTAGTGCAAGTGCTGTACTCTCCCAATGCAGACTGTTATCCAGTGGGAGGCAGTATTTGCGCCACAGACACATTGACAGACAGCAGTAGATGTTTTAAGGAGCAAATCCTGGAAGGCATTTCAAGCAGGAGAAGGCAAGGAGGTGAACACATGGTGCAAGTGAGGCAGGAGGCACAATGGCACTTGCAGGCACTGTGTCATCACAGGTGTCATTCGTGAGGCAGCAGGACCAAGAGACACAGTGGGCACAAGTGGCAGAAATTGTTAGGAGCAGGGCCGAAGTTGAGGAGAGGTTGGCGCAAACGCAGACTGACATCCAGGAGGATTCTTGCAGAGCAGCAAAGGATATTGATTCTCGGATGAGTGATGATCTGCGCGCCCTCGGTGAAACAACAGAGGCCTGTCTGCAAGAGGTGCATGGGGATGGAGAATCAGCATGGGTTGAGGCACTGTCTGAGATAAGCATGGACTAGTCTGCGGACTCTTGTATACGGTTCACTAGTTGTAGGTTTCCTTTTGTTTTATTAATTTTTTAAGGAACATTTTTCTGTTGCCATCATTGTACATATTTATGCGTCAATACATTTTTATTTCACTGTTCAAAGTGCTGTTTGCCGCCTCTTTGTGCCATGTGTAGCATGTCTGGGCTTGTTGGTGTATGCATGCATTTGTGCTTCATTCTCCATGTGCTCCTTTTGTTGGAACATGATCTCCAACTAAGTATGTTCTATGGCTATCATATGTGTTTGGCCACACTCTGTGGGTCATATTGGTACTAGCCTATTTGCTGTGGGACATGTGTGCATTCTTAATGTGAGTGTGATGTTTAGTGAATAGACGCCTTCATGGCCAGTGTGCGGATGTTGACATTGGTAGATGTGGGGAGGTGACATGTTTGGAGTTGCACGTGGTTGACATATTTGTCATACACATCTGTTGATTGGCTACATCCATGCTTTGCAGTACTGGCATGTTGGTCATTGTGTCAACCATGTATGCTGTTGTTGGCATGGCACTTCCTATGTACATGTGTGCATGGGTGTTGCATGATGTTGGGGGTTGTTTGAGGTAGGCATGATGGCATTTCTTCGATTGACTTTCCCATATGGCCATGTGGGCATGTGTCCCACAAATAGGGAAGGGAGTATCGCAAGGGTGGGTGTTTTCAAGGGATGTTGTCTTATGCCATTCCCTGTGCAAGGGCATTGCATGTTTGCTGTAGGTGTATCACAGTTGGTTTAGTATGTTTTGGATTGTGTGTATGATGCTGGTCATGTGGGGAGACATTTGGAGATGAGAGGTATATTTCATGATTATGAGTTGTGTCCCTCATTGTGAATGGGTACTCATTCATTTAGGTGTGTGGACAGATGTTCCACAGAGCAGAGAAGGTGTGGGTATCTGTTGGCAGCTCATACACATCTGCCCATTTACTTCTCAAGGATTCATTTTCTTGTACATTGTGTTTCTTCATGCTACCCCAGCTGTTTGGCTACCCCTTTGGCACTTGCCTATCCATGTGGATGTGCAAATTCCTAAACTGGTATAGCATATTGGAATTGGGAATGACAAGAAGGGATGTGGTTCACACTCTGATTCACTGTGCTAAACACCTCACATATGCACAATATCGCCTGAGCATCAATGGACCAAAGTGGAGCTGCAATGACAATATGGTAAGCTGTTGCTGTGCAGCTGTGTGTGTTCCAAGGGGCAGCCATAGGATAGGTGACTGTCCAGGATTCACCAGCACTGCTTCCAAGTGATCATGTTGGAAACGGATGTCTGCCAGGTGTACTTCACGGCAGGCACAAGTCAGAGGAGTTGAGGTAGGTTAGTGATCCACAGTGAACTGGGCCATGTATGTTTCAGGATGCATAGCAGACAAGTGTTGCTGCAGATAGAACAATGGTACATTTAACATTACCATCGTACAGAACATGGCCCATAATCCTGTTAATCTACATGCAGGTACAGTCAATTGTTATTGATATCCATTACTGTTGAGTATGTGAACGTACCCTTTTCCTGCAAGATCATGAGTGTGTGCCAGCATTCTGTTTTTTTCTGTACAGCAGGCAACAGGATGTGCACATCTGTGGGACAATGATTGTTGACTTCCTACATGCAAGGGGCATGGGGAGGAAATGCAGTGAGCTGTTGTCAGGTAAGTGTTATGACCAAACAACATTAGAATGTGTGTGGTCTACTTCAGTGGACTGGATATTCATCATGGACATCTGCAATCAAGTCGATTCTTTGAATAATCAGTCAGACATTTCACAATTCATCCAACTCCTGGTGTTAGTACTGTACACTGGAAGAGTAAGAGTGGACATTGGGGTGATGTGTATTTGGGGTGCATTATTATGATGTGGCACCTTGTTGGGACAAGTACCGTGTGGGAGTGGAGTGGGTGTAGAGAGATGCAGATTTTGGGGTGCAAATTAGTGTGTGTACTGGGACAAGGGTGGACTTGTGGGTCCTGCCTTAATGTAGGGGACTGTGGTGCAGATTAGTTGGGGTACTGTGAAGAGGGCAAACTCGTGGGTGCAGCTTTTATGTAGGGGATTGGGGTGAAGATTGGTGGGGGTACTTGGACGAGGGCAGATTTCTGGGTCCTGCCTTGATGTAGAGGGCTAGGGTGCAGATTGGTGTGGGTACTGGGACAAGGGGCGAACTCATGGGTGCTGCCTTAATATAGGTGGCTGTGGCACAGATTAGTTGAGGTACTGAGGTGAAGGCAGACTTGTGGGTGCTGCCTTAATGCAGGGAGCAGGGGGCAAACTAGTGGAGGTACTGGGACAAGGGCACACTTGTGGGTGTTGCCTTAATGTGGGGGGCTTGGACACAGATTAAGTGGTGGTACTGGGATGAGGGCAAACTTGTGGGTGATGTCTTCATGTGGGGGCCTGTGGTGCAGGTTAGTGAGGGTACTGGGATGATAACTTGGTCGCAGAAGAGGAGTGGAAGTAATGGTGATTGCTGGTAATTAATCTTAGATTACTTTTTTTCCATGTGTCTGATGAAGAGGTTGTTCTGTTTGCAATGGGGGGTGTTGTGGCATTTCAGAGCGCTACTCGTTTTTCTTTGCGCTTCATGTTTCTGCATGCATTTACTTCCATGAATCAGCTCCCAGTGCAATACATTTGGTCCGCGCAATGTTCTTACTTGCACTAAATACTTAGCACAGAAATAGAGGGTTTTTTGTAAACTAGGCTCTTGAGGTACCCTAAACTAGTTTAGTTGGGTGTTCCCAAACAGCCCTTTAAGATGAGTAGCAATACCCTGGAGATGAATGGGGATGCAGATTTTATTCATACATCAATAATCAAGATGCCACAAATAGCTTGGCAACGTTTGTCTGTTTTAATGTCAAGTATCTATAACAGGGATTACAACAAACATTGGCAATCGCTTGATACTGTAACTCTACTTACTTCATAAAAAATTGGGCTTTGTATACCCATAACTGTTCATCATTAACATTTTGACCTGCGTCATTACCAACGTCATCCTACGTGCCAAACTATAAAAACCTAACGGGAGGTGGTATTGGTTCTAAGTGAATAATTAGGCATAGGTTCCATATCTGTAAAGGGTAACGGAAAGAGGTAATTGGATAGTTAACATCAGGTGGGGCAACTAAGCTCTCCCTTCAAAATGGCCACTATAAACATAAAAGTACAACATCCCATTGGCTACACAAGCTATAGAACCCCCAACTATATGATCCCCTACAATTGGTGGGCTTCTAACTCCCGTCAGTACTTTTCCACCTATGTCAGCAGCACGCAGACATAACAACCAGGTCCGGGTGAGCTCATTTTAGCAACAGCTTCCCACCAATTAGCATATCATCCATCATCACCTCAATGGTCCAGCGTCAATTAGTGCTTTGAAGTTGGCCTTGAGTTTGTACTTTTATTATTACTTATTTAATGTGATACAGTTTAGTTAATAAACTTTACACATAACGAATAACAATTAGACATAAAATAGTACTGAGATCAGATAATATAACATAACATGGATAATAAAATAGCCAAATAGCAAGAAATAACCTTGCTTTGTACTGTTCTCTGAGAATTTCTAAGGCGTGTGGGCACCAGCCGGCCGCCGTGCATAGGTGTGATCAACTGGTTCATCCAACTTCCTTCTATCACGTGACTGTACACCATGAAATTGAGCCTTTTCGTGTATTTGATTTTTTTCTTCACTAGTCCTCTGAAGTCTTTTGTTTTTGCTTGACCTCTCTGAACAGGAGCTTCTGTTCTTTCACGTTAATTGTATCCAATGTCAGCCAATTCCAGTTTGATAAGACGTTGGCTTTCTTGGCTCAGTGAACTCCTTAGCTGAACTTTTATTCTGTTTAATTCAATTGCTTTTCTTAACTGTGACACTGAAATGAGGCCTTCTTACTTTGTTCAGTACTGCTGATATACATAGTGGAAACATCCATCCTTTACTTGTCCATATGTTTCTATAGACGTATATATGTATATATATGTTGGTGCTTGCCGCTGTCTAATCTATTCAAAAGCATGTGGATAGCTGCATGGTTGCTTTGCTGCTTGCGTTTCATTGCATCTGTACACGTTTAAACTAAGTATCTGCATCAGGTTTGTGGCATAAGTCTCTTCATCTTGATCCCAAGATGTCACTTATCCTTGGCACTTCTTTGTTTTTGTAAATCGTCTGCCTCTCTGGTCTGGTCATCTTTCTATATGGTTGTCGATTCATCTTTGTATGACGTCACCATTCATCTTTGCCATTTAGTTTCTCTGCTTCTTCAGGAATCTCATTCAAATGGCCATCATATTGTCTTATATGCAGGTATGGTTTCCTCAATGAGTACTTTACCTCCCATATTCTCTTTGCTGGTTTAACTGTCCAGTATACGTCACATACTTTGGTTCATACTTTTCAGGTAATGTAGGCGGGGCAGTTGGAGTGGGGGTACTTGGCTCCTCATCTACACTGTTAGAGATGCATAATTTGGGCAATGTTATATTATTGAACTACATGGAGAGCTGCTGGAAATGTGTCACAAAAAATATGCATAGAAGCATATGCACAAATGACAACATACATCTAAAGGAAAAACACTTGAGAGTGTAGAAAAATGATAAAGCAATGAAGCTAAGCAATGGAAAAGAATAGCACATAAGTGTCTACAAAAAGCAACATGCTGACAGGTCGCTGGTTAATATTCTGTCATTGTCATTTTTTAACATCAGGGCTTTAATTCAGAATGCCTTGGAAGACTCATAACGTTTTTCACTTGGAAGAACTAAGATAGTTTTCCTTTCTTAAAATGGGTGGTTATATTTTGTATAAACCGTGAAAACTGCCCAAAGGCCACGTTATAGGAGTTTGTGGTTGGGGACATAGAAAACAAATCATAAAACAGAGTATATGGGTGCATCGGAACAAGAAGGCACTTGAAATCCCTTTTAGCGCTTCTATACTCACTGAATCTGAATAGAGATGATGTTCAAGCAGAATAGCAATCTCACCTTTAGAAGGATTCCTTGTATTTGTATTTATTGTAATGTATAAAATGCTTTAGCCAAAGCGCTTGCACAACATCACTCAATCAGTGGTGCATTACCGATGCAATTTAACAGAGCAAAGACATCCAGTTAAGTGGACTAAATTTATCGAAAAGGAGAAAGAGAGAGAAAATGCTCTTTAAGTAAATCGGCAAGAGAAGAGGCAGAGCTGATATCGAAAGGTAAAACATTCAAATGCTTTGGTGCAGGTGGGGAAACACACAAAAACAAGCTAAGGGGCAAAGGGTGACGAGGAACAGATAGAAGAAATAGAGCGGCAGAACAAAGAGAAACAATCACATCCATCATGTGTTCATTGTTGGTCCTTTTAAACGGCTGCCTGTTTCACGCTGAATTGAGAAAACATCTATGTCCTCTGCATTGTAAACATCCTGATCTGACACCTAAATGTTCAGGTTATTCTCTGCTTAGGCATTGGATGAGCTCTATTTCACGAGCATCAGCTGTTTGAGGGCACATATGGCCTTGCATTAGCAGTATTCTACGGTATATTGCACAGCACATGCATTTTACATTGGCATCTAGCTGAGGCACCTTTCACCGTGACTAGATGTGATGATCTGCATTGCACTCTCAGCTTTCAACCTAATTCCGATTTTCAATCTCGTGAACACACACGGTTTTGCATATGCATCACAATCATCATGTCCAGTGTTGTGCTGCACTTTACGCTGCGTGTCACTTCCTAAATAGGAATATTAGTGACACGAGGGTTGTAAAGGATCTCACACCATCACTGGACCATTTTGCCCTGTTTTGCACATTAACTTGCACTTTGTACTGGCAGTTCATGTTGGCACCTTATACTTGAACATGGTGTAATGATTCTGATGCATTTTTCATACCTACCTAGACCCCGAAGATACACTTGAGTGGGTCACTCGCCAGGTGTTAAATACTTTAGAAACTGACATACCCATAAACCATCACACTTATTGGGCCTCATTCCGAGTTTGGAGGTAGTCATGGTGCTATTAGTGCCATGACTACCTCCAATACCGGTACCGAGTCTGCCCTCGTTCAAAGGGGACTTACCGGTCTATTCTGACCTTTGCGGGACCAGTAATTCCCCATTGAAAAAGCCATTCCACATTCCCATTTGAGCCCCCATAGGGCTCAATGGGAAGGGAGAAGGCGCTAATAACGGTACCGCAAATTGCGGAACCGTTATTAGCTCTAAAGTCCCTTAACGGGTCCTGTCCTTAACACCTGGTAAAACCCGGGGAACCGCTAAGGGAACTCGGAATAGGGCGCAAAGGGATTACGGGCACCGGTATCCCTTTGCGCCCAACTCGTAATGAGGCCCATTACCTGCTGAGGCATTACTGACCTGGGATCTGTGCAGCAGTATTATACAAGTCACTCATAGGATGGGGCACATGGTACAGTTTTGTCAATGGGATGCAACATGGCTGACAGCTAATAACGATGCGATACTAGTCCTTCCATTATGTTTACTACCACTGTTATACGTTTCTCCTCCTATATATGCAGTCTGGTTTCATGGGCAGCTGATGTGATCAAGCGGTGTGTCTGTCGCGAAACTCGTTATGCTGCCCAACTTTCAGATTCCACTGCTTTTGGGAATGCCATATGCTGATGGCTTTTAAGTCTTTCTGGAGGCACTAACAAAAGCAACTTTTTCTACCCGTTATTTGGACTCCAATACCTGCTTTAGTATCTACGTGACTCAGAAGTGTGCCACTCCTCATCTGTTGCTGTTTCAGCAGTATCTTCGCATTTATTCATGTTGCAGTGCCACAACGCGGAGTAGGCACTTGTGGAATTGCTAATATTGCATGGATTGTGGGCGAGGAGACACATGTCCCATTGCAGGTGTGTTGTTCTATCAAAATTTGGCATTATTTACTTGTGGACAACACTTCAGGTGACAAACACCCTTCGGTGATGCTGACTGATGCGTTGGAGAACGTCCAAGTGGACAATACCTGGGTAAATAGGACCCTGGTGTTTTGATATGGAATTTATTTTTATTTGCATTTTTGAACGCTCACACAGCCCACGGGCATCGAGGCGATATTACAGGAATTGTTCGTTTCGTTGCGTATTTATAGCACACTTAAGTACCCAGAGGTTTCTAAGCACGGACATGTGGATTGAACCTCCGTTGCTTCATGTTGTCTTGCTTCCAAGGTGAACACGTTGCCGCTGAACTATCCTCCCGTGTCATTATTTACTTCTTACTTTATTCATACATACATTACAACTCTATTTTCAGCCCACATCTGATCCATGTGATCACCCAGTGCAATCTCTATACAAAGTCATTTTACAGGACTGACTGACGCACCTATAGCAGTCGTACATATTGCTGGTGAGTCCTGTCTCTTAATGGTCGCACCTGCTTATTCCACAAGGGGTGCATCACAATGAGTTCCCAAGCTGATGGAGAAGCTAATTCACTTTTTAATGAGACTCTCATCACAAAGAAAACCAACAACACCACCACAGCCATTGTAGCTGATCATGATGAGATTACACTACTCTAGGAACCTGAAGAAATCAACAAAAAAGAAATGAGTAAGTGGTGGGAAGAACCCTCCCTACAAAATGATATCGATGTAGGATTGAGGATACTGACTATCCCCTCCTTTGAAGAACAAGATCTAGAGATGTTGAAAGAATGGAGTGACAACACTAATAGTTGCTCCAAAACCTTTCTTAAGCTATTGGTGAAATATGCAGGTGGTGATCATGAAAAGATACTATTAAAAATGGCAGATATAGAAGTGAAATTTAGTACCTATATCCGAGAGTGAGGTGGGAAAGAAACTAAAGATAAACATGGAGAAAATCTCACGAATCATGGGGAGGAGATAAAACTAAGAAAAAAGAGCAAGATTTTATGTGACACGGAGGACTACGAGAGAGGGTGGGTCTACACTTTTGCCCACAGATTCGATCAACTACGGCAGACAGCAATGAGCCAACCTACAGGACCTGTTCAAGATAATGAGAGTATGCTCAGTGATACTCTATCAACTCCTGAGTCAGATGTTACTGGCTGCAAAAATGCAAAAAAAACCCTGTGTCCATTCACATTTTTTAGATGAGGTGCGCTTCCTACGCCAAGATGGCAGAGCACAAAAACAAAGAAGAGGAGGCAACTCAGTATGAGGAAGAGGAAGAGGTGGCAGAAAAAAACTAGGAGGCGGCAGAGAGGCAGGAAATATGATGAACAACACATCGGCCAGATCACTGCGCTCTTGTAAATAGATAATCAGACAGAAGTGAAGAACAACCAAATGAAGATGATCAATTTATCCAACCAAACCATCACGGACAATCAATTACGAGTTCTCATCCTGGGTCTCAATTTTTGTCCAACGGCACATTATGATTACGTCCAAACTTGCATCAAACTCGACCAATATATACACAAAGTGAGATTATTAAACTCTTTTGACACCAATACCTGTACAAAACCTATCAGCCAAAGGACTCAGGGGCTCACAAACATTACTATAGGGGGAGCTAGAAACCTTCTCTATGTTGGTCGGGCTCGAGAAAAGATTGTACATGGCATGTGAAAATGAACAGATCAATCTTGTGAATTTGGAAATCAATACCGATTGGAACATCAAAACCAAATTGAAAACCAAATCCAGATTTAATCCCATTGCTGCCTCGGGCAGTAACATTGAGGCATTTCATGCACTTGTGATATAGGATCTTAAACATATACGGAGAAACAAGGAGATAAGTCTTCATATGTCACTGGAAAACAAAATTACCTTGCAGGAATTACATAACCTAGCCGATTGCTTTATTAAGCCTTCCGATAAGGGCCGAAATATCATCATAATGAACAAGTGTGACTATGTTAAAGAAACCTACAAACAACTGAATGATGCTAAATGTTATGAAAGGATCGCCTTGAATCCGCTTGAAGCTCTGGAGGCTAAAGTTAAAGCTTTAATAACGGAATGGGAAAAAAAGGCATTATTGAGTGAGAAAATTGCAGATATCTTTTCAATGGCAATTCCATCATGCTTGCCATTTACTTTCTCCCAAAAATACACAAGCACTTGACCAAACCTCCTGGAAGACCAATCATCACTCTTACTGGTTCTCTCCTCGAAAACATGTCTAAATGTATTGAAGAAGTACTTTTTTCTGTTTGTCTCGTCTCTCCCCTCCTACTTAAGTGAGACCATGGATTTCCTTTCCCATATCGATGATTTACCGTGGGAATCCAATTATATCTTGGACGTTGTGTCCTTATATACATCGATAGGACATGATTTTGGTACGATGGTTTGTTAGTACTATCTAAACACCAGGTCCCTTTACTACCTGAAACAGACAGGTATGGTTCTCGGAATTATAGTTCCCTGCCTCCCCAACAATGTGTTCATGTTTAATAATGAATATTACAGACAGCTACAGGGTACTGCCATGGGCACGACCTTTACACCCTCGTATGCCAATTTGACAATGGGATTCTAAGAGAAGACAGATGTTTGGACAGAAAAAAATGAATCCATAACGGAGAACATTGTAATAAGGCTGAGGTATATTGATGACCATTTTATCATCTGGAAGAGGACTGAACACCAGTGGATTGAGTTTGTGAAGCTGCTCAATTACAACAACAACAACTTACGTTTCACGGAAGCACATAGTTGCACCTTTATTTCCAATCTTGATGTGAATCTGAGGTTAGTTGACCAGAAACTAACCACTGAGGTGCACAGGAAACCCACCAGGACTAATGCTCCCCTTCATGGGATGAATGCGCATCCTAAAACCTTAATATGGAGTTTACCGTATGGTGAATTCGTCAGACTACGGAGGAATTGCTCCACCTTGGAAGGTTTTGATAGGGAAAGCAAAATCATGGCTGTCCAGGGCTTCAGTGAACAATGTTACCCCAAGGAAGTGACTGATCAAGTGTACATTAAAGCACAACATTGTAACAGATCAAGTCTTCTCGAAGCCTCGAATACTGTAAAGAAGTCTGACTTTGGGAAAAAAGTCACATGACTGATATTAACATTCAGCACTGAGGCCCAATCCATCAGGCACATACTCAAAAGCCACTGGATGGTCTTATTGGCAGAGAGTGATCTATTCAATAGATCGAACACCAATCCAGACATCAGCTTCAGAAGGAATCACTCCATTAAAGATACACATGTCAGTAGCTACATGATGAAATACTTGAAACACTTGTGCATAGGAGCATTATAAATGTCATATATCATATCATACATGCAACCGGAAAAGAAGGGTGACAATAGGATGTGGCTCAAAGATCAGAGAAAAGGATTCTCTAAGTGCACCAGATGCAACATTTGTCAATACGCACGTAATTGTTGTTCATTTATACGCCCAGTCCTGGGAGACAGTATTCCCATAGGTGATAAAATTACCTGCAAGTCTGACTATGTTGTAGATGTTTTGCAATGCAGTTGCAATAAATGGTATGTGGCCAGCTCCAAATGCAAGTTGAAAATCTGCATACAACAATATGTGAGAGCGATCATTAAAAATGACATGAACTATCCCATGGCCAAGCATTTTGCTGACTTCCATAAAGGAACCTTGGAGTGCTTCTGCATTTTTGGCATGCAAAGGATTGTAATGTGGCAATGCGGAGGTGACATGGAACGTGCACTTAGACAACATGAAAAACCTTGCTTCCTGGACTTTGAAAGTAAATATCTGAATGGCTATACAACTGATGAGAAACTGTACACATTCATGGGCCAATGTTAACACATTGTTTGGAATTGTACTAGCACTGCAGTGGTTCATGCTGTTGGCTCTTGTTTCTCTTCAGTTCTGGTTTTTCCTCTCTCCACCTTGTTTTTCCTCCCCTTACCCCTCTTTCTTTCTCTCTTCTGTCCCTTTTTTAACTTTAGTGGTCATTTGGTTCTATTTCCTTCTCTTTTATTTCTGTCATTCTTTTTTTTATCATTCTGATATATTCTATCAAACTATTTCATGTCTGATGTTAGAGTTGTTTAGGTTTTCTTTGTTTCTCTGTTTGTTCATTTGTGTTTTATTTTTATTTTGACTGTATCTTGTTTTGGGCACTTTTACTTGTGGGTGTTTGTTGACCTTTCGTATTCTTGAAGGGTCATTTCCACACTCTTACGGCATTACATATCTGAGGTCTCTCTTTCCCCCTTTTTTCCCCCTCCCTCTTTTTATCAACACCTGTACTCTATCAACGTCATCTGCATTGTTGGGTTTTATTCCATTTTTCTTTTCTCCGGAACTCCCCCTTGTTAATTTTTTCACCTATTTCTGGTTTCTCTCTTTTCACTTTTGTTATTCTCCATGTTTCCGGTGGTGTTGAATTTGTACATAGAAATAGGAGTAATTGGACAGATGGTATCATTGTATTCCTTGGTTGCATGGTACTGCGTGCAGATTTCTGCGAGACAGTGTGATGTATATTTTAACTTTTCTATGTGTGCCGTCTCCAGCTTGATATTTGATACAAAGGTGTGGCGCACCCAACATCATGAGGGATGGTCGGAATCAGTCCATGCGGGAGTTCAGGGCCTGTGCACTTCGCATTTCATGGCAGGTATACTTGGGCATTCCACAAGCATGTATGCCTTTATCTTATATGACTTTGAGATATTTATGTGAGAGGCCCGGGGCCCCCATTATGGGGTTTGGAATGTTCATTTTGCATTAGGTGCTTTTCTATGGTTGTGCAGTAGGACTTTATTCCTATGTGCAATGTTGCACTGCATTATGTAACTTAGGATGGTTGGCAATTGGTCCATCTGGAAGCTTATCGAATATGACTGAGTCATTCAATTGGCATAGGCCAGGACCCCTTTTATGATATGATATGATATGATATGGCATTTATAACGCGCCTATACACAAGTGTTTCAAGGCGCGACGAGGCAAGGGAGGGGGAACAGAGGGAAGACAGACAGCGATCTTACTAGGCCAGTTGACACTCAGACCGCACAAGTGCAGGGGAAGGGAGAAGGGAAAGTGCAGAGGGGAGAGAGGAGTGCAGTACATGGGATCGACCATAAAAATAAATAGAATATATAAAAGCAGTAAGTAAAAGGTGCAGCCAGCTGGTGGTAGGTTTAAGGGTAAGTGCAGGCATCAGCTGGCAAGTTATGGTAGGGGACTGTATGGATACAGAACACAGTCCTGAAGTGCAGGGGTTGCCAGGGAGGCAGTGCAGTTGTGCAACTGGCAGGGGAGGGGACCTGCTCCCGAGAACAGAGGGTAGCCAGGTGACCAGTGCAGTTTCAGTTTCAGCCAGGAGTTCTGCAGGAGAGAAAGCAGAAGCAAAGAGGAAGGTTTTGAGGTGCTTACAGAACCTGAGATGGTTCTCCTCATGTTTTAGGGATGCAGGGAGGCTGTTCCAGAGGGAGGACCCAGCTGAAGAAAGAGATTTACCACCAACTCGTTTCTTGGAGAAGCGACTGGCCCTGAGGGAGTTGGAGGTGGATGGGCAAAGAGATTGAGAAGGAAGATATTTTGGAAGGTAGAGTTGAAGGTATTGAGGTCCAAGGCCCCAGAAGGCCAATGTAGAGGGTTTTGAACTTAATCCTTGCAGCGACTGGGAGCCAGTGCAGAGATTTCTGTCCTGGAGAGATACGATCCCTGGGCTTGAGGCCAAGGACAAGTCTTGCAGTCCTGTTCTGGATGATTTGCAGAGGGAAGAGAGTAGAAGCAGGCAGATTTTGAAAAGTTGCAGTAGTCCAGCCTAGAGAGAACCAGAGCTCTGGAGACAGTGAGCATCTCCGGGAAGGAGAGGAAAGGAAGAATACCTCTGAGGATGTGCAGCTGGTAGTGTAACTTCTTAGAGATGTCAGAGATGTCAGAGATGTGAGGAGAGAAGGAGAGTGTGGAGTTGAAGATGACTCCGATGAGGAGAATCTCGGTCTTACTGGTATTAAGGCAGAGATCATTGGCGGCACACCACTCCTGGATAGCAGACAGACAGTCAGAGATGAGAGAAAGAGAAGAAGTTTTGGAAGGTAGCCTGACAATGAGTTGAGTGACAACTGCATAGCACTGAAAGTTGGGGCAGAGAGCGGCAATGCAGTGGGAAAGAAGTGCCAGGTATTGGTTGAACAGCCAGGGAGAGAGGTTAGACCCCTGGGGAACACCACAGGTAGAGATAGAGATAGAGGAGAGGAAGGACTCAAGTTGGACCTGGGAGGGTGTAGCAGCGAGGAAAGAGGTCAACCAAGCCAGGGCCTGATCGGTGATACCCATGTTATCATTCAGATGGTTGCGTAGGATGGCATGGTTGGCCCTGTCAAAGGCAGAAGAGAGATCAGGTAAGATGAGGACACTGGGGGTGTTGGAATCGAGGTTGGAGAGCAACTCTTCACGTATGTTCAGGAGAGCAGTTTCCATGATTCTGGCAGCTCTGAAGCCAGACTGATGGTCATGGAGACTACCAACAGATTCAGTGTGGAAATTAAGCTGAGAGATGGCCAGCTTTTCCAGGAGTTTGCCCAGGAAAGGAGTGATGGAGCTAGGGCGATAGTTAGACGGGTAGGACGGGTCAGCAGAGGATGTCTTAAGAAGGGGGTGCACAAGGAAGTGCATCTGGGGGGAAGGGAAGACTCCAGTGGTGAAGGTGTGGTAGCAGAAGTCAGCCAGGGTAGGGGCCAAGATGTCAATGTGGTCCTTGATGGTTTTGGATCAACTGGGCTAAACCTGTTTTGACAAGACTTTCAAAGATCAAATTCGTCTAGAAACCTTGTCTTGGGAGAACAGGTTAAAGGCAGAGAAGGAGAGAGGAGAGGTGGCCGAACAACGGCCAGAGGAAGAGCATGGGATAGAGGGAGCAGGGGGAGAGGATGAGAGAGAGGACAGGATGTCCTCAGTTTTAGAGATAAAATGAGAAGCCAGGGCCGTGCAGAGGGCCTGGGAGGGGACAGGAGAGGTAGAAACTACAGCAGGATTGGTCAGTTACTTGCAGATTTTAAAGACTTCAGCCGAGTTGTTAGATGCTGCAGAGAAGCGGACTTGGATGTGGGCTCTCTTCTTGGTGCGGACGGAGAGCTGTTATTACCTTTGGAGCAGGCAAATTTCTAGGGGTTTTTGGTTTTACCTGTAACCATAACGTCCCTGTAACAACGTTTTTCCATTGAATTTCATAGTTTTTTTTAGCAGTGCAACTTAACCATCACGTGTTTTTCTTTTGTTGGTTCCAGTCACTGTTGGCTTTTTTCCTTTCCCTTAGGTGATTCCTGTATGATAATGTGTTGTGTTTTTAATGTGATCTGCACGTCTTGTACCCTTATTGCGACTGTAGCAATAATAGAAAATAATGTTTTTGTTTGTTTCGTACTTTGACTGTGCGCTCTCAGTGCTGAATTGAATCAATTGTAATTCCAAGAAATACATACATGGTTACTTTTGAGGTTTAGATCAAATTTATTCCATTTATCATCTGGTATATTGTATTGTTATTCTGTCCTTTCTTATTTTATTAATTTCATACAGCAGTGTTTTCTTGAATTTTCAAACAGATATACATTGATCCTAATTGATTGTTATTGTTTCATAGATTTGGACTTTCTTCCCTGAACACGTGCTTCCCCATAGTTAGATCTATGGTTCATCAGGAGAGATACCATAGGTTTTATTAACTTCTTATTTAGAGTTGGAGGACTCTTTTCAAAGTAGAACTTAAACTTCTGTGTTTAATTCTTTAAAGTATGTTGCCTATTTTTCTTTTTCTTTCTCCTTTGAATTTGGAAGAGAACATCTGATTGCCTTCTCTGCAACGCCTGGATCAGCGTTGTGTCAACTTATCCATAACGTCCTTTTAACAACATTTTTTGTTGGTTTATATATATATCTAAACTGGAACCAGCGGAAAGGTCTGTTTGTGCAGTTTCAGCTATCCTCTCTTTTCTTCTAAGCCTTGATTCTTTCAATCATCTAGACACAATTTTTGGATGAACAGAAATTGCTATTAAGCTATTTACCAAAATGCTCTCTTTCTTAACTGTGTGCTGTGAAAAGGGGAAACTGTCATTTCTCTTGTTCGTTTATAATGCTGTAATACATGTGTGCCATACCTAAATTTGCATGCCACCATTTGCTACGTTCCCTCTCTTTATATTCAGAAACCTAACCCTCCCTTAAATATGAAAAATCTGCTCCCTAAAGTGTAGCAAGCTAAATCTATACTCCTTGTGTTACAGTCTACACAGCGGTTGCATACACAGAATGTAACTTTATTCCAAATTCTTTTTTCTGTGTGTTTTCTCTTGTTTGGGGACAGGTGAGGGCAGGCCCCTGCATGTTACCACCTTTATCTCCACTAGCACAAGAACATGATACAAACATGTTGATTGGTGTGGGGTTTTCCCATTCAAAAGGCTTTTGTAAATCAGGCTGAATGAGTGTTATGCACATTTGCCTCATGTGTTAAGTACCAAGTTATTGTTTTCCCTAGGGTAGTAAGGGGTAATTCTGTATTGTTAGTTTGCGGTGTGTTTTAAATTCATGCAGAATCCCTTCATCATCATTATAGTTTTTTTTGTTTTTGTGTTATGTGCATTCTCACGTATGACAAGAGGATTTGTATGTAGACAACTATGGTTATCTGTGAAGATAACCATGCGTCCCATCTAGATAGAACTGCGGAGATTAGCATGCGTTACATCCAGATAGAACTGTTAAAATAATCTTATGTCACATCTAGATAGAACTGTGAAGATAACTTTGCGTCACATCTAGATAGAATTGTACAAATTAGAATGCATCACATCTAGTTAGAATTGTGAAGATTAGCATGCATCACATCTAGATAGCATTTTGGAGATTAGCTTGTGTCACATCTATATAGAATTTTTGAGAATAGTATGTGTCACATCTAGATAGAACTGTGAAGATTAGCATGTGTCACATCCAGATAGAACTATCAAGATAATCTTATGTCACATCTAGATAGAACTGTGAAGATAACTTTGCGTCACATCTAGTTAGATTTGTGAAGATTAGCATGCATCGCATCTACATAGAATTGTAGAGATTAGCATGCATCACATCTAGATATAATTTAGAAATTAGCATACGTCGCATCTAGATTGAATTTTGGAGATTAGCATGTGTCATATCTAGATGGAAATGTGAAGATTAGCATGAATCGCATCTGGATAGGATTGGGAAGTTTAGAATGTGCCACTTACGTATAGAATTGTGAACATTAGCGTAACTCGCATCTAGATAGAATTTTGGAGATTAGCATGCATAATTTTGTGCATGCTCCTTTATGAGTTGTTCTATTGTGTATGATGATTGCATCATCTCCACTCAGCAGCTGACACTGCCACATGTGTATGGATGTGTGGACATGGCAATTTCTTGCAATTGACTATGTGGATTTACATTGGGATCTGTCAGGCCACTGAATGAGGGGCCATACACGGTGTGTCATCATGACAGTTGTTTGTGGAGGGATCAAGAGCATTGCTGCTTGATCCTTACCAACTGATGCACGTACATGTTGCTTGCTTTCATGTTGGACTGTCAGGGGTGCATATTGGTATATGTGGTTGGGTGGAGATGTCCCTATAGTGCTATAGACACCTGTGGCCACATGCCTTTCAATGGACATGCCTGCTTGTGATTGTGATGTAAAATGACTTGTTGTCATGTGTATGTGGGCAGATATCAATGTGCTATGTTCACATGGGCATGTCTCATCATTGTGACTTGTCCTTTGACCTTCAGTTGTGACACCGGAATCTGTGTGATTTCTGAGCATGGGCGTGTGTGTTGCTTGTTAACTAATGCTAACAGCATCCTACTGATGCGCTTGGGGAGAGTACACATGCATTGGCACTTATGATTGATCCCTATGTTTTTGTTCCCTTTTCCACAATTGCAACAGGTGGATAAAAGGGTCAGAACTGTGCTGTGGAGCTGCATCCCAGGGGCAAGGCCTCCAGACGCAGGTGCACACCCCACGGTTACCCAGCTGTATCCACCTATGCTGTGACTGGGGAAGCATCCCATTCCGATTACAAAGCTGCCTAGGAGGAAGCCCAGTATTCCATCATCGTGGTGGGCAGCCCAGCAGCAGAGGGACAGTGTGGTGGTGGTGACATTACCACACAGGGGCCCCAAGGCATGGAGACCTCATTGTAGGTGTCTGGGTTGATGGAGTGGGAGAAGGAGGAGAATGCCATTGCAGTCCTGCCCATGGTGACAGGTGGGGGTACTGAGGGGGATGTGCAGGCTGTACAATTGCCCCTGAGACAGGAGGTTGTGCTGTCCACCGATGTGGGGTCAGCACATCCTCCAGTTCTAGTGCCATCTGCTGCAGCACTACCCACCTTCACTGATGCCTCCACCCAGACAGAATTCACACTTACGGGTGATGTGGTCATCCAGGATGCAGAGCTTTCACTGCTGATGGGTGGCTTGAGGTGGTAAGTGTCTATGGGTGATGTTGTGAAAACAACTCAAGAGCTGCAAGTAGAGCATTATGGGCATATGGGCCGCCTCTTGTCCCACTTAGTAGAAACACTGCTTTCTGGTGGCACTTTGGACAGGCCACTGCAATGGCCCCATCTCCTAATCCTCACCTGTGCCCCAGTCAATGTTAATGGAGGCCTCAGTGCCACCTACCAAAATGGCCACCTTTGCCCCTGTACCACCATTGGCCAGTCTGGATGTGCCAGTGTCCCTGGTGGAGGTAGACGTCTGTTCCGTGGCAGGTGAATTGGTCACTATGCCTGCCCAGGAACATACAGGGGAACAGGCAGTGGAGGTGCAACAAGAACTTGATGATAGTGCAAGTGTTGTACTCTCCCAATGCAGACTGTTATCCACTGGGAGGCAGTATTTGCGCCACAGACACATTGACAGGCAGCAGTAGATGTTGTTTTAAGGAGCAAATCTTGGAAGGCATTTCAAGCAGGAGAAGGCAAGGAGGTGAACACATGGTGCAAGTGAGGCAGGAGGCACAATGGCACTTGCAGGCACTGTGTCATCACAGGTGTCATTCGTGAGGCAGCAGGACCAAGAGAGACAGTGGGCACAAGTGGCAGCAATTGTTAGGAGCAGGGCCGAAGTTGAGGAGAGGTTGGCGCAAACGTAGACTGACGTCCAGGAGGATTCTTGCAGAGCAGCAAAGGATATTGATTCTCGGATGAGTGATGATCTGCGCGCCCTCGGTGAAACAACAGAGGCCTGTCTCCAAGAGGTGGATGGGGATGGAGAATCAGCATGGGCTGAGGCACTGTCTGAGATAAGCATGGACTAGTCTGCGGACTCTTGTATATGGTTCACTAGTTGTAGGTTTCCTTTTGTTTTATTAATTTTTTAAGGAACATTTTTCTGTTGCCATCATTGTACATATTTGTGCATCAATACATTTTTATTTCACTGCTCAAAGTGCTGTTTGCCGCCTCTTTGTGTCATGTGTAGCATGTCTGGGCTTGCTGGTGTATGCATGCATTTGTGCTTCATTCTCCATATGCTCCTTTTGTTGGAACATGATCTCCAACTAAGTATGTTCTATGGCTATCATATGTGTTTGGCCACACTCCGTGGGTCATATTGGTACTGGCCTAGTTGCTGTGGGACATGTGTGCATTCTTAATGTGAGTGTGATGTTTAGTGCATAGACGCCTTCATGGCCAGTGTGCGGATGTTGACAATGGTAGATGTGGGGAGGTGACATGTTTGGAGTTGCACGTGGTTGACGTATTTGTCATACACATCTGTTGATTGGCTACATCCATGCTTTGCAGTACTGGCATGTTGGTCATTGTGTCAACCATGTATGCTGTTGTTGGCAATACACTTCCTATGTACATGTGTGCATGGGTGTTGCATGATGTTGGGGTTTGTTTGAGGTAGGCATGATGGCATTTCTTTGATTGACTTGCCCATATGGCCATGTGGGTATGTGTCCCACAAATAGGGAAGGGACTATCGCAAGGGTGGGTGTTTCAAGGGATGTTGTCTTATGCCATTCCCTGTGCAGGGGAATTGCATGTTTGCTGTAGGTGTATCACAGTTGGTTTAGTATGTTTTGGATTGTGTGTATGATGCTGGTGATGTGGGAGACATTTGGAGATGAGAGGTATATTTCATGATTATGAGTTGTGTTCCTCATTGTGAATGGGTACTCATTCATTTAGGTGTGTGGCCAGATGTTCCACAGAGCAGAGAGGGTGTGGTTATCTGTTGGCAGCTCATACACATCTGCCCATTCACTTCTCAAGGATTCATTTTCTTGTACATTGTGTTTCTTCCTGGAACCCCAGCTGTCTGGTTACCCCTCTGGCACTTGCCTATCCATGTGGATGTGCACACACTTCCTAAACAGGTATAGCATATTGGAATTGGGAATGACAAGAAGGGATGTGGTCTCAATCTGATTCACTGTGCTAAACACCTCACATATGCAAAATATCGCCTGAACATCAAGGGACCAAAGTGGAGCTGCAATGACAATACGGTAAGCTGTTGCTGTGCAGCTGTGTGTGTTCTAAGGGGCAGCCATAGAATAGGTGATTGTCCAGGATTCACCAGCACTGCTTCCAAGTGATCATGTTGGAAACGGATGTCTGCCAGGTGTACTTCACGGCAGGCACAAGTCAGAGGAGTTGAGGTAGGTTAGTGATCCACCGTGAACTGGGCCATGTATGTTTCAGGATGCATAGCAGACAAGTGTTGCTGCAGATAGAACAATTGTACATTTAACATTACCATCGTACAGAACATGGCCCACAATCCTGTTAATCTACTTGCAGGTACAGTCAATTGTTATTGATATCCATTACTGTTGAGTATGTGAATGTACCCTTTTCCTGCAAGATCATGAGTGTGTGCCAGCATTCTGTTTTTTTCTGTACAGCAGGCAACAGGATGTGCACATCTGTGGGACAATGATTGTTGTCTTCCTACATGCAAGGGGCCTGGGGAGGAAATGCAGTGAGCTGTTGTCAGGTAAGTGTTGTGACCAAATAACATTAGAATGTGTGTGGTCTACTTCAGTGGACTGGATATTCATCATGGACATCTGCAATCAAGACAATTCATTGAATAATCAGTCAGACATTTCACAATTCATCCAACTCCTGGTGTTAGTACTGTACACTGGTAGGGTAAGAGTGGACATTGGGGTGATGTGTATTTGGGGTGCATTATTATGATGTGGCACCTTGTTGGGGCAAGTACTGTGTGGGAGTGGAGTTGGTGTAGACAGATGCAGATTTTGGGGTGCAAATTAGTGTGGGTACTGGGACGAGGGCGGACTTGTGAGTCCTGCCTTAATGTAGGGGACTGGGGTGCAGATTAGTTGGGGTACTGTGAAGAGGGCAATATCGTGGGTGCAGTTGTTATGTAGGGGATTGGGGTGAAGATTTGTGGGGGTACTTGGACGAGGGCAGATTTTTGGTTGCTGCCTTGATGTAGAGGGCTAGGGTGCAGATCTGTGTGGGTACTGGGACAAGGGGCGAACTCATGGGTGCTGCCTTAATATAGGTGGCTGTGGCACAGATTAGTTGAGGTACTGAGATGAAGGCAGACTTGTGGGTGCTGCCTTAATGCAGGGAGCAGGGGGCAAATTAGTGGAGGTACTGGGACAAGGGCACACTTGTGGTGTTGCTTTAATGTGGGGGGCTGGGACACAGATTAAGTGGTGGTACTGGGATGAGGACAAACGTGTGGGTGCTGTATTAATGTAGGGGCCTGTGGTGCAGTTAAGTGAGGGTACTGGGATGATAACTTGGTCGCAGAAGAGGAGTGGAAGTAATGGTGATTGCTGGTAATTAATCTTAGATTACTTTTTTTCCATGTGTCTGATGAAGAGGTTGTTCTGTTTGCAATGGGGGGTGTTGTGGCATTTCAGAGCGCTACTCGTTTTTCTTTGCGCTTCATGTTTCTGCATGCATTTACTTCCATGAATCAGCTCCCAGTGCAATACATTTGGTCCGCACAATGTTCTTACTTGCACTAAATACTTAGCACAGAAATAGAGGGGTTTTTGTAAACTAGGCACTTGAGGTATGTTAAACTAGTTGAGTTGGGTGTTCCCAAACAGCCCTTTAAGATGTGTAGCAGTACCCTGGAGATGGTTGGGGATGCAGATTTTATTCATACATCAATAATCAAGATGACACAAATAGTTTGCCAACGTTCGTCTTTTTTAATGTCAAGTACCTAAAACAGGGATTACAACGAACATCGGAAATCGCTCGATACTCTAACTCTACTTCATAAAAAATTGGGCTTTGTAAAACCATTAACTGATCATCATAAACGTTTTGACCTGTGTCATTACCAACCTCATCCTACGTGGCAAACTATAAAAACTTAACGGGAGGTGGGATTGGTTCTAAGTGAATTACTAGGCATAGGTTCCATATGTGTATAGGGTAACGGAAAGAGGTAATTGGATAGTTAACATCAGGTGGGGCAACTAAGCCCTCCCTTCAAAATGGCCACTATAAACATCACTAAAAGTATGACATCCCATTGGCTACACAAGCTATAGGACCCCCAACTGTATGATTCCCTACAATTGGTGGGCTTCTAACCCCGTCAGTACTTTTCCACCTACGTTAGCAGCACGCAGACTTAACAACCAGGTCCGGGTGAGCTCATTTTAGCACCAGCTTCCCACCAATTAGCATATCATCCATCATCACCTCAACGGTCCAGCTTCAATTAGTGCTTTGAAGTTGGCCTTGAGTTTGTACTGTTATTATTATTTATTTAATGTGATACAGTTTAGTTAATAAACTTTACACATAACGAATAACAATTAGACATTAAATAGTACTGAGATCAGATAATATAACATAACATGGATAATAAAATAGCCAAATAGCAAGAAATAACCTTGCTTTGTACTGTTCTCTGAGAATTTCTAAGGCGTATGGGCACCAGCCGGCCTCCGTGCATAGGTGTGATCAACTGGTTCATCCAACTTCTATCACGTGACTGTACACCATGAAATTGATCCTTTTCGTGTATTTGATTTTTTTCTTCACTAGTGCTCTGAAGTCTTTTGTTTTTGCTTGACCTCTCTGAACAGGAGCTTCTGTTCTTTCACGTTAATTGTATCCAATGTCAGCCAATTCCAGTTTGATAAGACGTTGGCTTTCTTGGCTCAGTGCACTCCTTAGCTGAATTTATATTCTGTTTAATTCAATTGCTTTTCTTAACTGCGACACTGAAATAGGCCTTCTTACTTTGTTCAGTACTGCTGATATGCATAGTGGGAACATCCATCCTTTACTTGTCCATATGTTTCTATAGAGGTATATATGTATATATATGTTGGTGCTTGCCGCAGTCTAATCTATTCAAAAGCATGTGGATAGCTTCATGGTTGCTTTGCTGATTGCGTTTCATTGCATCTGTACACGTTTAAACTAAGTATCTTCATCAGGTTTGTGGCATAAGTCTCTTCATCTTCATCCCAAGATGTCACTTATCCTTGGCACTTCTTTGTTTTTGTAAATTGTCTGCCTCCCTGGTCTGGTCATCTTTCTATATGGTTGTCGATTCAACTTTGTATGACGTCACCATTCATCTTTGCCATTTAGTTTCTCTGCATCTTCAGGAATCTAGTTCAAATGGCCATCATATTGTCTTGTATGCAGGTATGGTTTCCTCAATGAGTACTTTACCTCCCATATTCTCTTTGCTGGTTTAGCTGTTCAGTATACGTTACATACTTTGGTTCATACTTTTCAGGTAATGTAGGCGGGGCAGTTGGAGTGGGGGTACTTGGCTCCTCATCTACACTGTTAGATATGCATAATTTGGGCAATGTTATATTATTGAACTACATGGAGAGCCGCTGGAAATGTGTCACAAAAAATATGTATAGAAGCATATGCACAAATGACAACATACATCTAAAGGAAAAACACTTGATAGTGTAGAAAAATGATAAAGCAATTAGCTAAGCAATGCAAAGGAATAACACATAAGAGTCTACAAAAAGCAGCATGCTGAAAGGTCTCTGGGAAATATTCTGTCATTGTCTTTTTTTAACATTAGGGTTTTTATTCAGAATGCCTTGGAAGACTCATAACGTTTTTTACTTGGAAGAACTAAGATAGTTTTCCTTTCTTAAAATGAATGCTTATAATTTCTATAAAGCGTGAAAACTCCCCAAAGGCCACGTTATAGGAGTTTGGGGTTGGGAACATAGAAAACAAATCATAAAACAGAGTACATGGGTGCATCGGAACAAGAAGGCACTTGAAATCCCTTTTAGCCCTTCTATACTCACTGAATCTGAATAGAGATGATGTTCAAGCAGAATAGCAATCTCACCTTTAGAAGGATTCCTTGTATTTGTATTTATTGTAATGTATAAAATGCTTTAGCCAAAGCGCTTGCACAACATCACTCAATCAGTGGTGCATTACAGATGCAATTTAACAGAGCAAAGACATCCAGTTAAGTGGACTAAATTTATCGAGAAGGAGAAAGAGAGAGAAAATGCTCTTTAAGTAAAACGGCAAGAGAAGAGGCAGAGCTGATATCGAAAGGTAAAACATTCAAATGCTTTGGTGCAGGTGGGGAAACACACAAAAACAAGTTAAGGGGCAAAGGGTGACGAGGAACAGATAGAAGAAATAGAGAGGCAGAACAAAGAGAAACAATCACATCCATCATGTGTTCATTGTTGGTCCTTTTAAACGGCTGCCTGTTTCACGCTGAATTGAGAAAACATCTATGTCCTCTGCACTGTAAACATCCTGATCTGACACCTACATGTTCAGGTTATTCTCTGCTTAGGCATTGGATGAGCTCTATTTGACGAGCATCAGCTGTTTGAGGGCACATATGGCCTTGCATTAGCAGTATTCTACCGTATATTGCACACCACCATGCATTTTACATTGGCACCTATCTGAGGCACCTTTCACCGTGACTAGATGTGATGATCTGCATTGCACTCTCAGCTTTCAGACTAATTCTTATTTTCAATCTCGTGGACGCACACGGTTTTGCATATGCATCACAATCATCATGTCCAGTGTTTTGCTGCACTTTACGCTGCGTGTCACTTCCTAAATAGGAATATTAGTGACACGAGGGTTGTAAAGGATCTCACACCATCACTGGACCATTTTGCCCTGTTTTGCACATTAACTTGCACTTTGTACTGGCAGTTCATGTTGGCACCTTATACTTGAACATGGTGTAATGATTCTGATGCATTTTTCATACCTACCTAGACCCCGAAGATACACTTGAGTGGGTCACTCGCCAGGTGTTAAATACTTTAGAAACTGACATACCCATAAACCATCACACTTATTGGGCCTCATTCCGAGTTTGGAGGAAGTCATGGTGCTATTAGTGCCATGACTACCTCCAATACCGGTACCGAGTCTACCCTCGTTCAAAGGGGACTTACCGGTCTATTCCGACCTTTGCCGGACCGGTAAGTCCCCATTGAAAAAGCCATTCCCCATTCCCATTTGAGCCCCTATAGGGCTCAATGGGAAGGGGGAAGGCGCTAATAACGGTACCGCAAATTGCGGAACCGTTATTAGCTCTAAAGTCCCTTAACAGGTCCCGTCCTTAACGCCTGGTTAAACCCAGGGACCCGCTAAGGTAATTCGGAATAGGGCGCAAAGGGATTACCGGCACCGGTATCCCTTTGCGCCCAACTCGTAATGAGGCCCATTATCTGCTGAGGCATTACCGACCTGGGATCTGTGCAGCAGTATTATACAAGTCACTCATAGGGCACATGGTACAGTTTTGTCAATTGGATGCAACATAGCTGACAGCTAATAACGATGCCATACTAGTCCTTCCATTATGTTTACTACCACTGTTGTTTCTCCTCCTATATATGCACTCTGGTTTCATGGTGAAGCTGATGTGATCAAGCGGTGTGTCTGTCGCAAAACTGGTTATGCTGCCGAACTTTCAGATTCCACTGCTTTTGGGAATGCTATATGCTGATGGCTTTTAAGTCTTTCTGGAGGCACTAAAAAAAGCAACTTTTGCTACCCATTATTTGGACTGCAATACCTGCTTTAGTATCTACGTGACTCAGAAGTGTTCCACTCATCATCTGTTGCTGTTTCAGCAGTATCTTTGCATTTATTCATGTTGCAGTGCCACAACGCGGAGTGGGCACTTGTGGAATTGCTAATATTGCATGGATTATGAGCGAAGAGACACATGTCCCATTGCAGCTTGTGTTGTTCTATCAGGATTTGGCATTATTTACTTGTGGACAACACTTCAGGTGACAAACACCCTTCGGTGATGCTGACTGATGCGTTGGAGAACGTCCAAGTGGACAATACCTGGGAGAATAGCACCCAGGTGTATTGATATGGAATTTATTTATTTGCATTTTTGAAGCGCTCACACAGCCCACGGGCATCGAGGCGATGTTACAGGAATTGTTTGTTTAGTTGCGTAATTGTTTTTTTTGTCTTAGTTGCGTATTTATAGCACGTTTAAGTACCCAGAGGTTTCTAAGCATGGACATGTGGATTGAACCTGCGTTGCTTCATGTTGTCTTGCTTCCAAGGTGAACACGTTGCCGCTGAACTATCCTCCCGTGTCATTATTTACTTCTTACTTTATTCATACATACATTACAACTCTATTTACAGCCCACATCTGATCCATGTGATCACCCAGTGCAATCTCTATACAAAGTCATTTGACAGGACTGACTGACTCACCTATAGCAGTCGTACATATTGCTGGTGAGTCCTGTCTCTTGATCGTCGCACCTGCTTATTCCACAAGGGATGCATCACAGTAAGTTCCCAAGCTGATGGAGAAGTTACCAGAAGAGCACAAGCTAATTCACTTTTCAATGAGACTCTCATCACAAAGAAAACCAACAACACCACCACAGCCATTGTAGCTGATCATGATGAGATTGCACTACTCTAGGAACCTGAAGAAATCAACAAAAAAGAAATGAGTAAGTGGTGGGAAGAACCCTCCCTACAAAATGATATAGATGTAGGATTGAGGATACTGACTATCTCCTCCTTTGAAGAACAAGATCTAGAGATGTTGAAAGAATGGAGTGACAACACTAATAGCTGCTCCAAAACCTTTCTTAAGCTATTGGTGAAATATGCAGGTGGTGATCATGAAAAGATACTATTAAAAATGGCAGATATAGAAGTCAAATTTAGTACCTAATCCCGAGAGTGAGGTTGGAAAGAAACTAAAGATAAACATGGAGAAACATTTCACGAAACATGGGGAGGAGATAAAACTAAGAAAACAGAGCAAGTTTTTATGGGACACGGAGGACTACGAGAGAGGGCGGGTGTACACTTTTGCCCACAGATTTGATCAACTACGGCAGACAGCAATGAGCCAACCTACAGGACCTGTTCAAGATAATGAGAGTATGCTCAGTGATACTCCATCAACTCCTGAGTCAGATGTTACCGGCTGCAAAAATGAAGAACTCTGTGTCCGTTCACATTTTTTAGATGAGATGCGCTTTCTACGCCAAGATGGCAGAGCACAAAAACAAGGAAGAGGAGGCAACTCAGTACGAGGAAGAGGAAGAGGTGGCAGAAATAAACGAGGAGGAGGTAGAGGGGCAGGAAATATGATGAACAACACATCGGCCAGATCACTGCGCTCTGGTAAATAGATAATCAGACAGAAGTGAAGAACAACCAAATGAAGATGATCAATTTATCCAACCAAACCATCATGGACAATCAATTACGAGTTCTCATCCTGGGTCTCAATTTTTGTCCAACGGCACATTATGATTACATCCAAACTTGCATCAAACTCGACCAATATATACACAAAGTGAGATTATTAAACTCTTTTGACACCAATACCTGTACAAAACCTATCAGCCAAAGGACTCAGGGGCTCACAAACATTACTATAGGGGGAGCTAGAAACCTTCTCTATGTTGGTCGGGCTCGAGAAAAGATTATACATGGCATGTGAAAATGAACAGATCAATCTTGTGAATTTGGAAATCAATACCGATTGGACCATCAAAACCAAATTGAAACCCAAATCCAGATTTAATCCCATTGCTGCCTCGGGCTGTAACATTGAGGAATTTCATACACTTGTGATATAGGATCTTAAACATATACGGAGAAACAAGGAGATAAGTCCTCATATGTCACTGGAAAACAAAATTACCTTGCAGGAATTACATAACCTAGCCGATTGCTTTATTAAGCCTTCCGATAAGGGCCGAAATATCATCATAATGAACAAGTGTGACTATGTTAAAGAAACCTACAAACAACTGAATGATGCTAAATGTTATGAAAGGATCGCCTTGAATCCGCTTGAAGCTCTGGAGGCTAAAGTTAAAGCTTTCATAACGGAATGGGAAAAAAAGGCATTCTTGAGGAAGAAAATTGCAGATATCTTTTCAATGTCAATTCCATCATGCCTGCCATTTACTTTCTCCCCAAAATACACAAGCACTTGACCAAACCTCCTGGAAGACCAATCATAACTCTTACTGGTTCTCTCCTCGAAAACATGTCCAAATGTATTGATGAAGTACTTTTTCCGTTTGTCTCGTCTCTCCCCTCCTACTTAAGTGAGACCATGGATTTCCTTTCCCATATCGATGATTTACCTTGGGAATCCAATTATATCTTGGCCACACTGGACGTCCTGTCCTTATATACATCGATAGGACATGAGTTTGGTACGATGGTTTGTTAGTACTATCTAAACACCAGGTCCCTTTACTACCTGCAACAGACAGGTATGGTTCTCGGAATGATAGATCCCTGCCTCCCCAACAATGTGTTCATGTTTAATAATGAATATTACAGACAGCTACACGGTACTGCCATGGGCACGACCTTCACACCCTCGTATGCCAATTTGACGATGGGATTCTAGGAGAAGACAGATGTTTGGTCTGAACAAAATGAATCCATATCGGAGAACATTGTAATAAGGCTGAGGTATATTCATGACCATTTTATCATCTGGAAGAGGACTGAACACCAGTGGATTGAGTTTGTGAAGCTGCTCATACCAACAACAACAACTTACGTTTCACGGAAGCACATAGTGGCACCTTTATTTCCAATCTTGATGTGAATCTGAGATTAGTTGACCAGAAACTAACCACTGAGGTGCACAGGGAACCCACCAGGACTAATGCTCCCCTTCATGGGATGAATGCGCATCCTAAGACCTTAATATGGAGTTCACCGTATGGTGAATTCGTCAGACTACGGAGGAATCGCTCCACCTTGGAAGGTTTTGATAGAGAAAGCAAAATCATGGCTGTCCAGGGCTTTTGTGAACAATGTTACCCCAAGAAAGTGACTGATCGAGCGTACATTAAAGCACAACATTGTAACAGAAGCCTCGAATACTGTAAAGAAGTCTGACTTTGGGAAAAATGTCACATGACTGATATTAACATTCAGCACTGAGGCCCAATCCATCAGGCACATACTCAAAAGCCACTGGATGGTCTTATTGGCAGAGAGTGATCTATTCAATAGATCAAACACCAATCCAGACATCAGCTTCAGAAGGAATCACTCCATTAAAGATACACATGTCAGTAGCTACATGATGAAATACTTGAAACACGTGTGTATAGGAGCGTTATAAATGCCATATATCATATCATACATGCAACCGGAAAAGAAGGGTGACAATAGGATGTGGCTCCAAGATCAGAGAAAAGGATTCTCTAAGTGCACCAGATGCAATATTTGTCAATAGGCACGTAATTGTTGTTCATTTATACGCCCAGTCCTGGGTGACAGTATTCCCGTAGGTGATAGAATCACCTTCAAGTCTGTGTTGTATATGTTTTGCAATGCAGTTGCAATAAATGGTATGTGGCCAGCTCCAAGTGCGAGTTGAAAATGTGCATACAACAACATGTGAGAGCGATCATTAAAAATGACATGAACTATCCCATGGCCAAGCATTTTGCTGACTTCCATAAAGGAACCTTGGAGGGCTTCTGCTTTTTTGGCATGCAAAGGATTGTAATGTGGCAATGTGGAGGCAACATGGAACGTGCACTTAGACAACATGAAAAACGTTGCTTCCTGGACTTTGAAAGTAAATATCTGAATGGCTATACAACTGATGAGAAACTGGACACATGCATGGGCCAATGTTAAGACATTGTTTCGAATTGTACTAGCACTGCAGTGGTTCTTGCTGTTGGCTCTTGTTTGTCTTCAGTTCTGGTTTTTCCTCTCTCCACCTTGTTTTTCCTCCCCTTGCCCCTCTTTCTTTCTCTCTTCTGTCCCTTTTTTAACTTTAGTGGTCATTTGGTTCTATTTCCTTCTCTTTTTTTTTCTGTCATTCTTTTTTTTTTATCATTCTGATATATTCCATCAAACTATTTCATGTCTGATGTTAGAGTTTTTTTTAGGTTTTCTTTGTTTCTCTGTTTGTTCATTTGTGTTTTATTTTTATTTTGACTGTATCTGGTTTTGGACACTTTTACTTGTGGGTGTTTGTTGACCTTTCGTATTCTTGAAGGGTCATTTCCAAACTCTTACGGCATTACATATCTGAGGTCTCTCTTTCCCCCTTTTTTCCCCCCTCCCTCTTTTTATCAACACCTGTACTCTTTCAACGTCATCTGCATTGTTGGGTTTTATTCCATTTTTCTTTTCTCCGGAACTCCCCCTTGTTAATTTTCTCACCTATTTCTGGTTTCTCTCTTTTCACTTTTATTATTATCCATGTTTCAGGTGGTGTTGAATTTGTACATAGAAATAGGAGTAATTGGACAGATGGTATCATTGTATTCCTTGGTTGCATGGTACTGCGTGCAGATTTCTGCGAGACGGTGTGATGTATATTTTAATTTTTCTATGTGTGCCGTCTCCAGCTTGATATTTGATACAAAGGTGTGGCGCACCCAACATCATGACGGATGGTCGGAATCAGTCCATCCGGGAGTTCAGGGCCTGTGCACTCCGCATTTCATGGCATGTGTGCCCTTATCTTATATGACTGTGAGATATTTATGTGAGAGGCCCGGGGCCCCCATTATGGGGTTTGGAATGTTCATTTTGCATTAGGTGCTTTTCTATGGTTCTTCAGTAGGACTTTATTCCTATGTGCAATGTTGCACTGCATTATGTACCTTAGGATGGTTGGCAATTGATCCATCTGGAAGCTTATTGAATATGACTGAGTCATTCAATTAGCGTAGGCCAGGACCCCTTTTATGATATGATATGATATGATATAGCATTTATAATGCGCCTATACACAAGTGTTTCATGAGTCAAGGGAGGGGGAACAGAGGGAAGACAGACAACGATCTTACTAGGCCAGTTGACACTGAGACCGCACAAGTTCAGGGGAAGGGAGAAGGGAAAGTGCAGAGGGGAGAGAGGAGTGCAGTACATGGGATCGACCATAAAAATAAATAGAATAAATAAAAGCAGTAAGTAAAAGGTGCAGCCAGCTGGTGGTAGGTTTAAGGGTAAGTGCAGGCATCAGCTGGCAAGTTATGGTAGGGGACTGTATGGATACAGAACACAGTCCTGAAGTGCAGGGGTTGCCAGGGAGGCAGTGCAGTTGTGCAACTGGCAGGGGAGGGGACCTGCTCCCAAGAACAGAGGGTAGCCAGGTGACCAGTGCAGTTTCAGTTTCAGCCAGGAGTTCTGCAGGAGAGAAAGCAGAAACAAAGAGGAAGGTTTTGAGGTGCTTACGGAACCAGAGATGGTTCTCCTCATGTTTTATGGAGGCAGGGAGGCTGTTCCAGAGGGAGGACCCAGCTGAAGAAAGAGATTTACCACCAATTTGTTTCTTGGAGAAGAGACTGGCCCTGAGGGAGTTGGAGGTGGATGGGCGAAGAGATCGAGAAGGAAGATATTTTGGAAGGTAATGTTGAAGGTATTGAGGCCCAAGGCCCCAGAATGCCAATGTAGAGGGTTTTGAACTTAATCCTTGCAGCTACTGGGAGCCAGTGCAGAGATTTCTGTCCTGGAGAGATACAATCCTTGGTCTTGAGGCCAAGGACAAGTCTTGCAGTCCTGTTCTGGATGATTTGCAGAGGGAAGAGAGTAGAAGCAGGCAGATTTTGAAAAGTTGCAGTAGTCCAGCCTAGAGAGAACCAGAGCTCTGGAGACAGTGAGCATCTGGGGGAAGGAGAGGAAAGGAAGAATACCTCTGAGGAGGTGCATGTGGTAGTGTGACTTCTTAGAGATGTCAGAGATGTCAGAGATGTGAGGAGAGAAGGAGAGTGTGGAGTTGGAGATGACTCCGATGAGGAGAATCTCGGTCTTACTGGCATTTAGGCAGAGATCATTGGCGGCACACCACTCCTGGATAGCAGACAGACAGCCAGAGATGAGAGAAAGAGAAGAAGTTTTGGAAGGTAGCCTGACAATGAGTTGAGTGACAACTGCATAGCACTGAAAGTTGGGGCAGAGAGCGGAAATGCAGTGGGAAAGAAGTGCCAAGTATTGGTTGAACAGCCAGGGAGAGGTTAGACCCCTGGGGAACACCACAGGTAGAGATAGAGGAGAGGAAGGACCCAGGTTGGACCTGGGAGGGTGGAGCAGGGAGGAAAGAGGTCAACCAAGCCAGGGCATAATCGGTGATACCCAGGTTATCATTCAGATGGTTGAGTGGGATGGCATGGTTGACCCTGTCAAAGGCAGAAGAGAGATCAGGTAAGATGAGGACACAGGGGGTGTTGGAATCGAGGTTGGAGAGCAACTCTTCATGTATGTTCAGGGGAGCAGTTTCCATGATTCTGGCAGCTCTGAAGCCAGACTGATGGTCATGGAGACTACCAACAGATTCAGTGTGGAAATTAAGCTGAGACATGGCCAGCTTTTCCAGGAGTTTGCCCAGGAAAGGAGTGATGGAGATAGGGCGATATTTAGCCAGGTAGGACGGGTCAGCAGGGAGTGTCTTAAGAAGGGGGTGCAGAAGGGTGTGCTTCAGGGGGGAAGGGAAGTCTCCAATGGTGAAGGTGTGGTAGCAGAAGTCAGCCAGGGTAGGGGCCAAGATGTCAATGTGGTCCTTAATGGTTTTGGATGAACTGGGGTAAACCTGTTTTGACGAGTTTTTCAAAGATCAAATTTGTCTAGAAACCTTGTCTGGGGAGAACAGGGGAAAGGCAGAGAAGGAGAGAGGAGAGGTGACCGAAGAAGGGCCTGAGGAAGAGCAGGGGTTAGAGGGAGCATGGGGAGAGGAAGAGAGAGAGGACAGGATGTCCTCAGTTTTAGAGATGAAATGAGAAGCCAGGGCCGTGCAGAGGGCCTGGGAGGGGACAGGAGAGGTAGAAACTGCAGCAGGATTGGTCAGCTACTTGCAGATTTTAAAGAGTTCAGCCGAGTTGTGAGATGCTGCAGAGAAGCGGACTTGGATGTGGGCTCTCTTCTTGGTGCGGACAGAGAGCTGTTATTACCTTTGGAGCAGGCGAATTTCTAGGGGTTTTTGGTTTTACCTGTAACCATAACGTCCCTGTAACAACGTTTTTTCATTGAATTTCATAGGTTTTTTACAGTGCAACTTAACCATCACATGTTTTTCTTTTGTTGGTTCCAGTCACTGTTGGCTTTTTTCCCTTCCCTTAGGTGATTCCTGTATGATAGTGTGTTGTGTTTTTAATGTGATCTGCACGTCTTGTACCCTTATTGTAACTGTAGCAATAAAAGAAAATAATGTTTTTGTGTGTTTGATACTTTGACTGTGCGCTCTCAGTGCTGAATTGAATCAATTGTAATTCCAAGAAATACATACATGCTTACTTTTGATGTTTAGATCAAATTTATTCCATTTATCATCTGGTATATTGTATTGTTATTATGTCATTTCTTATTTTATTAATTTCATACAACAGTGTTTTCTTGAATTTTCAAACAGATATACATTCATCATCATTGACTGTTATTGTTTCATAGATTTGGACTTTCTTCCCTGAAAACGTGCTTCCCCATAGTTAGATCTATGGTTCATAAGGAGAGATACCATAGGTTTTATTAACTTCTTATTTAGAGTTGGAGGACTCTCTTCAATGTAGAACTTAAACATCTGTGTTTAATTCTTTAAAGTATGTTGCCTATTTTTATTTTTATTTCTCCTTTGAATCTGGAAGAGAAGATCTGATTGCCTTCTCAGCAACGCCTGGATCAGCGTTGTGTCAACTTATCCATAACGTCCTTTTAACAATGTTTTTTGTTGGTTTATATATATCTAAACTGGAACCATCGGAAAGGTCTGTTTGTGCAGTTTCAGCTATCCTCTCTTTTCTTCTCAGCCTTGATACTTTCAATCATCTAGACACAATCTTTGGATGAACAGAAATTGCTACTAAGCTATTTACCAAAATGCTGTGCTTTCTTAACTGTGTGCTGCGCAGGGCCTTAGAAAAGGGGGAAATGTCATTTCTCTTGGTCATTTATAATGCTGTAATACATGTGTGACATACCTAACTGTGCATGCCAATGTGTGCCATACCTAAATGTGCATTCCACCATTTGCTACGTTCACTCTCTTTATATTCAGAAACCTAACCCTCCCTTAAATATGAAAAACCTGTTCCCTAAAGTGTAGCAAGCTAAATCTATCCTCCTTGTGTTACAGTCTACACAGCGGTTGCATACACAGAATGTAACTTTATTCCAATTTCTTTTTTCTGTGTGTTTTCTCTTGTTTGGGGACAGGTGAGGGCAGGCCCCTGCATGTTACCACCTTTATCTCCACCATCACAAGAAAATGATACAAACATGTTGATTGCTGTGGAGTTTTCCCATTCAAAAGGCTTTTGTAAATCAGGCTGAATGAGTGTTATGCACATTTGCCTCATGTGTTAAGTACCAAGTTGTTGTTTTCCCTAGGGTAGTAAGGGGTAATTCTGTATTGTTAGTTTGCAGTGTGTTTTAAATTCATGCAGAATCCTTTCATCATCATTATAGTTTTTTTTGTTTTTGTGTTATGTGCATTCTCACGTATGACAAGAGGATTTGTATGTAGACGACTATGGTTATCTGTGAAGATAACCATGCGTCATATCTAGATAGAACTGTGGAGATTAGCATGCGTTACATCCAGATAGAACTGTTAAAATAATCTTATGTCACTTCTAGATAGAACTGTGAAGATAACTTTGCGTCACGTCTAGGTAGAATTGTACAAATTAGAATGCATCACATCTAGATAGAATTGTGAAGATTAGCATGCATCACATCTAGATAGCATTTTGGAGATTAGCTTGTGTCACATCTATATAGAATTTTTGAGATTAGTATGTGTCACATCTAGATAGAACTGTCAAGATAATCTTATGTCACATCTAGATAGTACTGTGAAGATAACTTTGCGTCACATCTAGATAGAAGTGTGAAGATTAGCATGAATCGCATCTGGATAGGATTGGGAAGTTTAGAATGTGCCACATATGTATAGAATTGTGGACATTAGCGTAACTCGCATCTAGATAGAATTTTGGAGATTAGCATGCATCACATCTAGATAGAATTGGAAAGTTCAGCATATGCGACATCTAGATAGTGATGGCCTTAACCAACCCTACTAAAAGTCTCACCTCTCTGCATACACCTCATATTCAAACCAAACACAACCATTCCTCCTAGCACAATGAAACTGCAAGCACATCACTACACTGCAACAAGAAAACAAACCACACATCGTCTCACACAACAGCACATGACAACCAACCGAAAAGCACACTTAAGCTCAGCAAACGGTGTTAACCGAACTGCTGCTGCCAACAGCACATCACACCTCTCTCGCTCTTAACCCACTCAGTCCTGCTCACCAACCCCACCTTCTTTCAGATCCACCAGAGCGCCAGGGAACCAATTCGATGCTGTCAGTGCGCGGTATAACTAAACTTTAAGATAACATAACATTTATAAAGTAGATTGTTAGAGGGTAGGTATGGTTTCATACAACATCATGATGTCATGAGTGCCTGGAAACGAATGCTGTGTGAATGTTCTCTGATGGGTGTTCTCTGAATGACAGTTGATGAAAGGCTGACTTAAAGAGAGTGTGGCCAATGGATTTGTCTGTATGAGACTCTCTGTATTTTAACCTGTAACGTGTAACCTGATGCTATGTAATTTAGAACAGAAGTAAAGAATATTCCTTGTGCACATGAGTCTCTGAGACATCTGTGACAAAGGCACGTAGTTTTATCAATCTGCAGATCACATATGTTTTCATAGGCCATTCAATTATTGTTTCTGGATACTTTATGTTATCATAGATAATGTTAGGTTGTGTTATGTACGTTATTAGAAAAATACTGAGAACATTAATGACTCCGAAAAAGTATTTTGGGACTTGGTACATGGAACTGTGTGGTATCAAGTCAATGATTCCTGTGATTGTTGCTTATCATGCTAATATATACACGAAAGAGGTTCCTCTTTTGCTATTAGGTATTGTGGAATACTATTAACAATTTTGCAGACCTGTATGTGATTGCGATTTTTCCCCATTTTACCTTTCTGAATGTAGGTTTTACCAATACATTGATGCCTACGAAAAGGGTCAGTGCAGGACAATGCTGTGTACATTTCTTTGATAAGGACTGACCCCTACAGTAGAAGTCTCTGAGCCTGATTACAAAGCCTTTTACAATGGGATTGTGCCATTGTAAAATGCTTTTGCAAATCTGGCCCTCTGGCTCATACACTTGGCCTTAAATTTCAACAGCACCAACACTAGTAGACACTGTTGAATTCCAAGGGCTGAAGTGAAATTATTATTTTTCCTCAGTCCAAGAGCCTAAGGGTTGCCATATTTTCCATTCTCTGAAGTCTTTTTCTAAATGATTTGGAAATTCCCAATTTAGCAATGTTCACATTGTCAAAGTGAGGTAGAACTAACGTGAAAATCAATTGCAATCTGCAATGATGAGCCAAATAGCAAAAGGCATGTTAATGTGTTCAAGGGGAGGAAACATTTCTTTACAGCAATTTGAATCTCTATTGAGAATTTGTGTACCAACATGACCATAGGTGCTTTACAGTCTGGGAAGAGATAGGGCATTTTCCCAAAGATTGGGTCAGAAATGTTTATACCAAGCAGAGATTTGTGCACAAACCACAATTATTTATGTTGTTTATGGGCTCATTTTCCTCATGCATGAGGCGATGAACAGACATCATGTGGAAACGTTTCCAGTAGAGGATGATTTGTCTTTAGTAATCTTGAAGATTAATTGGGTGTTCTCTGAATAATTATAGACCTTGACAACAATTTTATAAAGGTATCTTTTCAGTGGGTCTCAGTATGTGTTAAAAAGAAGATATGATAAGCAGGAGCCCTGTGGAACTACCCATTACATTTAATGCACTAAAGAGGAAAATGGGGGGTCATGACTTTTTCTTTTCTATATATTGGGTGGGATTCCAACCAATCTAGTGCTTATTCTCCAATTTCTAATTTCAGGCTATCTCTCCCCCTCATTTCTCTACTTATTTTACAGAGAAGGTTTTTCTTCTACACTCCTCTCTCAATTCCTCTTCTCCTTTGCTTTATTCCTCTTCACATTCTAGCTCACTCCCTCCTTCATATTTTGCTTCTTTTTCTCCTCTTGCTGTCACAGTCGCTAACCTTATTTCTAGAGCTCATCCCTCTACCACACCTTCTTATCCTATTCCTTCTTCACTTATTTCTGACATCTTACCTCTTCTACTTCTTTATCTCACTATTCTTTTCAATCTTTCATTCACTACTTCTTTTTTCCTTCATCTTTAAGCACACAGTTATTCTTCTGATACTGAAGAAGCCTACTCTTGACTCTTCAATTTCTCTTCTACCCTATCTCTCAAAACTCCTAAAATGTGCTGTCTACTCTCAGCTCTTACTTTATCTTGATCATAACTATCTTCTTTCTACCTTTCAATCTGGTTTTCATGCTCTTCACTTGACGGAATCTGCTCTACTTGCTGTTATGGATTCCCGTTTATCTGCTTGTCACTCTAAGCTATCTTCTTTTCTTATTCTACTGTATCTTTCTGCTGCATTCAACACTATGGAACACTCTCTTCTCATGTCCTCGCTCTCATCTTTTGGTATTACTGGGTCTGCTTTAAATTGCTTCCCTTCCTAGCTTGCTGATCAGTCTTTTTCGGTCTTGTGGGCTGGTAATCTTTTGCCTCCTGCTGCTCTTCAGCATGGTGTTCCTCAGGGCTTTGTTCATTAGCCACTACTTTTCCCTCACTCTAAACTGCCCCTCTTGCTCGCATCATTAACCCTTTTGGTCATTCTTATCAATTTTACGCTTATAACACTCAGATTTTTCTTTCTTTGTCATCTTTCACGAAGAACATTCATAGTAATGTCTATGTTTGTCTACTGCCAGTCCAATCCTGGAAGCATTCACCGTTTCTGCACCTTAATCTCTCTTAAAGAGAAATTGTGTTTTTCCATCTTCTGTTATCTCTCCCTCTCTCTTTCTCCTTCTGCTATAATTTTTACTCCTTCCTCTTTCTCTTTTTCTACATTGGTTCGCAATTTAAGAGTTATATTTGACTATGACCTTTCCTTTGCTTTGCGTATTTCTGCCACGGGCCAGTCGCTTTCAATGTACGGAAAATGTATTCTCTCTTATCCTTTCATGCCACTAAGCTTCTGATTCTTCATTGTTTTTAACTAGACTTGATTATTGGTCCGCCCTTGTTAATGGTCTGCTTCCCATTATCTTGCTCCCTTGCATTCTATCTTTGATTCTGCAATCCGCACTCATTTTTAACTTCCGTCTAGGTCCACCAGTACAGAGGCACTTCACTCCATTTCCTGGCTTTCTCTTTAATCTCGTCTATTATTTGATTTGTTGTGTATTGTCTTTAAATGAGAACATGACCTAGCTCTTCCCTATCATTTCTCTTTGTTCTCCTTCTATACCCCTGCCTACTCTCTTCATTCACAGTCTCTTTTCCTACTGGTTACTCATAAAACCCCCTGCGCCCCTTCTCGTTTTCACTCTTTCTCTTTGCTCACCCCAAGCTTTGGAATTCTCTGTCTCTCTGTAGTCATTCTTCTCTGTCCTGTAATTTGTTCAGCTTCTATCTGACCACCTCCTTACTTCAACATAAATTGTTTTTGTGAATCAGCATACACTTTCTTTGTACCATCTTTTAATTTGTCGGGCGATTTGGTGAAAGCATGTTATAAATTCAATAAATGAAAATGAAATATAGTTGTGAGAAAAGTCTCTATGAGATGGTATGTAATGCTTCCAACATATTCAGTAGCACAGGGTACCCATGCATTCTGTGACAAAATTACTTCTGCCATGCAGGAATGCAAGGATGAGTATTGGCCGATCTGTCTACTCAGGCCTCACACTTCAACAAAGCAAGAGTGATACCTATCATAAAGGTGAAACAGGCATAGTATAACGTGGGCAGAGGCCAGGACACCATCTTTAGAGGGGTACAAATGTGATCCAGTAGTGACCCAAACAGCAAAGTACAACAGTCCAAAATAAAGGAATGTCCAGTCAAGGTCATATAAAAATGTATATCCTTTAAAGAATCGCACCATATTGAAAAATAACTAAATACAATGCACTACGAAAACCCATCCCTATGGAAAGAATACAGAATATGCAAGTGATAGAAGGATGCACCAATCTAGGTAAAACCGCAAATGTTCATGAAAGGATATGTATGATTTGATTTGATTTGGGTGCTTATATTGCGCGTATCCCTAAGAAACCAAGCAGCAAGCTGCATCTAGGTGCAAATCTTGTTTGTCAAAAGATAGGAGGAATACAGTGCATCAACTATTCAAATTTACACAAATAGGTCTGTTTCCAGTTGCTTCCTGAAGGCAGCCAGGGATTTGATCTGTCACAATTAGAGTGGGAGTGACTTCCAGGCCAGAAGACCAGCCACCGAAAAACACCTAGCCCCCCAATAAGTGATTTTTATTAGGGGGATTATTGATCCATAGATCGCAAGGAGCACGTAGGGTTTTACATCTTAATTTTGGATGCTAGGTATGGTGGAGCCAGGCCACGAATTAATCTAAAGACAAGACACAGTTGATGGAACTCAATATGCTCCTGAACCGGCAGCCAATGAAGACGTCTACAAAACTCAGCAACTTGCGATTTCCAAGGTAGAGAGAAAATCAAGCGTACTGCTGAATTTTGGGCTAGTGAGAGGTGCAGTAATTGATATTTTGGACGACCTGCCAAAAGCACATTACAATAGCCAAGCCTGACATTATGAGAGTACCTACCACCGCCGATCGGTCATGCTCAGATATAAAAGGGAGAAGGGGTGTGAAGATCTTCAATTGGAAATATACAGATTTAATAATCTGATTCACCTGCAGATTGCAACCCAAACTGGACTGCCAGATGCATCCTAGCATCTTCACAGAATCCGCAAATTTGCAAACAATTCCAAAAAGTGGAGGACAGGGGATTAATGAAAAAAGATCTGCCAGTTTATTTTATGAGCCAAATTCAATGATTTCCATCTTATGTGGATTCAACTGAAGTTTATTCTCAAGCATCTATAAGCAATGTCTTTCTGCGCACTTCAAAACATGCGCTACTGCCTTCAAGGATAGCTTTGAACTGACAGAGATCTGAGTATCAGCCGCAAATGAATGATACTGAAGATCAAACTGGGCAAAAATGTTTAACAGTGGGCAAATATATATGTTAAACAGTATAGGTGACAGAGATGGCCCTTGCAGCACTCCACAGGATAGTTTCAGCATTGCAGAGAGGAACAGGCCTGCTTTCACTTGTTGGAATTGGTTGGTTAGAAATTAATTAAACCATCTCATTGCTTTTTCCAATACCTGTGCCGCAGAGGTTAGTCTAGAGCTAAGTATATCAAAGTCCACAGTGTTGAAAGCTGCCGACAGGTCAAGCATGACAAGAATGCTGATGTCCCCCTTGTCAGTATTTTCGAGTAGCTCATCCCAGACCATTAGTAGAGCAGTCACTGTACCACTGCCTGGCCTAAAACCAGACTGGTATGGATCTAAGATATTATTAACTTCAAAATCGTCGTGAAGTTGCACAGTGACCACTTTTCCAAGAATTTCTGCTGGCCACAACAGCCCTGCAATAGGGCGATAGTTGGCGAGGACTTTAGGGTCCAGCATGGGCTTTTTCAGCAAAGGTGTCAAATAGGATTTCATTAGTTCCTCTGGCACAAAACCTTGGCCAAATGAAGCATTCACAAACATCTGAATGGGGTCACTCAGTGCCTGCCATGTTGTTTGCCTGATATGCTGGAATTGGATTGTACGTGTAATTAGTAGGTTTGAGGTGAGAGAGTAGTTTCTCTATTTCTTCTTTTCCCACTGGTGAGAAATGAAATTCAGGTAAGTGTATTTTTTTCCTACTGTTCTTGTCTAAGGGGATAGTTAGCAGTCAATAATACCTTCTCACTATTCTTGGCAGTTCAAGAACATCAAACCTGGTTTTTTGGAACTGTGTGAGTGGTTCAAATCAGGTTTTGATGCATCGAACTGTGGTGATCCAGACGTGGAACATGCATTTAATTGGATTTGAAGTAAGGCAATGAGCATTTTGAATTCTTCCACAGTTGTGAGCTTCTTTTTAAGCTGAGGCAGCAACACACTCTGCTGGCATGGCACAGTGGCAAACTGGTTTGAGGATGCAATGCCAGTGGTAAAAAAAGTTGGAGAAGCGCCAAAGGCAGCACCACAGGTTATGTTGGTTTGAATGCAGTTGAGATACAGGAGACCAGCTGCTTGGCTTCTTCTGTTGCTGTGACTCCCAATCCAGGGGCTAAGGGACATGACAGGGATTGCAGATACAATTGCTGATCTCTGCCATGGAGATCAAAATAGAGTCATAGCATGAAACAGTGACTAGTATGAAAAACCAGAGGTCTCCCACAATTCCCTGGACTGTAACGATGGCATGCAGTGAAATAAGTGAACAAGTGGCCTATTTCTGTGGATTCCATAGCAGAAGTGAAATGATGTCTATGTGATTTCCCATGCTTCACGTTAAGGGGGTTTGTGTGTTTAAATTGTAAGTAGCATTTAAGAGTAATGACCAATTACATTTGAAAATCATAACACTATTAGTTCAAGCTCTGAATAATGGTGTCATGACAAAAAAGAGAGAGCCTTACATTGCAGCATTATACATTATTAGTACCCGGCGAGAGTCAACCAGAATATAAGAAACATTCTGATTGGCTCTTGTCGGGGCATTACCCGGCTGGGAATCCCTTGGCCGGTATTCCACGCGATTGTTCCTGGCGGGGGTCGCGGCAGCCCCTCAGCCAATGAGGAGTCTCAAAGCGGGGCTATCCCTGCTCTGCGCCTCCACATGGCTGAGAGACCGCCATCGTCCCCCGCTGGTGATACAGGTATGTGATTTTTTTTCCTCCCCCATCACCTCTCTCCCTGCCCTCCCAACCCCACTTATCTGATTTCTCCTTTTATGGGAGTGTACGCGCCAGGAGCATTTCTGTTCCCAGTACGTCCACTCCCGAAGGCTGCCATGGAAAGGGAAAATGGACTCTGTTTTCCCTTTCCCTGTGGCCATTTCTTTGAACATTTTTTTTTTCTTTTCTGTTCCGAAACGCTGCAGCGTTTCGGAACAGAAAAGAATGCTATTAGTACCCTGGTCTTGCGGGCCAGGGTACTAATAGCAATATGTCCCCTCGTCGTGGGGGCATTACAGAGTCAGATAATGCCACTGCAGTTCGGGGCATATTGCTTAATAGTTGGTTATTTAATAGGCGCTTAATATCAGAGATTTCTAAGCATGGACCAGGGGATCGATCCTGTGATGCGCCCTGTCGTATTGCTTCCAAGGCGAGCGTGTTGCCACTGAGCTATCCTCCCAAGACTATTAAACATAGCAACTATTGCTAGAAAATAACTATTGCTATAAAATGATAGGTGTGCAAACTATTTCCAGGGATTAGACAACAAATGCCCAGCTACTTGTAAAGATTGGAGAGCAAAATCTGTATTTCTCCAGTAACGTCTATGCAATTATCTAATGCTTTATGATTCCTATGCTTTTTAATAATGGTCTGCAGTTGGTGTATTTTAAATTCAATCTAAAGTATATTGTGGTACCACATAGATGTGTATATATTTACCATTATTAGGATAGTGTTGCCTGACCACATAGTGTGTTATTTATTGATGTCTATATTTACATGAACCTTATTATTTATAAAAGAACTGTGTTAGCATATAACATAGTGTGTAGACATTCCTTTGTGGGGGCTTGGGGATTCACTGTACCTAAGAGCCTGCATGCATCACCTCACTTGACGCTCAGCCTTGGTTGCTCGTTTATTGCTACCATTAGAGAATCTTGATTGGGGAGTTCTGTGCCTCTATCCCAACTGTATAGTGGGCAGAAAGGCAGGTTAGATTCAGAACATAGATATATACTTTCTTTAGACTCTAATAAGTGATACTGGGTAAGGATCCCTCCACATGGGCAACCTGTAAGAAAAAGCTTAAGTTGTACTTTATCTTTTATATTATGCCCAGTCCAAATATGTTCAATACGTGTCTGCTTTCTTTTTCTACAGGTCCTGCTACCCCAACATACCTGGGAAGCCACAGGAGAACAGGATCCAAGGTGAATCTGGGACACCTGGATGATTCCTGAGGATGGAAGATGCTCTTTCTCATCACAGTACCATGGGTCCCTTGGCAGGCAAAGTGCTGGAGTTTGTAGGCTTTACTCAATGAGACCCCTCGAAGATGGACCCCTGTTAGAATTAGGAGTCACTGGGATGTCGGTGTAGAGAAAAAGAAGGGAACCAAACAGTGTCGGAAAGACAGCACTTTCGGTCTTCACGGTGGTCTCTGTTGGCTGGTTGTTACACCGGCTGTGGATGTCCCACAACACATTTTGTGGTCCTTTGGAAGGCCTGGGTGAAGAAGATAAGTGCCTTGGTGGCCTTGTATAACTTTCAATGGCGACAGGAACAGTGACAGAATTAGGTGTTGGGCTTCAGATTTGGACGTTTACTGAATTTCAGTTCTTTGTTGCTGCAGCCACAACACAGATCTCATGATGACTTCTGGCCATCTGGACATGACCAATGCAATGGACTGAAGAACCTCACCAATTCTGGACATTTGGGACATCTTCTTCCAATTTTGGTTGCAGGAAACCTACCGGTGGACACTCCACTGCAGACAGCGACCCTGGACCTTCTCTGGCATGGACAAGTGGACACATGTTGTGGCAGGGTTGCCCCTTGAAGGAAGCTTAAATGATTTGGAACTTTTGAAGCTGCAGGTGTCAAGCACCACTATGCCAGGGCACCCACTGTTATCTGTGATACTCAGCAACCTGCCTTACAGCACTCACAAACTTTCCTCCAAACCCTGGGTGACACAGATGGACTTCTTGGGCTCAAGATGCCCAGGAACTCCTCTTCTGAACTCATGAAGATCCCTTCTCCGGATGGCAGGCACACAGGACTGGCTTCCAGCAAAATTTGGATGATTAGCAGCAGTTGCATGATGGTCCATCATAGCTTGGTAAGAAGTCACCTATCCAGGTCCTCATTGGGTCAGTCCTGGGTACAGCACCGCAACATTTGGATTTGTTGAAGAGTAGCAGCAGCAAATGTCTTCTTCATATTGGGCTCCCAAAATTCCACTACTGCCAAAAACATACTAACTCCTACCCTTTTAAGCGATGAGGAATCCTACTCACCAATGCTCCACCTACACTCACTAGAAATAGCAAAAACATCACAGTAGAGAAATTCCTCCCTCTACCCCAACCTATCATTGACTTTTCACCCACCATCACTAACCCCACTGAACTAGTAGCGCTCTACAATACAGCTATCCTTAAGGCCATAAACACTGTAGCCCCGCTTAAATTAGGGAAAGCCAAACCACGCTCACACCTCAATTCCTGGTTCACCCCCGAACTAAAAATGCTCTGTAAATCCAAAAGACAAGCTGAATTAGCATGGAAACAGTTGCCATCCACTAATATGTCATCCTACGTACTTTCCTCTAATACCTATAAGTCAGAAATCATCCAGACATGTACAATCAAAGAATCTACAATGCCAAATCCAATACCAAAGAGCTCTTCAACATCCTGAAAGAGCTCGAATCCCCCTCCCCATTCCAGACACATGTATCAAAGACATTGCCTGGTGCATGAATATACAAGAAGCACTCCTAGGCAAAATTACCATGTTACAAGCCAAAATCGAGGCTAAAAAAGAAAGTCTCACACTCACAGATCACACCACCCCCTCCACCCACACCCACACCACACACATGGATGACAATAACCTATTCGAATTCTCCACAATAACTACCAAAGAGGTTGAAGACATAATGAACCCACTGAAACCTTCCAAATGCCAAGGCGATATCTGCCCGATGCCAGTCATCAAAGACGCAGCCAAACATCTTGCTCCTTTTATCACATCCCTCATCAACTCATCTTTCACATCCAACATAGTGCCTAACAACCTCAAGGACTCCTGGGTTCTACCCTTACTCAAGAAGCCCACCCTAGACCTAAGTATCCCTACCAATTACAGACCTATCACGAGCGTACCCTTCCTCCTAAAAATCCTTGCCAGAGCTGCCTACCTTCAGATACAGAACCACCTCGAGAAAAACAACTTACTAGGACTTAGACAATCAGGCTTCCACCCCAAACACGGCACAGAGACGGCACTGATTGATCTCAAGACACAAATGGACAACATCAAAGACAATGGCAAAATTGCACTCCTTCTCCTCCTCGATTTGTCGACCGCCTTCGACCTGGTCAATCACGACATACTCTGCAAACATCTAACCTCAGCAGCCAAATTCTCGGACAATGCCAATGCATGGATTCAGTCCTTCGTGAACAATAGATCCATGAGGGTCTTTCCACCTACAGCCTCTGCAAAACCAGCCCCAGTCACATGTGGCGTCCCTCAGGGCTCTTGTGTCTCCCCTACACTATACAATGTGTTTACTAAACCCCTCTTCGACATACTGGACAGCTTGGGTGTCATCTACACGACCTATGCAGATGACACTCAAATACTGAGTACTCCACAGACAATACAGCACTCAACTACATTTATTCCATTATCCAAGAATGGATGGCCAAGCACGGCCTTTGCCTCAACAACGACAAGACTGAGCTCCTTCTCCTAGGCTCCCAACCCAGACTCAACAAACTTGACAAACTCTACCAGTCATTCACTTTCGATGGGAACAATATCTCCGTCTCCAACAGCGTCAAAACCCTGGGGATCTACCTCGACTCCTCCCTCACACTGACAAGACAGATCAACACCATCTCATCCACCACTGCTTACACTTGTAAGCTCATCAATGCCAGCAGACCTTACCTCTCACCCTCCAACTGCACCACCTTAGCTAGAGCGCTAGTCTCTCCAAAGTCGACTATTGTAACACTCTATACCTCGGCACCAGCCAAAAAAAGATCAACAAGCTGCAAGTAATACAAAATAACGCCATTCGAGCAGCTCTGAACATACCCAAACATGATCACATCTCCGACGTCAGACGCTCCTGCCAATGGCTATCTATACCCCAGAGAATTGAATATCGTCCAACTCATCGATCAGCTCAAACACATTGCCTAAATATCCCCAGATACAAACTCCAAAAAGCAGGAGGGTCTAGCTTCCCAGTGCTTGCTACTAAACTTTGGAATTCACTACCACTCGAGCTTAGATCTGAATCGTCCTTTAATTGGTTCAGACACAATTCCAAAACTTGTTTACTGACCAAAGAGGCCTAGAACGCCCTAGAACTACCCTGTTTTCGCACATATTACTGCCTGTAACCTGTGTAAATTATGCATTGTTTGCCTTACCTTGTACATCTGTATCTGCTTTCAATGTTTTAAACTTTCTGTATCGTCCATCTGTGGACCATGTTGTATTATATTGTTGTGCTGTACCAATTTCAAGCACCTGGATGCCCCAGGGCCAGGCGGCACTATACAAATAATAAACTATAATAAACTAAACTACTATATCAGAGTTACTGCTTAACAAATCAAATTCCACAAAAAGGTCTTCTGCATTTTGTTTATGTACGGTCAACAAATTATAACATGGCATATAGTTTAAATATGCACTTGGTTCAAACATAATCAATACATCATTTTTTATTCAAGAAATGTTGTCTAGCCATGGGTATTTGTATAGTGAAGAGATTCAATCTGCATCACATTAAAGAAAATGATAATTTTCATCACTCGGTATAATAAGTCTGTAGTACTTGCTTCATTGGGAATTCCAACAGATTTTCACTAATGTAATCATAGCATGCATAACCAAAATGGATGTTCATTTATGTCAAGGTGTAGAACACCATTTACTGATGAGGCAGTTTGAAATAAGGATGTCTGCATGCATTTTTCACTGTGACATTTGTTTTTTAACAGCAGGATTAATAGAGGATCTTCTTTAAGAGCTGTTCATATGGCAAACTGATCAGTGTTTCATGAAAATGATACATTGTGGACACATTTTTTAAAAAAAGATATGTATGTGTTATGCTTTTTGAGAGTTACAAGTCGTTGCCCTAACTTAAATGACAGCACTAGACACTCATTCTCAATGTTCCACCAGTATATGGCTGTTAACTGAGTTTAATACCTCATGATCACAACATTAGGTAGACAGATAAAACATGTGCCATTAAAATATTATCTATTTTACCATTAACGCCTAACTTGTAATGTGGGCAAAAGTGGGACAATTTGTTAATTACACTGAATGTGTAGATTTGATCTACATTTGGTGTTGTTGTCTGTACAACACTGCTGTTTCAGTATAACATTGTAAAACATTGTTTAACATTCAGTATAACATTCGGAATAATATCAAAATAGCATGATAAAAGTATATCAATTGTGTGCAAATAGAATATTTATTTTCTTTCAGATTATCAGTTATTGGTTAAGATCGGCAATTACATATTTACTGTAAAATTGTCTTAATATACCCTTAAATTAAACTGAAACACATCAAGCAGAAACCATTTACACATCTAAAATTCATGGAGATTGTTTAATTCAGTCCTATTGTAAAGGGAGATGTAGATTAAAAATAGAAGGTCAAAGTCAGGAAAAGATAACTGGGCAGAACAGATGTTATAGGACCAGCCGTTACAGAGATTATCTCTGACTAACAGCAAGAAAGGTGAAAACAACGATGGACTAAATTTACTGCAATTTATACTATCAACTTCAGTTGATAAAGGGCCAATTGGCATAAACAGACAGAAAACAACACTGTACATCTGACACACATAAAAATATAATTAATACTAAACAACACATTCACACAAGAAATGTGCAGAGGTAAAAATGTTTTTGAGAGAACACTTTGAAAAAGCATTGTCTTTCTTGAAGACGTAGTTCAAGAAAAAGAGAAGTGAGGTAAGAAAGTGACCAACCAGCCATCCCAAAATCAAGAATCAATCAACAAATCAACAAAATTCATTCTTACTAGTATGTATAACAATCCTCAAATAAGAAGTGTACAACAATATAACCCCATAGACCCGGGGCGGGGGTCAATATCGCTCACCTCAGGTCATAACTTGGTGGCGGCCCATTATCCCAAGCTATAATGCCATTTGCACATAATAGCATTTAGTAGTAATAGCAATTCATGTTTTGGATTTTTTGTGGTGAAGTAAAACGTCACTTTAATAGTGAGTATGGTAACTAGACAAACTTAGTAAATTAAATGTGTTTTTATTTTGAAGTAATTAAATACGATTGTCAGTTAAGTATCTTATTTGGAAACCTGGCTATAATGGAGTGGGTTTAACATGAACATGCATTGGGAATCATGTAAAAGTAAACAATTTTTCTGTAAGAAAGATATGGAATTTTTCAATGTTTTAGCATTTTCTTTGTTTTGTTGTTTTGTTAAATAAGATGTTGCGCAAAAAAAGTTCTTTGCAGAGTGGAAGTGTCTTGTAGAAAAGAAATATTCACAAAAAATTGCATAGTTGATTCTATGTTTGCTTTTAGAGGCAGAATGTTCAGAATGCAGTCAATACCAGTAGCTATTGAAACTACTATCCCCGAGCTGCCCCTCCGGATCCCCAAGGCACTCCTGCCCCCCCACCCTCATAAAGAATATTCTATCCTCAACCTATTCAGGCAATGCCACAAGATCCATAATTAACCATTCACTGACATCAGCATCCTCCCTGCAGCATTCAAAACCTCCCAGGTCAAGCCCATAATGAAAAAGCCCAACCTTGACCCCCTTCTTCAATCGAACTACCACCCATTCTCAACCACCTGCTTCATAGCCAAACTCTTAGGCCGCACAGCTTACACCCAGCTGTCCCTCTGAACATAATCCAACTCCCTTCTCTACCCTGTCCAGTCTGGTTTCAGACCCATCGGAGGAATGGAAACCTCGCTAATCTCCATCTGGGATGACATGAAAAGAACGGCAGATTTAGAAGACTGTTTTGCACTTATTCTCTTTGACCTTTCAGCTGCCTTTGACACTATCGACCACTCCATCCTCAGGAACAGACTCCAATCTCTAGACATCAAGGATTGAATCCTAAAATGGATTGCTTCCTTCCTCTCCAATCTCTCACAAGTCATGCACCTCCCTAATTTTTTCTCCCCTTTTTGTCTCCAAAGGGTTCCCAAAATGGGCCTCCCTGTCCCCCCTCCTCTTCAATCTCTACCTAAAACCCCATCGCACACTCATCTTCTCTCATGACCTAACCTGTTACAACTACTCTGATGACACTCAGATAATTTCTAAAATTCACAAGACCCCCACCTCCTGCCATCCTGACCTCATCTCCTGCCTCTCTGAAATCGACCACTGGATGATGGCTAGCCACTTTAATCCTGGTAAAACCGAAATAATGATCTGCAGTAAAACCTCACTCTTCCCCAACCAACCCCTTGGCGGCTGTGAGGAATGAGACTTGGACACACGGGATTCATAGTTCTGGTCAAAGACTGTTATTAAAATAAATGGGGTGAGCAAATGCCTCTCTGTTCCTGCACTAGATGTGTTTCGCATCCTAAAACAAAAAATGAGGTTCTGTCAATGTCAGAATGTCCAAAGCAAAACCATGACATGTCCAAAGTACTATTCTGGCACTCACACTCTGACAAAATAAATCTTGAAGTGAAAAGGGTAATGTCTCTGGCCTTAAGTAGTTCACAAATGTTCAAAAAGGAAAATGCGTAACTCCAACACACAAGTTTTAACAGTATAGAGTTCCTTATTCCAGAGGGTGATTCACCTTCCTCTGTATTTCTCTTTCTTTGGTTTCTTATTTAACAATGTCAGTTCCTTGGGGTTTCTCTTGAGTAATAACACAATTAGTGTACAGAACAACTTGGCTCTCTGTCTTTGTATAGTTAGGATAGCTGTGTACTCTCTTGACACATTTTCACTTGTCTACTTGTGATCAGCACAGCCCTTTTGCTAATCTTTTTATTTTATTTTTCTCAGAATCTCTTTGATTCATGCATTCCCTATACAATGTTAAACTTGCCCTTGCCTAGTGCTACCAGTGCTTCCTTTTATACACACACTTGCAACCACTCTGGTGTCCTCTTCTGCAAGGACTCATATATCCTTTTTACACTTTTATGATAGTCTCATGTTTCTGCTGTTGTATCTGACCAGTATGTTATCCTGCCAGAACTTCTTTCATGTGTCTACCACATACACTCACAAACTTGAAAGTCTTGTGTTTTTTTCCATTCTCCCTTTGTAAGAAATACTCTTTTGCTCTCTCTCTCTCACATGTGCTTCATTAATGTTTACTCGGTTTTGGGCTGGCTCCGCTTCCTGTTGGTGTACTCATTGGCTTTTGCTGGCATATACTCCTTCTCTCACCGTAAGCCGAGAGCAGTTCTTCAGTGTCTCCTCTTCTGTGGCTGTATCTGCTTCTTGGCTTCTCTATGTCCTGCGGTGCCAGGTCAGCTCTCCTGCTTTGTGTCTTCAGGCAGCTGTAAGGTGAAGGCTGCCTCTAAACATCTGTGAATGCCAGGAGCCCTCAGTTGGCATCTGGCATTCCCGCAGCATGTTTCTTCTCATGGTCTGCTTCCCTGTTTTTGGTTGTCAAGCTGGTCGGCTCCACGACCCTCTATCCAGCCTCACAGTCTCTCAGTGTGTTCCAGGAGAAGCAGGTTTCTCTCTTCAGCATCTCTCTTAGCTGCTCAACTTGTATACCTATCCTGGGCACAGGTGTGTGTTTGCAATGACAACAGTGCAGGCTGTGTTTTTGGCCTTCCCTGATATGCAATCCTCCATTCATCTTCCTTATTGCAGTTCTCTAGTAGTTTAGTGAATGGAAGTCCATTCTTGAATTTCTATAGATAAAGTCTGGGTAATTCTTCTTTAAAGGTAAGTCAGCTGCAGGCAACTTGTAGGTAGAAGCTGTGAAGGTGTTTTCATTAATTTTGGAGGGTAAGTCCGATCATGATCATGTATATACTGCTCTCATTAGAATGTCTTCAGTGTCTTTCCTAGAAGGATGAGGGGAGCTGTTACAATATGCCATTAGAGCATTAGGCAGGGATGGTGCCATGATATTCTCCCGGAGGTTGTCTCCCCCAAGTTATCCTCTCTCATGTAGCCACCACCAGGGTCAGGCTCAGGTAGCAGTTGCTGTCCCCTGGCCACATGGGTAGAGGTCATCACCAGGAAACGAGTGATGTCACCATCATATTCATCACACAACCCTCTCTAGGACCCGTACCCATAGCATCCAAATCAGTAGAACGTATACAAATAGGAAATGTAAGGACTATGGAAGTTTCCACAACGCACTTTAGCAGAGCTGGATCCCGTGAGCAGAAATACTTTTTCAGTTTGTCGCAGTTAGAAATCGGCAAAACTTAACCATGGAGGTAAATGTTAGAAAGGCTTGGTTGGATCAACACAAGAAGTCAAGGCCACTGTGGGCCTGGATGTGCGTACAAGCAATTACAGAATGTGTGAAAAGAATTAACCTTCTGTCTTAAGTGAGGGGTGAGTATGTTGAAGACGTCAGAGGTTCTTCAAATAATAGTTTTTTAAATACAGTAAGACTCAAAACAATGGTCTACAGTCACGTCATCAGATGAAAATAGACACTATGATGAGCTGTATCAAAAGCAAGAAGACAGAGTATGCTATGCTCCCTCGTATTCTCCAGCACAGAGAACATTTCCAAGGCCGAGTTCATAGCCTTAATAGACTAGTAGATTGCAAGAGTGATAATGAATGCCAGGGCCAAGTTGGTGGGAAGCTATGGTTATGACCAGCCCACCAGCACCTGTGTGCCAGCCTGCATGCTGCTTGCGTAGGTGGAATATTACAGAGGGTTACAAGAGTGCCAACCAATTATAGAGGGACACGCAATAGAGAGCCCTACAGTTTGTATAACCAATGTGACGTTGTGTATTTGATGATGTTCGTAGAATACTGCACTAGAGGAGGGCTTCCCTGACAAGTATGGAACGTATAACTATATGTTCCCTGTAAGCCTATCACCATCCCTAGTAGGTGTTTGTAGTTTTCAATGTAGATTGATGTCAACAGTGACACGTTTTTTGTATATAACCTGCTTTTTTATGTGTTGCATTGAGTGTAAAGATTGAGCGTACGCGTTGATGTTCGTTGCAACTTCCCGTTTTAGATAATTGATATTAAAACAGTCACACTTCCTGAGTCAGTTTTGATTATTGTTGTTTGAGTAATATTCTGAATCCCCATCTGTCTCTAAGTATTGCTGCCTCGTCTTAAAGGACTGGGTCGGATACCCCAGTTCAGGTGGTAGCAGAGCTGATGGTTCAAAATCCATCGACATAGTAAACTTTGGGGTTCTGGAAATATCGGACGTCATCTGCCATTTAACTGGAAAAACGTGAGGCTACCTGAAGACAGCAGCTGTTAGTTTAAAAACCTTGCAAGTCCAGGTGGGACGGGTACCTTGTTTTCAAGCGAAATCCCTAACCAACATCTACAGGAAGCTGAGTGGGCTGAAGGCTGAAGCAGCTGGTTTGAGTAGGAGACGATCCTGAGGGTCGGAAGTCGAAAATGAGAGTGGTGAGTAGGGTGAGTAAGTTGGCAAATTGAATGAACGCTGAGTGGGGAAGAGTGATAACGGGGATAGAGTAACGGAGGGTTGGTTGTGGTATTTTAATATTCATTTAAAGACGTAGAGCGTAATAGTGTGAAACAAGGAGCGTCATAGTTTAAGGTATATAGACGAGAAGCGTTCTATATAGTAAGTCCAGAGACCTACGTCACAGACGTTTAGAAGGAGCTTGTCCTAAAGTCCCAAGTGGATGTATATAGGCTACGAACGATCAAGGCATTGTTAAAGAGGACAGTTCATACTCCATCTGAGTCATTTTTAGGGGCAGATATAGTCACAAAGAGTGAGGACTAAAGTATATGTGGGCTGGCCAGTCTGTCAAGTATTCTCTGTTTGTCTGAATATTGTATATGATATATGTTACAAAGAAATGAAATATTGAGAAACAAGAAAATAAATATGCTATGGTGGAAACAAAGAGATTTGAAATTTGATTATTTATTTATTAGTTAACTGATAATGTTCAGTGAATAAGTAGATTGAAGTCAAATGTGATATAGAGCCTTGGAGCTGCGACAATTGGTGCTCGCTCATATTGTATTATTTTTCTGGAAATTATAACAGTAAGTAGTGACAGTCAATTGTGACTAAGTCATGATGGAGGATATTACTCTGCTTAGACACTTGTGCAGACAGCTGCCAAAACACACACCCAAGCTTAAACAATACAGTGCATAATGGGTTAAGGGTACGGCAGATAAGATGTTCATGCCATGGCCACAAGGGGGATCGCTGTCCAAAGAGATCCTGCAACATATGACGACATATTTGCATGCCGCGTATATGGGCAGTTAGAAAAATGGTTAGTGAGCTTAGAGCTCTGGAAAATGTACCAGGAGGAAAGGGAAGACCCACCTCCTGAGGACTGGATGCTTAATCAGTGTAAAGAGGGGGGTGAAGAGCCTTCTGCTCCCCCTACCACACCTGAAGTAAATGGCTATAGTATAAAAGATGAAGGATTATATCCTTTGAGACAGGTCAAGGAGGCGATGGGGTATAGTAACCCAACGTATGAATCACCTGCATGTAGCTGCGACGAGAGTCCCAAAAAGACTCCAGAAAGAGATGTGATTGCTAAAGTCCCACGGGACAAGGAAAGAAGTGACCGACCAGGCATCTCTCTAGACATAGAGAGAGAAATAAAAAGATGGAACGGAGAGAAAGACAAAGCTAATGAGGTAGCACTCATACAAAATGAATAGACAGGCGGTCAGCTATTGCTCAAACTTGATGGAAAGAGCATTGAGGAAGTAAGACAAAAGGAAGATCAGGAAGTGCAGAGCGGACAAATGCGTAGAGCGGACGACTGCATAGAGCGGACGAGTGTGTAGCGTTGACGAGTGCCTAGAGCGGATGACCGCCTTGAGCGGATGAATACGTGAGCAGATTAGTGCGTAGAGCGGATGAGTGTGTATTGCGGTTGAGTATGAAGAGTGGATGAGTGCATAGTACGGATGAGTGTGTAGTGCGGATGAATGCGTAGAGTGGATGAGTGCGTAGAGCGGATGAGTGCGTAGAGCGGATGTGTGCGTAGAGCGGTTGAGTGTGTAGAGAGGATGAGCGTGTAGAGCGGATGAGCGCATAGAGCGGATGAGTGTGTAGAGCACAGGAGTGCGTAGAGCGGATGAATGTGTAGCCCATATGAGCGCTTAATGCAGAGTAATAAAGGGCTTGATGTAGAGTCCATGGAACAAATTGGAGCACATAGAAATACGCGACATAGATGGAATGGTCTAGAGTGCATAGAACATTTGAAAAGCATGTAAACCATAATATCACATCACCATGCTTATTCTCTTCTTCACACCACCACCCAACTAGAACACAGAGATACTATGACACAATTCGGTATAGCTGTTCTCATACCAACATCCACCTCATACTCCCCATCACTCTAACTAAAACACTGCTGGTTACACCTCTCCAGCCAGGCGTTTCTCCTCAGTGCCTAACTCAGCCAGAATCAGTCTTGATAAAACCTGCTAGAACTAACACATACTCCTGATCTCTCAACCACCACACCTAATGTTAAGAAGCAGGTACTACACGAATACCACACCAGCTGCACACATATATGGTACACACAGGCACCTTAGACTCTCTCGACTCTCTCTACTGACTTGAACTTCGGTTCCCGAGGGCCATCAACCTAGCAGTGCTTTGAGACTATATTAATGGTACATAAGGCGCTATATAAATGCAAAGTAACATAACATAACATAACAGGAAGAGCAAGATAGAAAAGATGAAGAAAGAGAGAAATGATTGACAGAGGACAAGGCTGAACGAAAGAGTAGACACAGACGGGAACAGCTGTATCAACATGAGCAGTTAAAAAAACAAGAAAGAGCATAGGAGCAAAGAAAGCATGATAGTAGACAAAGAGCAATCGAAGAACGAGATAAGCTAGAAAAGAAAAAGAAGGAAGAAGAAGAACAGACGTTAAATTATAGAAGGATACAAAGATGAAGAGATAAAAAAGTACATAGGGCAAACGAGAGAAGAGAGGTGACAAGACAAGAAGAGGAAAGGGTAAGGAAGGAAGCAAGTAAATGAAGAGTGCTTGACAAGGAAATAGAACTTAAGAGAAGTCAAAGGGCATGCGACATTGATCGCATAGAGAAACAGTTAATGGAACCTAACCGAGTAGTAGCATGGGAGTACATAGAAGAATTCTTCCCGACACAAGAACCAATCCCAGGTCCATCTAGACCATATCTAGAAGATGGTATTGATATAAGAAGCATTGGGGAGAAAAATGATAAGGTTTATCATGACATGAGGACTAAAAGTGAATAGAAAAATAAGGGAAAAAACAATTGATTTGAAAGTACACAATCACAAGGTAAAGAGGGAAGTTTGTTTAGCCTCAAGCATAGAGCTTTGTCTTTGGACAGGCTGACACTGACTAGAGATGAGAAAGAGGGAAGTCACATGAGTTGGGGATAGGATATGTCAAACGAAGATAGAGAAACCTTCCGTGGGGAAGAGGGAACTAATGTATATGGTTCTGAAGGGTGTTCGCCAATAGATAGAGAAGTAAAATGATCAGTTCTAGACCTACCTAAATCTCGAGCGTCAAAACCTCTGGTGTGGCTAGATCGACCTAAAGGACGGTTCCATAGTGTCAGGGGAGCCTCACCACCTTGTGAATAGACTAAGGTAATTACTGGGAAGAAGACGGTGTGGAACCATTGTCCCTACTGTGGACAGACAGACGATGGGGGATGAATGCGATTTTGGCATCTCACAATTCCCAATGTTAGAGAAAGGAGGTTCAGAACACAGTATATTCCTTGGCCCCAAATGGATAAGGATAATTTAAGGTGTAACCTCCAGAGTTTGACGTTTGGTGCCGGAAAATGGATCTATGAATTAGCGAAAATGACGGGAGGAAATACCTTAGCAGTAGGGGACTTTAAGGGCCTTCTAGCAGCTATAATTGGGGAGAGACATGATGACATTTGGTCGAGAGTTACTGCTCAGAACACTGCTCACAATGGAGCACCGTTTAATAATTTTAGAGCGGCAGTCTGGAAAGCATTTTGAGTACAGTATCCAGACAAGTCAGACATTGAAGCTATAATGGCACGCAAGATGCAGGAAGGGGAGGATTCATTGATTTATATTCAGAATATCCAAGAGCAATGGAGCTTGGAAATGCATGAGCTGTGGGGGAAATCTATACCTGCATTCTATTATATATCATGTCAAGGGCTGCCAGTCAAGATGCAGAGACAGGTCAAGAAATTGGTGGGTATGGAGGCAAAACCTTGGCCAGAAATACAGTTGATGAGAGTGCATCATTGTTGTTTGTTACAAGAGAATTGCCAAAAGAAAGAAGAAGGTAGGAAGATTGAGGAGGCTAAGTTGGTATAGAAGAAGCTATCAAAGCATGTTATAGAAGGGGCAATGTAAACTAGTGGAGAAGGGCAGGGATTGCAGCAAGCAGTAGGTATGCCGCAGGTGAATAACCAATGGCAGTTCGATCAAGGAGGGAATAGATTTATACCACGAGGTGGAGGAAACGTCAGCAGAAGAGGAGGTTTTCAGAACAATCAAGGGAACTTCCAGAATAACCAAGGTGGGTTTCAGCCTATACAGAACGATAATCAAGGCATACATGGAGGACAAATTAGAATGTTCCCTACTGTATGTTGGACATGTGGAATGACAGGGCATATAGCACGAACATGTGAGTCCAAGGATATGTACAGAATGGGCAGTTCTCAAGAGGGGGACCGTTTATCTGCCTGCATATGGCACACAAAATAGGGATGGGTTTGCCCAAGATCAAACAGGTTATAAAGCACAAGCGCAAAGAATACAACAGGCTTTGCAACCACAGCAAGCACCATTGAGTCCGCCACAAGAGCAGTCACAGCATGCACCCATGCAAATACAGCAAAGCACAAACACAGGACAGTTACTGACTCCTAGGATAGGGGGTGTCACTGTCAAGGGAGGGAATCCGTTCACAGGCACAGGAATAAGCATGTACCCACAATAGGACAGCTCACTGGGAGACTTTATGTGTTCAGTACTATCAGTAACGCCAAACCCTCAAGAGGAACCAAGGGTTGACATCACAATAGAAGGCAGATCTTTTTCTTTTTTAGTAGACACAGGTGCAACTCGTTCATGTATACAAGAGGGAAAACTTTTACTCTCAGGTAATGCCATGAATGCTCAAGGTTTCACAGGAGCTACAAGTAGAGTTCCTTTTACTGAAGAATTACCAGTCTCTATAGGAGAATGTGATATGTCTGTACCATTGTTGTATTCAAAGCAGACACCAGTTAATATACTGGGTCGAGATTTAATGACAAAGCTGAATATGATGATTTTGTCTACTGATGAAGGCATAGTGTGTTCAACACCAGGAATACATTATTTAAATGTGAGTGAATTCATTATGGCATTTACAGGGCAAATAGCCATTCGTGGAGTACCGTTAGAGCCAGAGGTTTTCATTATGGGGTACGTATTCTGTTTAAAGATGTCCCATCTGATGATGAAGTGGTGTTCGAGATAAGCATTACATATTGGGTTAGATCAGAAAAACATGAAATCCCACAGAGAATGATGATAGTGAGACAGCGTCTTGCATTTTTTTGATTAAGACATGGCAAAAGTGCCAGTTTCTTTTTGGACTACGCATCCCTACGTAGGCCTTTTAAAAGGGGTTGGAGAAATTAAGATTAAACTGAAGCCAAGAGCAATTTTACCTCAAGCGTGAAAGTATCCCATGTCTCGAAAGCAGATGAGGGTATTTTTAAGACAATATCCATCCATGATTGTTCAAGGTATTTTAGTGACGTCAGAGTCACCATGTAGTACGGCGGTGTATCCTGTCAAAAAATCAAAGGGGGGATTGTGGCATTTAATTCAGGACATGCGCTCGATGAATCAGATTGTAGAGGCTGAGTTTCTTCTAGTTCTTAATCCAGTGATGGTTTTATGTAGTATCCCTATTGAGGCGCAATATTTCACTGTGATTGACTTGAAAAATTTGTTTTTCTCGATAAAGATTATAAAGATCTAACGTCATTTACGTTCGGAAAAACTAAGTTAAAAAGCACAAGATTACCTCAGGGGTACTGTGAGTCCCCATCGATTTTCAATAGAGTCCTGCAGATGGACCTAAGCAATATTGATTTGCCAAGTACCGTGCTGCAATACATAGATGACATTTTGGTCTGCAGCATGTCAGAAGAAGAGTGTAGACGTGATTCAATTCAGCTAATTATTATTTTATCTGAGAAGGATATAAAGTGGACAAAGAAAAATTGCAGTATTGTCAAGAAGAGGTGTTATACATAGGCCAGTTAATTTCACATGAAGGAAGGAAAGTTACACCTGAAAGGGCTGAAGCCAATTTTGAAGACAGCGAAACCACACACGGTAAAGCATATGCAGCAATTTTTGAGAGTATGCAATTATGTGAGGGAATGGGTATTTCATTATAGTTCATACATGAGGCAAATGTTGCAGGCCCTGAAAAAGGCACAAGTAAGTCGGTAAAGGATTGTATGGACCGAGGAAATGGAGGAAGGTTTTGACTAGTTAAAAAAGGCAATTTGCACAGCTCCAGTTTTGGGGATCCCGTATTATCCCGCACACAAATGGAACAGTTATGACAGCAGTACTAATGCAGAGAAGTACGTTGGGGTACAAACCTTTAGCGTATTACAGTGAGATTTTGGATCCAGTAATGAGGGGTCACTTCCCCTTCGAACAATCTTTGGCGGCCACCGTGTTCACTATTGAGAAGTCGGCCGGAATAGTAATGGAATGTTCCATGACGATGTTTGTTAAACATGCATTATTTGCTGTTCTGGAAAAACCTAAAGTTACACTGATGTCTAAAAGAGATTCTGTTTGTGAGGTAGTCATATCAAATCCAGTGATTAAGATAGTCAGATGTAAAACAGTGAATCCTGCCATGTTTGTAGCTTTACCACTGGTAGAAAACGAGCATGCACATGATTGCTCGAATTATGAGGAATTCTATGACAAGATTTTGAGAGTGAAAGAAAATGTGTTGACAGTCGGAGAGACCCTCTTTATTGATGGTTCACCACGGATCAATCAAACTGATGGGCAAAGGTATTCAGGTGCCGCTGTGGTAAGGCACATGGCTAACAGGCAATTAGAAGTAATGACAAGCGGACAATTACCGTCTCACTTTTCAGAATTAGTGGCGCTGATTGTCATGCTCGAGAACCACACAGACAAGGAAGTAACTGTGTACAGTGACTCCGCCTATGTGAGTTTGACAGTTCATGCAGGATTAGCACTCTGGAAAAGGAGGGGCTACCTCCGAGCGGACGGCAAACCGGTGCAACATGCCACCTTATTGGACAGACTTATTAAAGCACTAAAGCTCCCAGTAGCCATAGTGATCATTAAATGCACAGCTCACACCAAGAGAGCAGACTTTATTTCACTTGGAAACCAAGCCGCAGACGAAGAAGCAAAATTAGTTTTATATTCAAAGGATATTATGAGCTTTGATACGCTTGATGTGAATGAAAGAACGGTGGTGATGATGATTATAAATCAAAGTTTTAATAACTTGTCGAAGACAAAATTAATGGAAGTTCAGGGTGAAGCACCACAGGATGAGGAAGATTTGTGGACACTGAGGGGGTGTTCTTTATCCCCTTCAGAGGCATTGTGGCAACAGGAAAGCACTGGGAAACCATTGATGCCTGTAGCCTTATTAAGGGTGGCTTTGGAACAGCTACACTACCCTGCGCATGTCACTAGGGAAAGCCTCGCAGCAACTATTGCGGAGGAATAGTTTGTACCAAATTTGCTAGAACACTTTGCATTTTATGTATTAAATTGCATTGTATGTCAAAACTTTATTGCTGGACACATGCTGCAAACAGTCAGAGGAGTCATACCTCGACCTAATGGTCCTTTTCAGCATTTACATATTGATTATGTATGACATGCTGCAAATCGGTAATGGCTATAGATATTTGATAGTGGTGGTGTAACCCTTCTCAAGGTGGGTCGAAGCTGGTCCATGCACACATCCAGACGCTACTTGCGCTGAAAGTTTCTAGTTCGAGAAGTATTTTCTAGATGGGGCATATGTGAAGTATTAAGATCAGATAATGGGCCACATTTTGTGAATGAAGTATTCAAGCAGATCAGCTTATTGATCAATATAAAGCATACGTTTTCTTTGGCTTATCACCTGCAAGCCAAAGGAATCTGTGAGAGACTCAGTGGCCTGCTTAAAGAGAAGATAGCCAAGCTTAAGTTAATGTTGAAAAAAGGGTGGCTTCATTGCCTGCCTCTTGCATTATATGCGTTGAGGAATCAACCAGGTTCTGACCATCATCTTATGCCTCATGTACTGGTAACAGGAAGGCGAATGAGAACACATCTCACTCCTCCATTGAGGACTAGAAGTGATGCCCAGACAACAGCATAATTATTAGGATATGAGCTACATGCATACTTAACATGTATGACTACAAGTATGTCATTTCCGAGCAAGTCAAATGGACAGGGTGTCGGTCTCAGAACACAGATGAAGACCATACAGCAACCACATCAAATTAATTTCTACTGCCAAACCTTTTTCCCGGAGATCAGGTTCTGATGCAGAACTTTGTCTGCAAATGGCATCAACCTATGTTTAACGATCCCTTCATTGTCGAGAATGTTACTCCATCAGCAGTCAAGGTGTTAGGAAGAAGCGTTTGGATTTTCCTGGGAGATGTGAAGATGTACACCAGTGAGACCACTGCACCATTCGGAAGCAAGCCATGGAGAAGTAGTTCAGCATGTGCAGACTAGATCATTGATGAGGAAGAAGGATGCATAGACTGTCCAATAGACAGATAAATAGTTCATTGGACTGTGGTTCATTTAAAACACTCTTTGTAGCTGCTAAAACAAGGAGTGAAAAGGAAAAGCTATTGTTCTTGAGCCACAGGAGCTTGCTAACATTGGACTCTGACATATCGAAGTCTTGAAGGGAAAAGAAATGCCAGACCTAGAGTTCATCTTTGACAATTGGAAAAGGGAGCAGTACCCATAATCATTCCTCACCGAGTTTCTCTTTGGAAGTACCCATGGTGGTGCGTAATGGCAATGTTCATCGGATCATTCTTACTGTTTTCCTCTTCATTCTTCATGCGTATCCTAATTTGGTTGGGGGAACTACTGACATTTATGTATTCTTGCAAGATCCTAAAAATGGTCCAGTCGTAAGGAGATTGCTGGCAGCCATAATGCAAATCATCCAACTGCCCGAGTACTGTATGGAAAACACAGATGCCTCTGTCTGATGAAGACCATCATTAACTAGTTGGAATGGTCTTTTATTTCTTGATTGCGGAACGCTCACACCTTGTTTGACGTCAAACCAACATTCGTGTATTCCTGAGAGACCCTAGGAATCAACCAGCAATTAATCAATTGCTACGTGATATAATTAAGCAAGTTCGTCAATTGTCTAAGACAACACAGTGAGCATGCTGATGAGCTTATCGAGTGAGGATATCCATAATCTGTAGACCTTGATCTTTTGCCATTTGCTGGAAGTTTATCCTCATTTTGTTTGGGGACAAGACAACGTCTTTATCTGAAATCCAGTTAATCGTCCTATAATCATCCAGTAGCTTGTGGAGCTGTGAAAAAGATTCATCAGTTGCCAGAATATTTTATAAGATTGCCCAATTAAAGTTTGGTTTTTCCTTCCTTAAAAGTAAAAATAAAAACCTTGATAGCAAACATAATGTGGCAATCACTGAGAGACTGAGTTTGTACCCGCTCGTGCATTATACTATACAGTAATAACTTTTTTATAATCATACTAAGATCAGATTTGATTTATTTTTCTGCAGAGCAGCAATAGCGACAGTGTACTGATACCGGTAAGCCACCAACTCTTATTTAATGACACACTATTAGTTGGGAATACTTTGCATATTTTTAGATAACACTAAGCGTACGCCACTTATTATTTTTTGCAGCACAACCATTGGAGACACAGGGTCTCCCGCATACAAGTGGTGTTAGACACCATGATGAATTTCCCAAGGTAATTTATTTGAACTAACTGTACAGTTTCACAAAACAATTGGTACACTTGGCAATGTATGCATGATAACTACCATCATTTTTTTACGAGCATGTTTTTTTTTCCCCCATTGTTATCCTCTCTGGTATTCACCTCTGAAAATCACGCTACTGATAGGTATGTACATAGATGTTCAACTGCATTTTCCACATTTATCTTTATTTACACCACAATGAACAACAATTGGATTTATGTATGTGTATCTGTGAAATGTTAAAACTGATACGCATTGTATGCCCGTTTATTATATATTACTTTTGGAACGTTTTTCAACATATGATTTATGCAATTCCTGGTATTTTTCATCTGTATATATTTCGAATATGTTAGTGTGGTTAACGCCCTGACGAAGGAGTTTCACTCTGAAATGCATCGGCATTAAACTAACTACACAAGCAATCAAATTAGTCTGCTTCTTATCTTTGTGCCTAGCAGTCTGCAAATCGCACATTTTTAAGCCTCTGTGCTTGAATTCTTTGATAAATAATAACTTGAAAATTTGTGAACCTCTTGACGATCTTTTTGCTGAGACTACACAAACTTCAACAAGCCACCAAAAAGCTCTATGTGAGCTTCATAGAGAGCACCAGACCTAGCTGGATAAGTTTATCCAACTTCATTTTGTATATTGTATGGATACAGGGTCCAGGTGTCACAGGACCCTTCAATATTCCGGCAGCTCCAGAAATATAAATGTCTACAAAGTAATTGAACAAATCTTGTGTTTTACCAAGGTGGTGCCCACCCCTTTCTCTCTCCTTCCTCTTACAATCACTGAGAGACTGCCACAATGTGCAAGAGGCTATTGTTGTATACATTGGACTTACTGGTACATTATCTACACATGCATTATGTTCATTATCATTCTACTTTCTCTCACAGTACGTACTGTCTATTATGTAGATCCAAACAAGGCAGTAACTCCTGTATATCTTCCTATACAGCAGGAGGGCACAGAAGTGACTAGTGAAAGGCAACCAAGGCCTTATGTGATTGTTCCTACACCAGTAACACATGTAAAGACACTAATTGTACTGATAAATGTCCCTATGATTCCCCCAGTGGGAAGGAATTATCCAGATATGCTTAATGAGATTATTATAAAAACTCATGATGACGAGAATGGCACCTTGACAGAGGCCATAAAAATGCTGACAAAGTTACACATCCAAATGATAGACGAAGTGCTGATGACAGTTGGTTTGGATCACTCTTTTCGTGGCTTCCCCAATGGTTGGCAGATATATTCAAGTTCCTTGGAGCCCTGATAGTGATGGTATTGCTTGGATTCTGTGTGGTTAGAATAATAAAGAAGACTGCAAAGAAAGCAGTGGGAAGGAAGATCATGATTGATGTTGAATCAGGATGGAAGACGAAATTGCTGACAAAGAGGTCAGAGATTATGTGAAAGCCAGTGTCCATGCACCTGAAGGAACGAAGTTTCTATACCCAAGAATCACAAGAAGTATGTATGAAAATGGATTTATTGCAGTCCAAGTGGGCAATGCATGTTCATGTCTTGGAGTAAGGATGAACATGTGAAATCAGCAGGATGCCAGAAAGGAGTCACAAAGATATGGGTCCCAAAGAAGCATTTCTTCAGACAAGGATGTCTAGATGTGAAAAATGATGAGAGAGTGGTCGATGAATCGCCCCGAGGGGAGAGTGTAGAGGTGGTGCCAAGTACCGCCATCCAAAGATCCTCCCCCATGCTGGCTATATGTTGGGAGTCAGAGTGTGAGGCACGTGCATTACCAGTAAGAATACCTATACCAAAGAAAATCCTGGAAGTAAGATTCCCATTGAGAAAGCCATACATACATACACGACAATATGATGGCCATTTGAATGAAATCCCAGAGAAAGTGTGAAAACTGAGCAAAAGGGAAGACTGGTGACATCATGAAAAGCAGAGCTGACACACCCAGAAGAGATGCAAAAACGAGAGAGAAAATAAATATTCAATAAGCTCTAAAGAGAAGGTGTTAAAGATTGGCAACATTTCGGCCTCGAGCTGAAGATGCTCATGCGACAGAAATAATGAAGAAGATATCAAGTCATTTTATAATTGTACAGGTGCAGTAACGCAAGTATGCAAAGTATTGCTATGATATGGTAGTTTATTTATAAAGTGCCTGTACACAATTTGTATTCTTAAAGGCTAGCCATGTAGTGAATAGATTGTGGCAATGCGCCAACGTATATACATAAGAAATGTAAGGACTACGGATGATTCCACAGCGCACATTAACAGAGATGGATCCCGTGAGCAGAAATAGCTTTTCCGTGTGTCACAGTTAGCATTCAGGAAAACTTAATCATGAAGATAAATCAAAGAAAGACCTGGTTGGATCATCACCAAAAAGTCAAGGCCACTGTGGGCCTGGATGTGCACACAAACAATTACAGAACGTGTGAAAATAATAAGCCTTCTGTATTAAGAGATGGGCGACAACGTTGAAGACATCAGAGTTTCATCAAATAATAGTATTTATATGCAGTAAGACTAGAAATCATGGTCTACAGTCATGTGGTCAGATGAAAATAGACACTATGATGAGCTGTATCGAAACCAAGAAGACAGAGTATACTATACTCCCTCGTATTCTCCAGCACAGAGAACATTTCCAAGGCCGAGTTCATAGCCTTAATTGAGAAGTAGACTGCAAGAGTGATGATGGATGCCAGGGCCAAGTTGGTGGGAAGCTATGGTTATGACCAGCCAAGCAGCACCTGTGTGCCAACCTGCGTGCTGCTTGCGTAGGTGGAATATTACAGAGGGGTACAAGGGTGCCAACCAATTATAGAGGGACACGTAATAGAGAGCCCTATAGTTTGTATAACCAATGGGAAACTGTGTATTTTATGACATTCATAAAAACCTGCACTAGAGGAGGGCTTAGTTGCCCCGCCTGATGTTAGACACCCAATCACCTTCTCTGACAAGTATGGAATGTACACCTAGATGTTCCCTGTAAGCATATCACCATCCCAAGTTTGTTTCTGTAGTTTGCAATGTAGATTGACGCCAATAATGACGAGTTTTTAGTATGTAACCTGCTTTTTTTGTTGCATTGAGTGTGAAGATCGAGCAAACGCGTTGATGTACTTTGTAACTCCCTGTTTTAGATAATTGATATTAAAACAGTCACACTTTTCCAACTTCCGCAGTCAGTTTTCAATATTGATGTCTGAGCTGAGTAATATTCTACATCCCCATCTGTCTCTAAGTATTGCTGTCTAGTCTTAAAGGGCTGGGCCGGACACCCCAGTTCAGCTTTTTCAAAATAATTCCCTAATATTTATTTATTATTTAGTTATGATGGATTTATTATTTATGTATTATTTATTACTAGCTACATACAGGAAGGAACAATGCTATTTTGATCACAAAAGAATGTGCAACAGATCAGAAATCAGATATAATGGGAAACATTGAACTTCTTGGAATGTGGGTAGTTTGAGTTACATTCTGGCCAGGTTGTGGAATGGAGTAAATGTAACAGTCACCGGGGACAATACATGAGTGGACATACATTGAATAAGGACAATCAGCATTAGACATTTTAAGTGAAGGTAGGTAGTGGGCAGCTATGTTCAGGATGTGACCATAATGGATGAAGTGCTAGAACAGAGGCAGAGAAAATAAGGATTAGAGGCAAGGTGGACTATGAGGGATCCTTAGGATTCCTACAAAGGTGAGGCCCTCAAAAGGTTAGTTGAAAATTATTATCCAGAAAATACCACTTTGATTAAGGAAACCATTTTTAGAATGTCAATTGTTGAACTGTACATTTGACTGGATCTGAGTAATGCCATCATTGCTCCCATACCCGTGGATTGTTCTAAAAATAATGTATTCACCAGGCCAAATGAAGGAATTTCTGGTGTATTGTATCGACCCCTATGGGGAGGAGGATGTTATCTGTTAAATCCTAGAGGATTGCATTGTGTTTTGTGTAAACATTGAATGCCTCAATTGACAGTCCAGGTTGACACTCTTAACAAAGTTCGATCTACAAAGTTCCCTCATAGAATTCTACTCCAGAGGTATACCTCTTTCCTTTATAAATTTGAAGAGCAGATTGGGTTGCCTGATGCTTGTAATACAGAGTACCAATGGGATCAATTGAGACAAGTGTTTTTGGTTTTCCACCTTCTCAGTTCATTCTTGCCTCTTTGGGCCTACATCCCTGTGCTCTACAACTGTATCTGCATATCCACATATTCGAGTATGGCAATGGTATCTTCTAGGCTGTGCCAGTTTCCTCTCATTCCCATGCATTCTTTCACAGATATTTTCAAATTGTGGAGTTAAGGTGTGATGATTTATACCATTCACGGTACGTTTGCTACCAGGAATATATAAACAAAATGGGCATGGAAGGTTCTGTGCTGTTGTCAGTGTAGTGAAAAATGGGCCCACAATTGTAGGTGTCCTATCCCTTAGTGGTGGCCATGACATTTCCCAAACTGAAGGATCCAGTGGCATAACACAAAATGTGCGTCCCCTGTGGGCCAGCTGAGGTCCCCACCAGGTTGGGCAAAGAGAATGGGCTGTGCCGCATTCCTTGCCAGCCTTGTCCAACATGAATGCACAATGCACATGCTGATCATGCTGCAGCAGGGGCACGCCAGGCACTGCACTAGGTTAAGTATGTGTTTTAATCAAACCTCAAACCTTTCACGTAGTGTAGAAACAGTCCTGACACCCAAATGTACCAGCCAAATCTGTGTGCTACCAGTGATATTACACATAATAATGATACCATAAAAACATGTTGATGCTGGCTCTGTCAGTATATGCCAGTATTCAGTATAGAATTAGAAGGCGGCACACATACCAATTCTGAAGTATCAAATTGACACACACTATGTAATATCTAGCAATAGGGGTTTTAAACTGCAATGGAATGTGAGCTAATATGCTAATCACATGTGCTCCAAGACTGGGATAGGATTGTTAAGATCTGGCTGGTGTGTTCTCAGTCCCAGACTAGTTCTCTAACAAACACAGGAGGCTCCAATATATAAAATAGCATTACTCTGGTCTGGTCTTCATATCGATTTAATTGTGCCAGTGATTATTTCAGATCTACGTGATTTGGCCGTGGTATAATTGTTCACAGCAGAATTGACTGTAGTCAATTTTGCTACAAAACCAATTTTGCCATGGCCAAACCATGCAAACCTATGCCCCTCCAACACCCAATATATCCCCCCACTTACCTTTTGTAAGGCCGCTGCCTCTCCTGATCCTGCAGCATCAGTTCCGTCCCCCTAATGCGTGTTGGATCTGACGCTGCAGGGTCTCCTTTATTTTCATCCCTGCCTCCAATCCTCAGGAAGTGGGCCACACCCCCTTTAGCCCCCAAGGCCATCAATACTGACCATGGGGAGCAGGGGACCCCCGCAACCTCTGCCCCCATGTTCAGTATTGATGACCCAATTCGATCGATTTTAATCGATCAAATGTTACTGGCCTAATTCGGCCAGATCTACCATTCAATCAATTCAAATCGATCAAATTAGGTAATACCGATTATTTCCACAAGCTGAATCAAATACATGCTTAACATTGCCTTTCTATGTATAAAATTGATTGATTGCCTACCAACTCCAAAACTGCTACGACTGCTGTCTTGTGGACAGTCAGCAATATCTTTGATGTAGCTGACGAGGGAGGTCATTTTAATAGGGAAGGGATAAACACTATGTGTCAATTCTTAGCCTTAAAAAGAAAACACCACAGAGCTTCATCTCTACCAGAGGAATGCAGAGGTACTACAGGATATAAATGTGGGAATTGTTAATTTGTTTGTGGCACAGGGAGTAACCTGTTGATCTTAGAATTAGCCCTGATTTAATGTCACTGAGATCTATCCATTCTTCAGCGACCTGGCCATCCATGTTTGAACTAATGGCTGATAGGGAATGGTATTCCTGCAAAACATGCTTATGCCAAAAGAAGTTGGAAACATGTGCAGGAATTATCAGATTATATTATATAGTAAATAAAATAAAACATAATTATAATTGTAATTATCTCTATGCTTCTAAAGAAGCCAGGGTAATGCAAATATGTTTTTTTACTCCTGAAGAGGGACATACCTTATTTCTGACAAGAGCTGCCAGGTGGTGTATAAATTAAGTTACTGAAAACATTCTTGGTGCCTACGAATCAGCTGAAAAATTGTCATCTGCAAGACACTGTAGTGTAGAATAAGGAGCCATCTCATCCTAAGGTGGACGTGGCTTTTGAATAAGCTCAAGACAGAAATGTGATGTATACATTGAAATCCTATACAAAGAGTGTGAAGGAATGCTTGGATGAAAGAATGAATGCCTGAATATTAATATTTATTCCAATCTAGGTCATGGAAAAATCAAGAGATACCCCTAAAATGGATTTTGCCAATGCCAAGTACTGAACAATACTTTCTAAATAGCATTTCATTAAATTGTTCAAACCTCAAGATGAAAGTCCCAGATATGGAATATAGGACAACTTTGCACCACAAGAATGTGCTGACACTTTGCAAGGGAAATTGTGTATTGGGTGGGGTAGAGAATAGAAGATTGGAAAGCTCAGAAGAATAACATATTGGAAAGTTGATTATGACTGTAAACACCAGGTAAATAATACAACTTTAGTGTTGCTTCCATTTCTTTATGAACCTCCTCAACAGTTTTTCCAAGAATTCCAAAATGCTACAGAAAGAGGTTGTTCAGCTTCACTTCACCAGTTGAGTAGTCCGAAGAAGCAAACTCACCAAGAAACGCAAGGTCGGGGCTCTTGTAAACATAGTATTGTGTCTATTTTTATCTTTCACCTTTTACCATAACCTCCAGAAACTGTGGTACAAGTGTGGAAGGGGGATGTGCAGGGACATTTATATAATTACATTACACGTGTTCATTGTACTTGTCCACTTAACTGTACCATTCAATAATTTGTGATTAAGTAGAAATGCAGCCTGCATTTTTAAAAACGCAGGTCACTGCAACAGAGCCGATGTCTGTTGGTTTCAAAATGGAACGTTCTCCTTTTTGGGTATGCTGGTGGTCTTGTGCAGAAGGGATGTGACCAAGCAGTTCGAGCTGGCCTATCCCTACTACCAAGTCTGATTTGGATATGGTATTTCCCCTTTTGTAATGGCTTGGCAGGCAAAGAACGAGAACGATGGTCTAGAGGGTTACCCAGAACAATGCAGAGGTTAGGATTAATTCAAAACCCCTCAGCCATCAACACTTTTGTTTTACATTCTCCTTTAAAGCTGCCTGTACCAAGCATGTTTGCTTTCAGGCATTAAACGCAAATGTGAAAATGGATTGATAGAAAACTTGAACCGTCATAAGTGTTGGAAGTGGCCTCATTGCTGTTCTTATTATGTGAGAGGTGCGGCTTGACACGTTTCCCTTGCATTCAGAGGTGCTTTCCTCTGAGCTTGTAAATTGTTGTGAGGTTAGAGAGTGGAGCAGGGAGGAGAGGCGGAAACCCCAGATTCCTGAGACCTGTGTGGTTTCGTGAGGAATGTGAGGCCGTTAAATAACCTGGTTGCATGGTTGAGCCCAGTCCTTGTGCTGGAGTGGGGTGGCGCACAGTGTGCTGGTATCCAGCTGGCACCCACCGGTGTTCCAGCAGTGTTCTAGCGGTAAGCTAGTGAAGCTGACTCACCAGGGGTGTAGTGTTTAGTTCTGTGTGCTCAAGCGATGGTTATACACAGTAGGACTCACCATGATTGGTGATTGGTGAGTGATAATTCTGCACTTTGTCTACACAGCATATATAGTCTCTTTCTGTGAACGTGATCTAAAAGGCTGCTTAGTGGCACAGATGTGGTGAAGAAAGTGGTCTGCAGTGGTCTGTGGGGAATTTGTGGCCGCTTTCACTGTGTTAGAAGGTTACTTGAACTCTAGGGTAAGAGGGCACTATCCTTCTAAAATACATACATAAGGATTGTTATCTTACTGTTCCTTTATGTCGACAGCTTTGGCACCTAAGTACAATCTTTGAAGCACTTCTTTGCTGCATAACAAGCCCACAAGTCTTACCATCGACTCCACAACAACCGATAACTATGGCTAAAGTGGGGGTGACTGATTTGACAAATGGCAGTGATGGGGCATTAACCATGTCTAAATGGCTCTCAAGTCACTCAGCTACCTCGCGGAGAAACTCCACATCTGTGGTGGACAGCGCATCACCCTAAGCCAGGACACATGCAGACTTGAAATCCGCTGCTGCGAAAAAGGAAAGGACCAGAAAACAAGCCTTCTCTGCCTGCATCCCAAGACTATGGCACATCCTCCCCATCAGCATCAGCCTTGTCCCCACTATCCTACAATTCAGAAAACAACTCAATACCCACCTCTTCAAGGAGTCTCTCCTCCTCAACAGCTAGGCCAGAACGTCGCGCAACCTGACTCGCTAGACGCCACACACGCCTTTCTTCTCTGCCACCCAGTACAGATGTACCCCTGCTCTATCCCCCCTCTGTATCCTACCACCCGCTGAGTATCTGTTTGGTTGTTACACCTGAAACGTGTTTTTTATGCATCTGTGATACTGTACACCTCTGTAAAGTGCGCTGTTAGGTATCTGTACTGATTTTTACCTCTGTAAAGCTCTCTGTTGCTTCTCGAAGCTAGGTCCACACTCAATAAACACCATAATAATGATAATAATAATAATAATAATAATAATAATAATAATAATAATAATAATAATAATAATAATAATAAAAACAATTATCCGCAATTGGCTATAAGTAATCGACTGCGACTGAAAGGATTCGGTCAACTTTGTGCAGATTTGCTCTTATTCTGTTGCATACATTTTATTTAGCAAAGATGGTTCCTGCTTCAGAAATGGCATGGAGATCATCTTAGTTGATATGGGTTCACACCTGAATAACCTGCAGGGAAACATCTGGAAACAAGGCTTGGGACGTGCACAATCAATCCCAATTTTTATAATTAGGCATGAGTCTGAGCTGACCTCTTTGGCAACAGTGGCGTTGTGAAACACAATCAAGGTAATTCATAGAATTTCACACAAAAGTGGCGCACGCGGCTGGCGCACAGTGTCCCCGTGCGATACACTGCGCCAGCCGCGTGCGATAAAATCATTTTCATCGCACAGCGTATTCATAGATTTTAGCCTCAAAAACCAGCCGTGACGCAGAGTGGCGCAGCGAACCTGCAGCAGCACCAGTTACGCCCCCAAGAACGCCCTTGCACAAGGAAAAGCCTTCAAAATTCCCAAATCATCGCAAAGGGCTGCACTAACCCTGGACCAGTTCACAGGGCAGCCAATCAGCAAACGCCAAGCGGGGAACGTGTATTTCAGTGGTTTGCGGGAAGTTTCACACGCGATTGTCCTGGGTACGTGTATATCAGGGGTGCGCGGGAAGTAACACACGCGATTCCATCAGGGCACGTGTATTCCAGGGGTGCGCGGGAAGTATCACACGCAAAAACAGCAGGGTATGTGCATTTCAGGGGTGCCCAGGAAGTATCACACGCGATTCCATCAGGGTGCGTGTATTCCAGGGGTGCGCGGGAGGTACCACACGCAAAAGCAGCAGGGTACGTGTATTTCAGGGGGGCTCAGGAAGTATCACACGCAATTAAATCAGGGTACGTGTATTTCAGTGGTGCGCGGGAAGTATCACACGCAAAATCAGAAGGGTACGTGTATTTCAGGGATGCGCGGGAAGTATCACACACGATTCCATCAGGGTATGTGTATTTCAGTGGTGCGCGGGAAGTATCACACGCAAAATCAGCAGGGTACGTGTATTTCAGGGGTGCGCGGGAAGTATCACATGCGATTCCATCAGGGTACGTGCATTTCAGGGGTGCGCGGGAAGTATTGCACGCGATTCCATCAGGGTACGTGTATTCCAGGGGTGCGTGGGAAGTATCACATGCAAAAGCAGCAGGGTACGTGTATTTCAGGGGTGCACAGGGAAGTATCACATGCAAAAGCAGCAGGGCACGTGTATTTCAGGGGTGCGCGGGGAGCACTACACGTGAATTGCCCGTGTGGGTCCTCCCAGGTGTTCCCTCTACACCATCCATGGCCCCTGCAGGCGGCCCACACCACAGGGGACTACCCTGCACATGTCCCGCAGGCAGCCCATCCACTATGCCCCCCAGCCAACCCACATGTCATCTTGCACTACTGCCCACCAACGCATGTCCCCCTGCACCCCCACCCCCCAGCATCCAGGGGCACACTCCACCAGGCCCCCACTCATGTCTCCCTGCACTCCCACCCCCCTGCATCCAGGGGCAGCCTCCACCAGGCCCCCACTCATGTTCCCCTGCACCCCCACCCCCCAGCATCCAGGGGCACCCTCCACCAGGCCCCCACTCATGTCTCCCAGCACCCCACCCCCCAGCACTGTGGGGCACCCTCCACCAGGCCCCCACTCATGTCTCCCTGCACCCCACCCCCCAGCACTGTGGGGCACCTGCCAGCAGGGCCCCACACATGTCCAACTCATGTCCCCCTTCACCCCCACCCCCCAGCACTGTGGGGCACCTGCCAGCAGGCCCCCACACATGTCCAACTCATGTCTCCCAGCACCCCCACCCTCCTGCATCCAAGGGCACCCTCCACCAGGCCCCCACTCATGTCCCCCTGCACCCCCACCCCCCACCAGTCAGGGGCACCCTCCACCAGGCCCCCACTCATGTCCCCCTGTACCCCCAACTCCCAGCATCCAGGGGCACCCTCCACCAGGCCCCCACTCATTTCCACCTACACCCCACCCCCCAGCACTGTGGGGCACCCTCCACCAGGCCCCCACTCATGTCCCCCTGCACTTCCACCCCCCACCAGTCAGGGGCACCCTCCACCAGGCCCCCACTCATGTCTCCCAGCACCCCCACCCCACAACAGTCAGGGGCACCCTCCACCAGGCACCCACTCATGTCCCCCTGCACCCCCACCCCCCACCAGTCAGGGGCACCCTCCACCAGGCCCCCACTCATGTCTCCCAGCACCCCCACCCCCCACCAGTCAGGGGCACCCTCCACCAGGCCCCCACTCATGTCAAACTCATGTCTCCTTGCACCCCACAGCATCCAGGGGCACCCTCCACCAGGACCCCACTCATGTCTCCCTGCACCCCCACCCCCCAGCATCCAGGGGCACCCTCCACCAGGCCCCCACTCATGTCCAACTCATGTCTCCCTGCACCCCCATCCCCCTGCATCCAGGGGCACCCTCCACCAGGCCCCCACTCATGCCTCCCTGCACCCCCACCCCCCAGCACTGTGGGGCACCCTCCAACAGGCCCACACTCATGTCCCCCTGCACCACCACCCCCCTGAATCCAGGGGCACCCTCCACCAGGCCCCCACTCATGTCTCCCAGCACCACCACCCCCCACCAGTCAGGGGCACCCTCCACCAGGCCCCCACTCATGTCCAACTCATGTCTCCTTGCACCCCCACCCCCCAGCATCCAGGGGTACCCTCCACCAGGCCCCCACTCATGTCCCCCTGCACCCACACCCCTCAACACTGTGGGGCACCCTCCACCAGGCCCCCACTCATGTCTCCCAGCACCCCCACCCCCCAACAGTCAGGGGCACCCTCCACCAGGCCCCCACTCATGTCCCCCTGCACCCGCATCCCCCACCAGTCAGGGGCACCCTCCACCAGACCCCCACTCATGTCCCCCTGCACCCCCACCCCTCAGCATCCAGGGGCACCCTCCACCAGGCCCCCACTCATGTCCCCATGCACCCCCACCCACCAGCACTGTGGGGCACCCTCCACCAGGCCCCCACTCATGTCTCCCAGCACCCCCACCCCCCAACAGTCAGGGGTACCCTCCACCAGGCCCCCACTCATGTCCCCCTGCACCCCCACCCCCCAGCACTGTGGGGCACTCTCCACCAGGCCCCCACTCATGTCTCCCAGCACCCCCACCCCCCAACAGTCAGGGGCATCTCCACCAGGCCCCCACTCATCTCCCCCTGCAACTCCAACCCCCTGCATCCAGGGGTACCCTCCACCAGGCCCGTACACATGTCCCCCAGCCAACATGTCATCACAATCTAGATCCCTGGCCCTTATGGTCAGCCTCCAAATGCCAAACACCCACCCGAGTATTGCATCCACCCACTTAGAAATGGAAATAACATGATAGAACCCCAATTGCAAGTTTGGAAATGAACACATGTCCGTCACATACACCCAATGGGTGTCAGTGAGTGTCAAAACCCATATCATGATATGCATGAAACCAATAAGATGATACTACACATTGAAGTTTGAAGAAAAAATATGTATTAAAAGCAACATAAATTGAATCAAAAATAAACAAACAAAAATGGGAATAAAAAAAAAACAGCATGTCTGTGAAATAATGCAAAACCACAAATCATAATCCAAAGGAAAGGTGTCCAAAGCCACAGTCCACAAAAGTAAATCCAATGGAAAATTAAAATCGAAAACCATTGCTCCATGGGTAAATCATAAAATAAAATGAAAATCCAACAGTCAACTATATACAGATAAACAATCCAGGCTCCATGATCCCAACAGAAAAAATGAAACCTATCTAATAACACTGCCTAATAAAAAAAACTATATACAAAAATGTGGCCCATTGTCCAAAAGGTCCAAAATAAAATGCAAAACCAAAGGAAACCTAACACTAACTACAGAACTATTTACAATCGCAGCGGGCTGGTCCGACGGCTCACTTCGGTATGTTCCAGGCCAGGGCATCATCGAACTCCTGCTCAATGTCCCGGAGGCGGCCCTCCTCCATGGCCCCGAGGGTCCGCAGGGCCGTCGACATGTTCACCTCCAACTCCCTGCGGATTGCCTCGAGGCACTCGGCCCGCCTCAGGGCCCTCCGCATGGAGTTCTCCGCCCTGACCATCGTGAGCCATGCCTCTTCCGCCCGCTGCCGCTCCGCATCTATGGCGTGGCCCAACCGCTGCCACACGGAAGACACTTCCCATCCTGGGTCCTCCTGCCCTCCGGCCGATGCCTGCCCCTCCAATGTCGAAGGCCCCGAGCCGTCATGGCTCCCACCACGTTGCTGCTGCTGCTGTGCCTCTGCCCGTGCACTGCCTCCTGCTGCCTGCACATCCTCCACTGGCTGGGGTGCAGTCGTTGATGTGGCCACCCCTGCTGGACGTCCGACTCCCGACTGTGGCAGGGATGCCTCCTCCACTCGCACCGTCAGAGGCTGCTCCACAGGGCACCCAGGTGACTAATGGGTAGGAAGATGGCACGGAGGACGACTGGCGCATAGGAGGTTCAGTTGAGGAGGGGGTCTGAGCAAGCCCCATCAAACGGAGGAATCCGGCCTGGGTGACCTGTCCCAGTAGGCCGACGTGGTGAACAAGCCATTCGAGATGACGTGCAGTCTCCTCATGAAAAGACAGCAGGTCACCTTGCATGGCCCGTTGACGCAACGCCACACCAGTCAGGACAGGCTCAACCCGGACCCGAATAGCCACGTCTGCAGGCAGAGGAAGGCCAGTTGTTGTGAGCTCATCCCCTGCCTGAAAATGGGTCTGGACGTAGGCATCCCTGCTGGTGCAAGATGATGCAGTGACAGGATCAGGGACAGGATTGCACACAAGCACCCCCACGGCGGCCTGTGCTGCCTCCTGTCCCTGGTCCTGCACTGCACCACTAGCACCAGTGGAATCCCCACCTCCAGATCCCATCTCTGTTGCTTGCACAGCCTGCTCCTCCACCAAACCCCCCACCAACCTGGATGACTCCGTGCCATCTTCCCCCGTTGGGCCCTGTGGGGTCCCAGTTGCCCCTTCTGCTGCCGAAGAGTCCAACTCCAACCTCTGCCTCTTGGACCTCCCCCCCGCAGCTGCAGCCTGGGACGCGGCACCAGACTCCTCACTCCTCAACGGGATCACAACCTGGGAGGGGAGCCGGGCCTTGCGTCTCCGGCTGGCGGTGCGATCCCTGCCGCTGTGCTCCACAGCACCTTCTCCGCCCTCTTCATCAGTTGACGCTGCAGACAGGGAGAAATAAAACACAGGCATCGGGGCACTGTACAATGGGCACATACACACATGACAGTTGTACATGAGTGGCATTGGCAAACCTCAGACATGGCATCACAATTGCCAACACACATGTCATTTCAACTTGCACACATGAGCCATACCACAGCCATATCGCAACTGCCAGCACCATCCATACACATACAACAGCATGAGCAGGCAAAGGTGAGCCAGACATCACATGCAACACAGGGAGTGCACTACACATGCACACACACCACCACACTTGCATGCATGTGTACATCTCTGCCAACTGTCGCAGTGTTCAGATGGGCATCCATGTCACATCTGCCAATCAGGCTTCCACATCCCGCTGTCACATGCATCCATGTTGCATCACTGTTGCACCCTTGTCAAATACACACACATGCACATGTACACAGTGCTGATACATGCAGCTGAAAACAACATCCATGCGTGACATCACGAACATGCCTACTTACATACACATTCATCCAAACATGTGTGCCCACACAACTGCATTTGGCATGCGAGCCTACACACACAAGCACCATCCATGTCTCACACATGACAGCCCTCGCATGTGTTTGCCTCACGGCCCTGTACACCCCCACCCATACTCGGCCCCATACAAACAGATGTGCAACCTGCACACTACTGGCACATCACCACACGCACAGCTTACAATCATGATGCATGTACACTTACCGCTCGACTCCAGACGGGTCTGCCTCTCAAAGACCTGGACGTGGAGCGCTGGGGATATGCGTTCCAGGACCCTCAACTGATCTTCCGACAAGTGGCCCCGGCGCCCCTTAGCATCCGCTGCCTTCAAGAGGTGCCGGGCCTTGTTGAGGGTCCTGGACCTGAAGTCCTCCCAGCGCTTCTTGACATGTTGGAAGTCGTGGACTGCCACCCCCTCCGCGTTGATGGCAGTCACGATGTCAGTCCAGATCCGAGTCCGTCCTTCCTTGTCGGCGTGGGAACTTCCGAAGAGGGCATCATACTGCCCCAGGACTTGCTCCACCAGGACACCAACTTCGGTGGCAGTGAAGCTGGTGCCCCTCTGCCTCTCTGGCTGGGGGTTGTCAGTGGTGCCAGATGTTGCAGTGCCCGACATGACAACCCCAGAGGCAGGAGTGGGTGGGCAACTGGGTCCTGGGGCTGGGCTGTGGAGCGATGGAATCCCAGTCGGGAGTCTTCGGTTCCAGCAGGGGTGGTCACAGCAACAGCACCCCTGGCTGATGCGCAGGCAGCAAATGGCAGGGCATGTGGGCAGCAGGCAATCAGGCAGCTGCAGATGGCAGGTGGGAGCGTGCTCGGGGCTCTGGGGGGCAGTAATTCGGCCTTCTGGGCAGTAGCGTGGTCTTCCGTGTGCTTACGCGTGGCTAGCTTGATACAGAGTGATTTGGCACGTGAAAATCCAGCACGTCTGCGTATAATTCGAGGAAAGGGCCTTAGCGCATAAGCGCGTCAGCACACGTACGCAAATTCATTGGCCCAAAGGCCAACAGCGCATATGCGCGTCTGTGGCGTGCGTGCGCGGGCATTTCCCTTTACTCGGGTGCATGTTACACGTCCAATGACTGCACGTCAGAGTGTCAGCGTGTGTAATTGGAGGATGGGGCCTTAGCGCGTACACGCGGAAGTGACGCTGGACGTGTGGGCATGTTTAAAAGGTACGTGTAGAATGCCATTTCTTTGTACGTGCTTTTTGTGGAGAACGATTGGTTGAAATCTGTACTTCTTGTCGATTCACACACGATTTTCTTTCACGGCGTTCCAAGTTCGTACTCCCTGTTACCTCTGACAGCTTTTTCTCTTCTTGTCTTTTTCCTGGGCCTGTTTCCTCAATCAGCGTTCACTTCTCCTGTTGTCCTGTCTCCTCAGACAGCGTACAATTCTTCTTTTGGCAGGGGTGCTGCCAACGCGCACATGCGCGTATTTTACACAGGATTTTTCCTCGCAGACGGTGAGTTGCGCACGTATTTGACATCTGTGCTTGCCCCGTGTGTTGCCTACCCCTTCAGAGGTCAGTTTAGGCTGCGTGTGATACGCATTCGTTCATTTTTGTGTTTCTGGGTGCCACAGCGTAGTGCAGGTTTTTTTTTCCATGCACGTGGTCTAGGAGGGGTTGCGTGCACATTATCTACCTTTTTCAGGGTGCCTGTGCATTGCGTGACCGTCATCTTCCCCCAGGGGTCACATACAGCCTTACTAGAGCACTAGGGTACGAATTCCCTCTAGTACCCTCCCCCTTTCACCCCCAATTGCCCAGGACAATAGTTTACTGCAACTCCCATACGCACAACAACATCAGTGCCATGGTTGGGAGCCGAGCACGCGGTAAGGGTGGCAAAGGTGGGCGAGCCACAAGAGGTGGCCGTGGTGGATACGGTAGGGAACATGGCCAGGACTTGCAGGGTGCCCCTAGCCCCCCATGTGTGGGTGACCAATCAGGGACAACCATGCCCCGCCCCCTGGTTGAGGGTAACGTGGCTGACACCATCCCGGCTCCGCCCTTGTTGGACCAGCCCATTGTGGCACCAGACCTGGTACTGGGTGACTCCATGGCTGACTTCCAGGTCAGCAGGTCTAGGCCACATGTGGCGGTGCACGTTGGTGTCACCAGCCCACGTGGATTAGGGGCAGCTATGTCATCTGCTGCCCCGAGTAGGCAGGGTGGGGAGGCTGCAGGGGCAGCTGCGGCTCCATCCACCCCAGCTCTGAGTGTCCCAGCCAGGACAGTGTCGAGCCTAGTCCATCCTGCTGACGTTCCCCCTGACCACATCACACTTCAGCTAATGCCTGCACTAACTCCCATGGTGAGTGTTCATTCCCACACTCCTAATCCACAGTCCACCGGGGCTCCTGCCCCTAGTGTCCAGAGCGGCGTAGGACCCTCAGTATCACCACCACCTTCCAAGCGGAAGAGGAAGAGTGCTTGTCCAGTACAGGCTGATGCCCCAGACTCGGCTACACAGTCCGGCCCAGCAAGGAAGCCCTGCTTCAATCGGGTCGAACTTGATGCACTTGTGGAGTATGTGTCTGCACATGACAGTGAAATGGTGATTACTGCAGGATGCAAGACCACACCTGCACAACATCAGGCACACTGGCAGACCATTGCGGAACTCATAAGTGCCCTTGGATTTGTGAGGCGCACAGCTAATGATTGCTACAAGCGCTGGAATGACCTTAAGCACAGGGCAAAGAAAAAGCTGGCCTCAAGTCATGCCGCAACTCTAGTGACTGGAGGTGGGTCTCCGGCAGAGGACATAGAACTCACTCCACATGAGTATGTTGCTGGGACCTACATCACGGAGGAACAGATCCAAGGCGTGGGAGACCTGCCAGATTACGAGGCATTGTCCGGTGAGTGCACATGCATGTGTGTGTCATCCATGTGCATGGCGTGTGTGTGAGTGCTTCTGATTGAGTGCCAGGTGAGGAGGTGTGTGCCTGAGTGGTTTGGGTCACCCATGTGCTTCATCCAAAACATTCTGTGCACTAGGATTTGGGTGTTGCAGTATCCCTTCTGGCAACAGTAGACATTCAGCCCAACCTCACGCCAGTTGCCCTTGAATTGTCATCTTGCCACAACATAGTTGCATGTTATTCTGTGTTCATTCAGGCTGATTGTCTGCATTCCACCCCTTTCACTAGGCATTTCTCAGTCCTATTGTCACATGTGTGACATGGCTAGGGTACATGCCATCTGTGTGATGGCATGTGTCATGTATGTGTATTGGACATGCCAATCACAGGCCAATGTGTGATGGCACTGCTAGGCAGCATGCAGCAAATTTGTTGGTCTTCCATCTTGGTGTCATCAATGTGTGCCATTTGCCTCCCCTTCATACGCAGTGACAGTGCATGCATGGGAGGGTTATAGTCATGTGGGACATGTGTCAATGAAGTACTGTTTCTGTTGCTTCTCAGCCCTAATTGTGTTCCATGTTGCTAATGCCTGTTCCCATTTCTTTTCTTTCATGTCTTTGCAGGGGATGACGCACTTGATACTGCTGGGGTGGTGGAGATCGTGCAGACCCAGGAGGGGTCCCAGGCCCGACCGGGCACCAGTGAGGGACGTGGTGTGGTGGTGGGTGAGAACCCACACTTGCTGCAGGCCTTCATCTCAACAGGTGTCTCTGGGTGCACCTCTCCCGAGCTCTATTCAGGTGTCGATTCGGATGATGAGACCTATGTGCCGTCGCAGTAAGTGTCTCTGGGAGGGATTCTGTACTGTCCAACCCACCTGTACCAGGGGTCGAACCCTCAATGGGGATGTCAGTGTTGGTAGGTCAGCCTTTGGTGGTTATGGATGCAGGGTCACACTCCGCTACATCTGATCCTGTTCCTGGGCCAGCAGATCAGAGGGGGAATGCAGTCCTGTAGCCTCAGGCAGTGCCGGCACAGCAAGGTGCAGTTCACCTTGCCCCAGACAGGTGTGGTGCCCACCAACGCAGTGGCCGTACGCCACCAGGCAATACTGCATGGGAGCAATCCATATACGGTATGGCAAACCAACAGGCAGCATCAACTGAGATGATGGCTCAGGCCATGGATAGAGTGGCCACTTCCGTTGTCCCCCAAGAAAGGTTAATTGAACAACTACAGCAGGCAACAGACTCCATTAGCCAGTCACACAGGGAGGACATGTTGACGTCCAACAGGGACAGGCGGGCGGCACTGGAGACTCTGCGGGAAGCCATTTCCATTGAGTCCCAGGGCCACAGGGAAGCCCTGAGGGTGGAACTCCGTCAGCTCAGGGCAACTCTGGTTGAGCTTGAGGCTTCAGCTAACACGAGGACAGAACAGCAGCTGGAGCGGCTCACACGTACGCTCTCAGCTGAGATGCAGGCAACTAGGGCGGAGGTCCAGGCATCCCGTGAGTTGTTGCATGGGGACCTCCGCACAATTATCCTCCAGAACCAGACCTTCCACACCCGCATGCTTGCTGCCATGGAGGACCAGACTAGGGCTTTGCGTGGGCTGCCTCCCATAGTGCCACCACCTCCTAATGCCTGCTGCAGAGGGTGAGGAGAGCGACAGCAGCGAATCTCTCACAATAGGGTAGCCGTGCAGGCCATGAGCCCATGGAGGTGTTTTTTTCCGCAAGATCCACACAGGTGGGTTTTGGTGTGCACCCTGTCCTCGGGCCTCCTGGGTGGCCTCCCCCAACCCCCCAGGCCCATTAATGGCCATTTTTGATTTTATTTTTTTTTTTTTTATTTTTGATTTTTGATTTTTTGGACAGTGTGTTGCCTTGTGTGGCTCCCGTGGGCATACGCTGTATTGTGGCTGGGCACATGCAGGCTTGTCCTGAATTTGGGTCAGATGCTTGGGTTTGTGTGACACACACCCCTCCTGCTTCCTGTTTCCATGGGCTTGCAAAGGGTGTGCCCAAGTGACATTGACGTACACAGTGACGTTGGACTCCCATTTGATGTGTGGGCAGTCTGTAGTCAATACTGTGTATACATTCCTAGTGCATATTGTTGTTGTATTGTACACTTCATGGTGTATTGATATGTGCCTCTGCATCCATCTCATCCTCCTAATTTGCAGGTCCATTTCTCATGTCTTCACAAGGCGGTCTACTTTGGGACTGGAGTCCATGTTGTAAGCAGTGCCCCTACACTCTTGCGTGGCGCTAACACTGTATACTTGGAAGTGTTCGAAGTGCTGCCATTATCAGGTAGTGAGGCTACCAATTTTTTAAGTCTGTACTGTCATGTTTATGGTAGGTTGGAGGTTGTGTAGGTGATTGGTATTCTTGGTAAGTATTTGTAATGTGTGTTGTTGGTCCTACATTACTGTGAGCATTTCATGTGTGGCCAGTTTCCATTAGGGACACTGTAGTTGGTGACACTTGGGGCATGTTGTGGGGATTAATTTGTTTGCTCTCACATTGCATGACATGCCATGGTGTGTTGTGTGGCCATGCCGGGGAGGGGTTAGGTGACATGGCACTGTTCTCATGTTGTATTTTGCAAGTGGGTATTCATTTTTGCTGCATACAAGTGTGTCTTTTGATGACACTGCATTGGTGGTGGTTGTATCGGTAGGGATGCACACATTGTGACACTTCCAGATGAACAATCTCAGGCTGCTATGGTTCTGACAGTTGACTGTCCCTTTGTTCATCATAATTGTCAGATTGAGTCATCATTGATTGTCAGATGGTATGTGCCAGGGCTGTGTGACTCCACAGGGGTGTGCTTTCTATGTGAAGTAATTAGCCACCAGCTGCGTACGGGCTGCCTCACCCCGTGCCCTTTCCCCTCCCATGCGCAGCGGGCGTGCATGTGGTTGGGGATGTGGGGGCACCACCATGTCCACAGCCAGGCCCCGGCGTGTTGCAACATTGTGCAGGACACATGCTGCCACTATGATCCTGCACACTACTGTGGGGATTGTGTATAACAGCTGCCCACCAGAACGGTCAAGGGAGCGAAAGTGTGACTTGAGCACTCCGAATTTGTGCTCCACTATGCCCCGTGTTGCAATATGGGCTGTGTTGTATCTTACCTCGGGAGGCGTGATGGGGTTCCGAATTGGCGTCATCATGTGTGTGCTCAGAGGGTAGGCACTGTCCCCTGGGGAGGTGGTGATGAGGATCATTAGTGGGGTATTGGCATTACTCTGTATCTGTCATGCATGCGTGTGCTGTGGCATTTCTACTCACCAAGCAGCCATGCATCGCCATGCCGCCCAGCTTCCCTGTCCCAGTTTAGGGTTGACATCCTGTAAATGAAGCTGTCGTGGGTGGACCCTGGATAGTTGGCATATACTGAGGTGATGATTCCCTTGGCATCACATACTACCTGGACGTTGATGGAATGCCAGTGCTTGCGGTTTCTATAGATGTGCTCAGATGCCCTGGGGGGACGTAGAGCCACATGGGTGCAATCAATGGCACCAAGCACTTTGGGGAATTGTGCCACCCTGTAGAAATCCTGGCTGACAGCCTGCCTTTCTGCAGGTGTTCTGGGCAGGTATATATGCCTGCGGACTGATGGGTGTGCAGTGATGATGGCCAACACCTGGTGTAGGCACCGTGACTGCGTGGCCTGTGACACCCCCCCCACTAAGGACCTTGTCCGCTGAAATGATCCGGTAGCCATGAAGTGCAGTACATTGAGGACCTTCTCCAGGGGGCTGAGTGCTTGGGAGCACAGGGTGGGTGATGTGAGGTCATCCTCCCACTCACTGACCAGGTCGAGTATTATGTGTGGTGGAAACCTGTACCTCCCATACACCTGGTCATCTGGCATACCAAATAGGCTGGTTCTGGGTGTGAAGATTCTGGCTCTGACTATCCTTCTCCTCCTCCTGCGGTATCCCACGGCCACTGCTACTAGGAACGGTATATTCATCCTGGCGTCTGAGCTTGTTTGTTGGTTGCGCACTCTTTTATGCTGCGCGTGATGTGCGCCTGCTTCATGCTGGTGTACGTGTTTCAGGATTGGTCCTTTTATATTTTGGCGCATTGTAGGCGAGCGTGTAAATCTTCCCACCCACCCTAGGAATACACGTAACACGCTCTCCCAGGCCCAGTCACAAGTAAATAATCCCGCCCACCCCTGGAATACAGGTACCCCACTCTCACAGGCACAGTTGCGTGTGTAACTTCACGAGCACACACCGAAATGCACGTACCCTGCTGAAATCGCGTGTGGAACTTCCTGCGAACCCCGTAATACACGTACCCTGCTGATATCGCATGTGGAACTTCCCGCGAACTCCGTAATACACGTACCATGCTGATATCACGTGTCAGACTACACGCGCAAACCTGATATACACGTACACAGGCGAATCGCACTGCTGGGGGGTGGGGGGATGGTAGGAAGGAGTGGGGGCCTGGTGGAGGGTACCCCTGACTGGTGGGGGGGGTGCAGGGCGACATGAGTGGGGGCCTGGTGGAGGGTGATACTGGATGCTGGGGGGTGGGGGTGCAAGGAGACATGAGTTGGACATGAGTGGGGGCCTGGTGGAGGTTGCCCCTGACTGGTGGGGGTGGGGGTGCAGGGAGACATGAGTGGGGGCCTGGTGGAGGGTGCCCCTGACTGGTGGGGGGTGGGGGTTCAGGGGGACATGAGTGGGGTCCTGGTGGAGGGTGCCCCTCGATGCAGGGGGGTGGGGGTGCTGGGAGACATGAGTGTGGGCCTGGTGGAGGGTGCCCCTGACTGGTGGGGGGTGGGGGTGCAGGGGGACATGAGTTGGACATGAGTGGGGGCCTGGTGGAGGGTGCCCCTGGATGCAGGGGGAGATGAGTGGGGGCCTGGTGGATGGTGCCCCACCGTGCTGGGGGGTGGGGGTGCAGGGGGACATGAGTGGGGGCCTGGTGGAGGGCAACCCACAGTGCTGGGGGGTGGGGGTGCAGGGAGGCATGAGTGGGGGCCTGGTGGAGGGTGCCCCTGGATGCTGGGGGGTGGGGGTGCAAGGAGACATGAGTTGGACATGAGTGGGGGCCTGGTGGAGGGTGCCCCTGACTGGTGGGGGTGCAAGGAGACATGAGTTGGACATGAGTGGGGGCCTGGTGGAGGGTGCCCCTGGATGCTGGGGGGTGGGCATGCAAGGAGACATGAGTTGGACATGAGTGGGGGCCTGGTGGAGGGTGCCCCTGGATGCAGGGGGTTGGGGGTGCAGGGAGACATGAGTGGGGGCCTGGTGGAGGGTGCCCCTGACTGGTGGGGGTGGGGGTGCACAGGGACATGAGTGGGGGCCTGGTGGAGGGTGCCCCTGACTGGTGAGGGGTGGGGGTGCAGGGAGACATGAGTGGGGGCCTGGTGGAGGGTGCTCCTGGATGCTGGGGGTTGGGGGTGCAAGGAGACATGAGTTGGACATGAGTGGGGGCCTAGTGGAGGGTGCCCCTGACTGGTGGGGGGTGGGGGTGCAGGGAGACATGAGTGGGGGCCTGGTGGAGGGTACCCCTGACTGGTGAGGGGTGGGGGTGCTGGGAGACATGAGTGGGGGCCTGGTGGAGGGTGTTAGGGAGAATGATCTGTTTAGGCTGAATTTCCTAACCTAGTGAGTCCCCCAGCAGCTTTGCTGGATTTCTGGAGTTCGTTTTTTTTCCATCCTGCCAAGAGTGAGACTCTTTTTCTCCCACTCTTGGGCATGAATGTGCGTAATTCCTTTGAATGCCAATGTGTTCTATGGGCTATGGGGTCTTTTACTCCATAGGGCCTCATATGTTTTGCTATGTGTGTTACAACGCACCCTCCGTGCCGTAACACCGGGGCGTCCTAGAGGATCCCCACCATAGACTCCATACCCGGGGACTGACTATTGTCTCGCCGGCATGTAAAATCACCATTGGCTTTACTAGACCTAAATTTACTAACAAAACTAGTACAAACCATCCTATTGTGGACATACTAGTAGGGGTAATTCGATTACTCCTGGGTCTGTTATTCGAGAGGGCACTGTCCCGTCCCCCCTCGTCGAGTTTTGGCTGTTGGCAGTGGAAACTTCTTGTTATATTCGACCCCGAATATAACCCTATGGGATTCTTCCCATTGTTGGAGGTTAATACTTGTTCTCGTTAATCTCTAACATACCACCGGTTTATTTATCTTAAATAAATCTATCTGTTGGTATTTTCTGCCAGAACTCGGTTTTTAAAATGGCGTCTGTGTTCGTCTCTGTGACTCCTAAACCAAAGGTTGAGCCCTTTGTTCCACTTTTGGCGGGCTTCTACACAGAAGTCCTCCAAAGTGGTGCCATTCTGTCTGGATACAACAGGGGGTGCGGGAGGGGGTTTATGCACCCTGGACTGAGTTGCCTTGCCAACTCAAGTCACACTCTGGTGTGATTGGCCCAAGTGGTGAGCCACCCCGCTCACCACTTAGCGTGTTTTGATTGACAGCTAGGCTGAATGAATGGGGGTTTTCTGCATAAAAGCAGGGCTTTTGGGACTGGATCTTCAGAATTCGCCACAGGACCTAAGAATCCGACGAGGGTAAAGCAACGACGACATCTCCGGTGGAGCCCTGCTGAACCGACTCACCACTTCCCGATGACAGATCTCCCCGCTGGAGAGTCTCTTCCCCTGACTGGTGGGAACAACCAGTCCCCTTTGATTTTTCTTTGTTCCAGGACGCAGTGGTCGAATTGCCCGTGCAGAGCACCCCGGCAACCGGATAGCCACTAACCCCTGTACCGCGACCAAAAGGTGGTGCCTTGTGACGGAGCACTCCACGGCTGGTCTCTTCCCTGGTGGTGCAACGATCTTCAACTTTCCTTCGACAACGAGATCATCTCTTCTCTTGGCAAAGCCCCGACGTGCATCCACCACCAGGAACAACTGCCCCCGCCGGAGCTGTCTCTCCACAAACAAGGTACCGTGTCCACCTGGCTTCCCTTGTGTCGGTTAGCGTGAGGTGTCTGAACCCTCGCCTCTCCAGTGGGTCGCCTCCAAGCTTTCTTAACTTTCTGTTCTGAACTGGTCCAATCTTTCTATAACAATTTGTGACAAAGACTCTCGAAGTGCATTTCCACTGTGATACTTTTTGGGACATATCGCCTTGCCTCTCTCCGATTGGGCCTGGCCTCTGAACTTTGCGATCTACAGTAGACCCTGCCTTACTTGCCTTGCATTTGTTCGTAAAAATGTTGGTACCGAGTTGATTTCATACCCTGCCTTTTCTCTCCCGTCCTAACGAATACTAGAGTGCCATCTAGGTTAAAGCATTCACCTCTGTCTGCAAATAAGTGGTGCTGTTGAACCTAGACTTGTCGAACTATTGTTAGTGGGATTGATTTACTTGTAGTAATTGTGATTGAAGTTGTTTGCCGTATTAGTGCCAGAGTGTTTTCCATAGATGTGTTCTTATAAATAAATAACTATATATCTTTACACCGAAGCCTTGTTTCGTGTTTCCTTGTCCCACTGTGTAGATTGCCCTATTTTGTATACTCCACATACTGCCTAACTCTTCTTGAGGGAAGTCTGACTGCTCGGCCACTGCTACCAAGTGAATCTGTGTGGTACAGACTGCTACCAAGTGGGTTTACTGCCAAACACCTGTAGTCCTAAATCTTTTGCAGTGGTCCCAGAGGGAACTGCACAGGTTTCCGCCTAATGCTGGTGGCAGAGGTGGGATTTGTATCGAGTATACAGTTTAGAGTGCTTTTCAACACTTTAGGATAACTAACCACAAAGCTTAGCACTAAAAGCAACTTTCAAAAACATGTCTACTATGGAAGTTTACAGTCAAGAATCCTTGTCAGGTGAAAATATTGAGAGTTTACGAGCCCTCTGTAGACAAGAGAATCTTTCTGTAAGAGGCAAGAAAGTAGAACTGATAGCGAGATTGCTGGCAAACCAAAGTCTGGGTACTGGTTCAGAGGAACCGACTTCTCCAGCAAATGTAGATAACAGTAATGGTATTGATCTAAATCATAGTTCTGATGATAGTGACGAAGAGGCTGAAGAGGAAGGATAGTCTAACGAAACTGTCTCCCCTGCTCCTCTGCCTGCCTTACCAGCTGTACCTACAGGGCCTATAACAGGTCCCACATTATGTCCTCAAGTCCTTGAACTAGAAAAAATGAAAATAGACTTGGAATTCAGAAGGATTACTGCTCAAACTGAACAGAAACACCAAGAAATGCAACAAATTCTTAGGCTCTGAGAAATGGAGCTCAAGCTTGAGTTAGAAACGAACAACTTGTCTGTCGAAACTGCTTCTGTATCTGGCTCTTCTAGAAGCTCCAGTCCCAAAAGACCCCGGATGCCGAAGGAATTAATTGGTATGTATGAACCGAAGTTGGATGTATTGGATTGGCTGAGTTTGTTTGAGTACAATCATGGGCTCCAGAACATCACAGGTAACGAGTTGCTTACCTGGTTGTTCTCTAGGCTCGCCCTTGTTGCAACTGATGTGGTAATGGAGTTGGGGGAGGAGGATAGAAAAGAGTATGAAAGTGTGAAACTAGCTTTGATAGCTAGATTTGGGAAGACCACTTCCCAGTATCTTAAGAGGTTTAGAACCCTCAAAAAGCATGATGGTACCCCTTGGGCTACCTGCGTGAGTGAAGGGTTGAAAAACTTAGAGGGATGGATTAAGGGTTACAAAGTGAACACTTATGAGGGTATGAAGAATCTTTTTATGTTGTAGTCTATTTATGATGCCTGTTCTCCTGAGCTCAGACAGCACTTGGCTGATTCGAAGGAATTGGATTCTAGGAAGCTAGCTAAGGCTGCTGACTTGTGGGTTGCCAACAGGGCTACTCATAAGGATTCTGGGGAAACTCAGAAAAAGGATGCGGGAAAACAGCCTAAGAAAGACTCAAAAGAGAATTTGAATAACTCCAATTCCAAAGAGGGACCCAAACAAAACCAGAAGGGTAAGCCACAAGGAAACCCGCAGCAGAATAGTGTGTCTTCTGGTGCCAAACCGGAAGGAGGCCAGAACAAGCCATCATTCCAGAAAGCATTTGGTAAATGCTTTGTTTGTGGCTCGACTGACCACGTGAAAGGAGATCCCAGATGTAAGGGTAAACCTTCAGGGGTCTAGCTTGTCTCCTTAGCCTTCGCTCCAGAGGAGGAAGTCCAAATGGAAAGTGGAAACTTTCTACTGCTGGCTGATGAACCCATTGGAGTCTCAGCCAGCGTTTCTTTAGTGTCTCTGGGGTTGTGGGAACAACAGAATTTAGATGTCTATAATTCTATCCCCGATAATACTAAAGAGTATTATAAGGACAGTGTCCAGGTGAATGGTCAGGAGACTCCTACCATTAGGGACACTGGGGCCAGCATAACTGTGGTGGATAAATCGTTTTTTCAGGCCGAGGATGTTGCTAAGGCACCCAAACGCCTCACCAAGTTAGCTGGAGGGCCTGTGCATATGCTTCCCCAATTACCAGTTCTCATCCAGTGTAACAACATGACTGTGAAGATACCTGTCAGCATACAGAGTGAGGTACAAGGACGCGTTCTGTTGGGTAACGATTTGAAAACTCTCAGAGTTGTATCGCATACCCCCAGACCTCCTAGTAAACGGTTACAGGAGCTAACCAGACCTGCAAGGGAGAGAATCATGCGCGGTACTCCCCAGGAGATGATGAAGAAAGAAATCACTCCTGCTCCACTGGAATTGTCCGCTGCTTTCTCAAGGAGATCAGAAGCGAAAGGGAAACCTAAGACTTCTACCCCGAAACCAGCAGCCAGAATTTCAGTGCAGCCACTAAGGACTTCCCCGCGGTTGTCCAAAGGTACACCCGTAACTCCACCTTCAGCTGAGGCTGAGAGGCAGGTACAACCCTGTGTGGTGGAATTAGACTCTGAAGAAGAGCTAATGGAAGGCCAGGAACTCATTGGAGATCTGGATCCTGTTGACCATCCTGAGCTGCAGTCTTTACTGGCAGAAGGTGGACCCAGCAGGGCAGACTTCAGTAAGGGACAGAGAGAATGTCCAACTCTGGAAGGTCTTCGCCACCAGGCAGAAGCTCAGGCTGAAGGGCAAGAGCCTGGGAAATACAGGTTGTACTGGGAAGATGGCCTCTTCTACAGTGTACCAACTGAGTCTGCACCTGGAGACTACAAACGACTTGTAGTACCCCAAGAGAACAGACCACAGTTCTTGCAGTTAGCCCACGAGATTCCTTTGGCTGGTAACTTGAGTTTCAAGAAGACTAAGGAAAGGCTCTCTCTCTACTTTTATTGGCCAAAGATGGGGGCCGAAGTAGAAAATCACTGCAGGAGCTGCCACACCTGCCAGACCTCTGGTAAGGTTGGCTCCAAGAATGTGGCACCTTTAGTGCCTCTCCCAGTTGTGGGAGTCTGATTTGAGAGAGTAGGGATTGACATTGTTGGTCCCCTTGATCCTCCAACCTCCTCAGGCAACAGGTTTATACTTTTTGTAGTAGACCATGCTACTAGGTATCCTGAGGCAATTCCTATGAGGACTGTTACAGCTGCGGCTGTGGCTAAGGCCCTCCTTGGTATTTTTAACAGGGTCGGGTTTCCTAAGGAAGTAATCTCTGACAGGGGGTCAAACTTTATGTCCCACTACATGAAAGCCATGTGGAAAACCTGTGGAGTTACTTACAAGTTCTCAATGGCGTACCACCCACAAACCAATGGGTTGGTAGAACGGTTCAACCGAACCATGAAGAGCATGATAGGTGCTTTAGAGGAACCCCTTATGCGTAAGTGGGACCTTCTACTGCCATGCCTTCTATTTGCTTATAGAGAAGTCCCTCAGGAGGGAGTAGGTATTCTCCCTTTGAGCTTCTCTATGGTCATCCCATCAGAGGTCCACTGGCCCTGATTAAGGAGGGGTTAGAGAGTACTCCTTCCCCCAAGCCAGTCAGAGTGACTGACTACGTGATAGGTCTCCGGAGGAGAATGTCGCACATGATGACAGAAGCAAGCGATAACTTGAAAGCTGGACAAGCATTGGTCAAGCACTGGCATGATCAAAAGGCTAACATGGTTAAGTTCGCTCAAGACCAGCGCGTTCTCGTTATGATCCCAACAAGGCAGAAGGCCTTGCAAAACAAATGGATGGGACCCTTCAGAGTTGTGGGTAAACTCGGGGAGGTCAACTATCTGGTGGACTTGGGCAATCCCAAGGAGGCTCCGACAGTCTTCCACACCAACCGACTCAAAGGGTATGTCTCAAGACCTGATGTAGGAGCGTTGCTTCTAGCATCATCCGGGGAAGAAGAAGAGAGTGAAGCTCTTCCGGATCTCCTCAGAGGCTTACCTTTAGACGAAAAAATTGAAGGAGTAAATCTCTCTTCCAATCTGACACCCGAGCAACAAGAAGAGTGCAAATCTATGTTGAATCAGTTTGCCTCTCTGTTCTCGCTTTCACCAGGCTTGACTCCTTGGGGCCAGCATGACATACTCACTGGTGACTGTCTGCCAGTCAAAAGCAGAGGATACCGAATGTCAGAAAACGTACGAACCCACATCAAAGGTGAGGTCAGCAAGATGCTTGATCTCGGGGTAATAGAGCCCTCTACTAGTCCATGGTCTAGCCCAGTTGTGTTAGTACCAAAGGCCGGATCTAAAGAACTTAGATTCTGCGTGGATTATAGAGCTCTTGACTGATGTGACTGATGCCCACCCTTTGCCAAGAACAGATGAGTTGGTGGACAAACTTGGCGCAGCCAAGTTCCTCAGCACATTTGACTTGACGTCAGGCTATTGGCAAATAGCCCTGATAGACCATGCCAAGGAGAAAACTGCATTTTCTACCCCTGTTGTCTTATACCAGTTTAAGGTAATGACTTTCGGATTGAAGAATGCACCTGCTACATTTCAACAGATGGTAAACCAGGTTCTGAATGGGATGGAGGACTTCTGCATGGCATACTTGGATGACATAGCAGTGTTCAGCAATTCCTGGGAAGAACAAGTAACCCACCTGAGAGATGTTTTGCAGGCTCTTGGACGAGCCAATCTGACCATAAAGGCAAGTAAATGCCAAATTGGACAGAGTAAGGTAGTCTATCTTGGAAATGAGGTAGGAGGTGGAGAAATAAGGCCTTTGCTCAGTAAGATTGAAGCTGTGCAAAATTGGACAACACCTACTACTCAGACCCAAGTGAGAGCCTTCCTAGGCCTCACTGGTTATTACAGGAATTTCATCGAGAACTATGGGACCATAGCTTCTCCACTGAATGTCATCTCCTCGCGCAAATTTCCTAAAAAGGTTAGATGGAACAAGGAGTGCAATCAGGCTTTTGAAAACCTGAAAAAGACTCTTTGCCAAGCCCCAGTACTCAGAGCTCCTGATTACCGACAAACTTTCAATGTGCAGACAGATGCTTCAAAAGTAGGAATAGGTGCCGTACTCAGTCAACTGGATGGGAAAGGTAGGGAGCACCCCGTTTGCTTCATCAGCCGCAAGCTGAAGGATCCTGAAACAAGGTGGGCAACAATCGAAAGAGAATGCTTTGCTATCGTGTGGGCTCTGAAGAAGTTTAGGCCATACTTGTATGGTTCTACTTTTGTCATTCAGACTGACCACCAACCCTTGAGATGGTTAATGCAAATGAAAGGGGAAAACCCACAACTACTGAGATGGTCGATCTGCCTGCAAGGGTTTGATTTCACCATTGAGCACAGGTTAGGGTGTCACCACCAAAATGCTGATGGTCTCTCTAGGATGTATGTCATCGACTAGAGGTATGAGATTCATCCAGGAGTGGATTAAATCCTCCTGTCCCTTAGTCTGGGGGGGCGAGTGTTAGGGAGAATTCTCTGTTTAGGCTGAATTTCCTAAACTAGTGAGTCCCCCAGCAGCTTTGCTGGATTTCTGGAGTTTGTTTTTTTCCATCCTGCCAAGAGTGAGACTCTTTTTCTCCCACTCTTGGACATGAATGTGTGTAATTCCTTTGAATGTCAATGTGTTCTATGGGCTATGGGGTCTTTTACTCCATAGGGCCTCATATGTTTTGCTATGTGTGTTACAACGCACCCTCCGTGCCGTAACACTGGGGCATCCTAGAGGATCCCCACCATAGACTCCATACTCGGGGACTGACTACTGTCTCCCCGGGCATGTAAAGTCACCATTTGCTTTACTAGATCTAAATTTACTAACAGAACTAGTGCAAACCATCCTATTGTAGACGTACTAGTAGGGGTAATTCGATTACTCCTGTGTCTGTTATTCGAGGGGGTACTGTCCCGTCCCCCCTCGTCGAGTTTTGGCTGGTGGCAGTGGAAACTACTTGTTATATTCGACCCCGAATATAACCCTATGGGATTCTTCCCATTGTTGGAGGTTAATACTTTTTCTCGTTAATCTCTAACATACCACCGGTTTATTTATCTTCAATAAATCTATCGGTTGGTATTTTCTGCCAGAACTCGGTTTTTAAAATGGCGTCTGTGTTCGTCTCTGTGACTCCTAAACCAAAGGTTGAGCCCTTTGTTCCATTTTTGGTGGGCTTCTACACAGAAGTCCTCCAAAGTGGTGCCATTCTGTCTGGGTACCACAGGGGGTGTGGGAGGGGATTTAGGCACCCTGGACAGAGTTGTCTTGCAAACTCAAGTCGCACTCTGGTGTGATTGGCCCAAGTGGTGAGCCACCCCGCTCACCACTTAGCATGTTTTCATTGACAGCTAGGCTGAAAGAATGGGGGTTTTCTGCATAAAAGCAGGGCTTTTGGGACTGGATCTTCAGAAGTCGCCACAGGACCTAAGAATCCGACGAGGGTAAAGCAACAACGACATCTCCGGTGGAGCCCTGCTGAACCGACTCACCACTTCCCGACGACAGAGGAGATTTCCCCGCCGGAGAGTCTCTTCCCCTGACTGGTGGGAACAACCAGTCCCCTTTGATTTTTCTTCGTTCCAGGACGCAGTGGTCGAATTGCCCGTGCAGAGCACCCCGGCAACCGGATAGCCACTAACCCCTGTACCGCGACCAAAAGGTGGTGCCTTGTGACGGAGCACTCCGCGGCTGGTCTCTTCCCTGGTGGTGCAACGATCTTCAACTTTCCTTCGACAACGAGATCATCTCTTCTCTTGGCAAAGCCCCGACTTGCATCCACCACCAGGAACAACTGCCCCCGCCGGAGCTGTCTCTCCACAAACTAGGTACCGTGTCCGCCTGGCTTCCCTTGTGTCGGTTAGCGTGAGGTGTCTGAATCCTCGCCTCTCCAGTGGGTCGCCTCCAGCTTTCTTAACTTTCTGTTCTGAACTGGTCCAATCTTTCTATAACAATTTGCGACAAAGACTCGAAGTGCATTTCCACTGTGATACTTTTTGGGACATATCGCCTTGCCTCTCTCCGAGTGGGCCTGGCCTCTGAACTTTGCAATCTACAGTAGACCCTGCCTTACTTTCCTTGCATTTGTTCGTAAAAGTGTTGGTACCGAGTTGATTTCATACCCTGCCTTTTCTCTCCCGTCCTAACGAATACTAGAGTGCCATCTAGGTTAAAGCATTCACCTCTGTCTGCAAATAAGTGGTGCTGTTGAACCTAGACTTGTCGAACTATTGTTAGTGGGATTGATTTACTTATAGTAATTGTGATTGAAGTTGTTTGCCGTATTAGTGCCAGAGTGTTTTCCATAGATGTGTTCTTATAAATAAATGACTATATATCTTTATACCAAAGCCTTGTTCCGTGTTTGCTTGACCTACTGTGTAGATTGCCCTATTTTGTATACTCCACATACTGCCTAACTCTTCTTGAGGGAAGTCTGACTGCTCAGCCACAGCTACCAAGTGAATCTGTGTGGTACAGACTGCTACCAAGTGGGTTTACTGCCAAACACCTGTAGTCCTAAATCTTTTGCAGTGGTCACAGAGGGAACTGCACAGGTTTCCACCTAACAGAGGGTGCCCCTGGATGCTGGTGTGTGGGGTGCAAGGAGACATGAGTTGGACATGAGTGGGGCCCTGGTGGAGGGTACCCCTGACTGGTGGGGGGTGGGGGTGCAGGGAGACATGAGTGGGGGCCTGGTGGAGGGTGCCCCTGGATGCAGGGGGGTGGGGGTGCAGGGAGACATGAGTGTGAGCCTGGTGGAGGGTGCCCCTGACTGGTGGGGGGTGGTGGTGCAGGGGGACATGAGTGGGGGCCTGGTGGAGGGTGCCCCTGGATGCAGGGGGGTGGGGGTGCTGGGAGACATGAGTGGGGGCCTTGTGGAGGGTGCCCCTGACTGGTGGGGGGTGAGGGTGCAGGGGGACATGAGTTGGACATGAGTGGGGGCCTGGTGGAGGGTGCCCCACAGTGCAGGGGGGGGTGCAGGGGGAGATGAGTGGGGGCCTGGTGGAGGGTGACCCACAGTGCTGGGGGGTGGGGATGCAGGGGGACATGAGTGGGGGCCTGGTGGAGGGTGCCCCTGGATGCAGGGGGTGGGGTGCAGGGAGACATGAGTGGGGGCCTGGTGGAGGGTGCCCCACAGTGCTGGGGGGTGGGGGTGCTGGGAGACATGAGTGGGGGCCAGGTGGAGGGCGCCCCACAGTGCTGGGGGGTGGGGGTGCAAGGAGACATGAGTGGGGGCCTGGTGGAGGGTGCCCCTGGATGCTGGGGGTGGGGGTGCAAGCAGACATGAGATGGACATGAGTGGGGGCCTGGTGGAGGGTGCCCCTGACTGGTGGGGGGTTGGGGTGCAAGGAGACATGAGTTGGACATGAGTGAGGGCCTGGTAGAGGGTGCCCCACAGTGCTGGGGGGTGGGGGTGCAGGGGGACATGAGTGGCGGCCTGGTGGAGGGTGCCCCTGGATGCAGGGGGTAGGGGTGCTGGGAGACATGAGTGGGGGCCTGGTGGAGGGTGCCCCTGACTGGTGGGGGGTGGGGGTGCAGGGGGACATGAATTGAACATGAGTGGGGGCCTGGTGGAGGGTGCCCCTGGATGCAGGGGGTGGGGGTGCAGGGGGAGATGAGTGGGGGCCTGGTAGAGGGTGCCCCACAGTGCTGGTGGGTGGGGGTGCAGAGGGACATGAGTGGGGGTCTGGTGGAGGGTGCCCCTGGATGCAGGGGGGTGGGGGTGCTGGGAGACATGAGTGGGGGCCTGGTGGAGGGTGCCCCTGACTGGTGGGGGGTGGGGGTGCAGGGGGACATGAGTGGGGGCCTGGTGGAGGGTGCCCCTGGATGCAGGGAGGTGGGGGTGCTGGGAGACATGAGTGTGGGCCTGGTGGAGGGTTCCCCTGACTGGTGGGGGGTGGGGGTGCAGGGGGACATGAGTTGTACATTAGTGGGGGCCTGGTGGAGGGTGCCCCTGGATGCAGGGGGGTGGGGGTTCAGGGGAAGATGAGTGGGGGCCTGGTGGAGGGTGCCCCTGACTGGTGGGGGGTGGGGGTACAAGGAGACATGAGTTTGACATGAGTGGGGGCCTGGTGGAGGGTGCCCCTGACTGGTGGGGGGTGGGGGTGCAAGGAGACATGAGTTGGACATGAGTGGGGGCCTGGTGGAGGGTGCCCGCAGTGCTGGGGGGTGGGGGTGCAGCGGGACATGAGTGGGGGCCTGGTGGAGGGTGCCCCTGGATGCAGGGGGTTGGGGTGCAGGGGGAGATGAGTGGGGGCCTGGTGGAGGGTGCCCCTGACTGGTGGGGGGTGAGGGTGCAGGGGGACATGAGTGGGGGCCTGGTGGAGGGTGCCCCTGGATGCAGGGGGGTGGGGGTGCTGGGAGACATGAGTGTGGGCCTGGTGGAGGGTGTCCCTGACTGGTGGGGGTGAGGGTGCAGGGGGACATGAGTGGGGGCCTGGTGGAGGGTGCCCCTGGATGCAGGGTGCTGGGAGACATGAGGGTGGGCCTGGTGGAGGGTGTCCCTGACTGGTGGGGCGTGGGGGTGCAGGGGGACATGAGTTGGACATCAGTGGGGGACTGGTGGAGGGTGCCCCTGGATGCAGGGGGGTGGGGGTGCAGGGGGAGATGAGTGGGGGCCTGGTGGAGGGTGCCCACAGTGCTAGGGGATGGGGGTGCAGGGGGACATGAGTGGGGGCCTGGTGGAGGGTGCCCCTGGATGCAGGGGGCTGGGGGTGCTGGGAGACATAAGTGGGGGCCTGGTGGAGGGTGCCCCACAGTGCTGGGGGGTGGGGGTGCAGGGAGACATGAGTGGGGGCCTGGGGGAGGGTGCACCTGGATGCAGGGGGGTGGGGGTGCAGGGGGACATGAGTGGGGGCCTGGTGGAGGGTGCCCCACAGTGCTGGGGGGTGGGGGTGCAGGGAGACATGAGTGGGGGCCTGATGGAGGGTGCCCCTGGATGCTGGGGGGTGGGGGTGCAAGGAGACATGAGTTGCACATGAGTGGGGGCCTGGTGGAGGGTGCCCCTGACTGGTGGGGGGTGGGGGTGCAGGGGGACATGAGTTGGACATGAGTGGGGGCCTGGTGGAGGGTGCCCCTGGATGCAGGGGGGTGGGGGTGCAGGGGCAGATGAGTGGGGGCTTGGTGGAGGGTGCCCCACAGTGCTGGGGGGTGGGGGGGCAGGGGGACATGAGTGGGGGCCTGGTGGAGGTTGCCCCTGGATGCAGGGGGGTGGGGGTGCTGGGAGACATGAGTGGGGGCCTGGTGGAGGGTGCCCCAAAGTGCTGGGGGGTGGGGGTGCTGGGAGACATGAGTGGGGGCCTGGTGGGGGGCGCCCCACAGTGCTGGGGGGTGGGCATGCTGGGAGACATGAGTGGGGACCTGGTGGAGGGTGCCCCTGGATTCAGGGGGGTTGGGTGCTGGGAGACATGAGTTGGGGCCTGGTGGAGGGGGTCCCTGGATGCTGGGGGGTGGGGGTGCTGGGAGACATGCGTTGGTGGGCAGTAGTGCAAGGTGACATGTGGGTTGGCTGGGGGGCATGGCCATGGTGGATGGGCTGCCTGTGGGACATGTGCAGGGGTGCAGGGTAGTCCCCTGTGGTGTGGGCCGCCTGCAGGGGCCATAGAGGGTGTAGAGGGAACAGCTGGGAGGACCCACACGGCCAATTCACGTGTGGTACTCCCCGGCACCCCAGAAATACATGTAGGCTGCTGGATTCGCGTGTAATTTGCCGGGCACCCGGAGTACACGTACCCTGCTGAAATTGCGTGTGGAACTTCACGCGCACACCGAAATACACGTACCCTGCTAATTTGTGTGTGTCACTACCCCCGCACACCGAAATACACTTACCCTGCTAATTTGCGTGTGAAACTTCCCGTGCACCCCGAAATACACGGACCCAGGGCAATCGCGTGTGGAACTTCCCGCGAACCGCGTAATACACGTACCCTGCAAATTCACATGTGAAACTTCCCGCGCACCCCAAAATACATGGACCCAAGGCAATTGCGTGTGGAATTTCCTGCGAACCGCGTAATACACGTACCCTGCAAATTCACGTGTGAAACTTCCCGCGCACCCCGGAATACACGTGCCCAGGCCAATCGCATGTGGAATTTCCCGCGAACACCGTAATACATGCACACGCTAATTTTCACACAGCGGGTGTCCGTGTTTGTTGGTACCCCTTTGCACCTCATTTGTCCTAGAGGGCCACTGTATGGACCATTCATCATGGCTCTATATGGGTGCTTTTTATTAGTGCACATTTTGGCGCACATTTATTTCAG